>NW_017731368.1:5986843-5988703 GCF_001890085.2 Hipposideros armiger
CAAGGCAACGCTCTATCCAAGAAACTAATTTCCAAGGATATTTACTTTTAACAGGAAATTTCCAAAGACTAGCTATCAAAATAAAAGGGCCATGTCTAAAGGGAGGATTTTCAGGTTGGCTGAGTAGACAGGGCATCACATACGTGGTGGTGGTGGGGGGGGCCTACCTTGAAGTCCTTCATATTTATGAAAAGCGTGACTGACACATTACTCGGCATCGCTGATCTCTAAATAACGCTATTTCTTGGTCTCTACAATGGGTCTAATAATACCAGCCTTAACATATGAAGGATCAAGGACTCCATGAGAAAATGGATAAGAAAGCTACAAAGCCCAACACAAATATATGTTGTTGTTAGTAATAGGAAGGAATTGTCATCCAACGCCCAGCATGGTGTCTAGCCCACACTAGAAGTTTCCTGAAGATTATTTTTTTAATGATGCTGGAGTAGAAGCTGAGGAAAGACCCTTTTAGGCAGAGAGGGTCTTGGCACGCCCTCAGGTCAGATCACACCAATGAATATCTACACAGAAGCAGAGGCTCTGAATCTTTTTAGTGTCAAGGGCTGCTCTGACCACCTGGAGAAGCCATAGCTCCATCTCAGAAAGCTTTTATTTTAAATGTATAAAGTAAAAGACATAGGGTTACAAAGACAATCAGTTGTATTGAAACGCAGTCATCAAAATGTTCTAAAAAATAAATCTGTGATAAAATAATACATGTGCTTCTTGATTAGCTCATTAAATAACGACCTATCAGTACATCTAATAACAAATGCATTTTCAAAGTACTGAGGAGTCAAGACTGTCATTTCACTCATGCTGGACAATATCTGCGACTCCTTGGTGACAAAGCCACAGGTCCCCCTAACACTACTGTGGCTAGTGCCTACATTCATTACTGAGAAAACACTGCCTTTCAGTTAGAGATCAGTGAACATAAAGATGGAGCTTTTCTTCAACCAGGTTTAGGGCTCCCCTGAATCCTAAGCATGAACCCCAGGTTGAGAACCCTTAAGTACCAGACTTATCGGGGTGATCACTTCATAAGGTATATAAATGTCTACTCACTATGCTGTACATCCGAAACTAACATAACATTGTGTATCAACTGTAATTGGAAAGTTATATTTTTTTAAAAAGCACGCTTGAACTAGCTACCCTTTTACACCCACCATTTGCTTCCATCTTTCTCTAGTTCACCATCATAGGGATGGATCTGCATGGCTGATATAAAGGCAGTTCCTGTACAGCACATAAAGCCCCACTCCACACCCCCTTCCGCATGGGAGCGAGGGTCCAAGGTTACCCCCTCCCCAGCTCCTGCTCCCCTAAAGAATCCTAGCAGGGCTGCCTCTCCAGTCCTGTCTGTTGTTTAGGGACAATGTAATCACAGCTCCCTGTTAATTGAGCATTTACAAGGTGCAACCCCACAAGGGGACGGTGTATGCTTCCTGGGAAAACTGAGGCTGAGAGGTTAAAAGTTCACTGACTTGCCCAAGGTTGTAAAAAGCCGTGAATTCAGTTCTGATTACAACTCACCCTTACCCTCTGAACTCCTCAAGCCTTAAAACTGGACCAAGTAAAGAGTTGTGACAATTACAGTTTAAACCCAGTCACCCTGGGCCATCGCCAGGGAGGTGAGTGTGTGAACGAGGAGCCAGGAACTGTTCCTGACTCCTAGCAAAGTGATTAAACAGAGTGGCATTGCCCAGTCAGCCATCCACACACCCTCCGCAAAGGGAAATGAGGGGATTTTAACTCGAGTTTCAAGAGAAAACGTTTTGAAAGAAAGGAATACAATAGCATCTTTGTAGTTGCAACAGGATCTCTAGGTTGGGGGTGGGGGTAGACAGAGCT
>NW_017731368.1:5991978-5993111 GCF_001890085.2 Hipposideros armiger
AGGCCCATGTAGACACAACCAGGCAATACAGAATTGTACTCCAGATGCCCCAGATGGAAACACTTTAGCAGTCACATCAAGGAGCGATCCAAACAAAGTCAGTCCAGGTCGCTCACAGCACCCGGGGCCTCCAGGAAACCTGGTGCACTCCGTGTCTACGTTGGTACCCTGGGTGGAAAAGGAGGGCTAGGCCTCTTCTGAGGGGGCTGTCAGCATAACTGAGGCCCATCTGAGGTACATTTCTCTCACGGGCCCCTAAAACAGCTAAGGAACTCATCTGCAAGGCCAACCCCCCACCCCTTCCAACCCACTATTTTTGGACCAACCCCTGTTTGGTCTGGTTGGGGCCAGTAGATTATTTAAAACCCTCTGCTGCCAGCCAGCCCTGTGGACACCCTGGCTTATATATGCAGCAGGGGCTGCAGGTAAGGGAAGTGACCACAAGAGAGAGGGTATCAAATTCCCGGCAGGCTCCAGGGGCTGGAAGCCTCAATTTCCAGTTCTGATTCCAAAACCGAACTTCCTGAGGGACTCACCCAGACCTTCGGCGGGTGACTGACCCCAGCGTCAGACCTCAAGGCCTGTGGCTGAGTGGGGGCTGCCTTCCTATCGGACAAGGAGGCCCAGGGAACAACATCTCCTACAGACTGGGTATTTCCTGCCTGGTGAGAAGAGAGATTTAAAGGAGCACGAAAGCTATTTTAGAATAGAATCTATTTACACTGGACCCACACTTAGAGAAGAGTCCCAGAAGCATCCGCTTGACTGGAATTGATGAAACGCATCGGTGACTTCCTTACTGTTTGCTGACAAAAAAGAAAGCCTGCTTTTGTGGGTCCTCTGTAAAACCCCATTCTGATAAGCACCTTTGGGGCACCAAGTGTTTCTACCTCAGTGATTCCATTCGCTCCTCTTAACAGCCCATTATTAATACCCCATTTTACAGATAAGGAGCCTGGGGTTCAGAGTACTAGAGAGCTTACTCCGAGTCACACACTAGCCTCGTCTGGCACAAACCTCATCCTGATTTCAAACCCTGTGCCTTTTCTCCACCACTCCAAGCTGCTCCAAATGCCTCACGTACATATATGAAGAGGCCACTGTGTCTGTGATGGGACCTGCATGGTGGAGGG
>NW_017731368.1:5995682-5997268 GCF_001890085.2 Hipposideros armiger
TGGCTGACACCCGCCGCAGGGCAGATCAGTAAACTGCAGGAGCAGGTGGGTGGGTGGGGGCTGCAAGTGCCTTCTACCTGAGACAGAGCTGATCAGCAGCCAACCCCAGGGGAAGCCCCTTTCCTGAGGCTACGCGCAAACTGAAGCTAAGATGCCTGGGCCACTTTCTCGGAGGGTCTATATTTCCTGCTTGTTGGGGTCTGTGAGCTCTATCAAGGGAAGAGCGACCTTCACCAGGTCCCTGGCTTCATAAATGACATCCCAGGCCAACCAGCACTCCCACACCTGCCCTGTGGTCCTGGCAGGCGCAGGAAGGTGGGGCACTGAAAGCCAGGCGCTGGAGCCTTACCAGAGCCAATTTAATTCTATGGTAATAAATGTAACGCATTGCCTTTTTAACATTCAAACATAGCTAAGCTAGAGAAGATAAAACATTCACATGCATTTTTCAGTAGAATAAAGTCATTTCAAAGGCATCTATCTCACTCGTCTGAGGCCGCCTTGGGTGCCGCACAGAATTCTCTCCGCTCCCTGCCCTGTGGATTGGGTGAAGTTTGTGCAGCGCTGCGAGCAGGTTACGGTCCAGCCAGGGCGTGCGGGTCCGTAATGAAAGCCCCTCAATGGCGACGGTCATCCCCGCCACGGGAAGCAGGAGAGCTGACTGCCCTGCCCCCCATCCCTGTCCTAGGTGTAGACATGAAAGCCGCCCCCGCCCCCATGCAACCTTCGGGGAACAATTCTGGCCCCCGGAAGCCACGCAAGCTCTGCGCGCTCACGGTGAGCTGGTGAGCGCTGCCTGCGGCCACCTGTCGGGGTGTCCACCCCAACCTTCCGCCCGCGCGTCCCCTCCCGGGACTCCTACCATGTCCCCCGTGGTGGCTGGACCCGCTCCTCGGCGCGCTCAGCCGGCTCACCAGCTCATCCCGCGGCGCCCGGGACGCCTCTGGAGCCGTGGCTCGCCTGGCTTCCCTGGACGCGGGTTTCCCGGACCGAAAGCCTACAGATTCCCAGCGGCCAAGCGGCCCCGCGACACCTCCCGGGCGTGCGACGCGCGCGGGGATGCTCTGCGGGTGGAGTTTTTAGAGGAGGTCTGGGAGAATGCACACGGGATCTGTGGGTCTGCGGGAGCCCTCCCGCAGCCGCGAGCCTCCGAGATCTGCGAGGGACGTTTGCAGAGTTTGCAAAGTCCCTGCCGGCTGCTCCCGGCCCGGCCTCCCCACTTCCCCGAAAGCGCGGGAGGGGAGAGCTCCTTTCACAATAAAAGCCCTGCCCCGGGCTCAGGCAGCAGCAGCAGCCTGAAGCGGAGGCCCAGGTGCTAGGATGGAACCGTCCCACCCGCCGCGGAGGCAGGAGGCAAGGGGCGCCTGGGAGGGCCTGTGCGCATTGCCCAGGTCCCACCTCCAAGGTGTGTGGGGGCCCTGTGAGCAAGAGGCAAACTCTCGGGAAGACAAGTCTTTTTTTACTGGCATCTCATAGCCTCCTTAGGGCTCAATACCCAAGAGCAGTTTGGAAGGAAAATCTGTTGAACACAGAGTAAGTGACTGTTACAGACCCCTCCACTATGGATTCATAGACAGTGCCTTGTG
>NW_017731368.1:5999938-6026438 GCF_001890085.2 Hipposideros armiger
AGAATATATCTGTTCTATACAAAAAGAATTTCAAAGACAAGGATTCTGTTGGGTAAGTGTGAGGTCATGGAGCAGAGTTAAACAGATTTTTGGGTTTTGCAGTAGGACTTGTCAGAGCCTTTGAGATTAATATGCATCGAGGTTTTCTGAGACAGGAGACTGCCCAGTTTTTCCCAGATTTCCTGGATGCAGAACTCTTTTTCAGAGGAATCAGCTCAGAGGACTCACGGGACATACTTGCGAAAAGCTGCTCCAGGACCTGGCCCAGCCACATGAAGTGTCACATAAGAACAGAGTCAAAACTCTACATTCTGAAGCCTGACTCCCAAGCTCAGCATCATTTTGCTCACCTGATACGCTGGCTCAGCTAAGGAGGCTGCCAGACGGTGAGTGTAGGAACTCCATGTGTAAATGAACAACTACCACTTCTGTAACCCAGACTGAATGTGAGCAGTCAGTACTTCAAGAATGACCACAGTGGGGTAAACAGATAAAATTGAGGTCCGAATGCACCGAGCTGAGCACACACCCCAGCTCTGCATCGACTCCCCCTGTTCTTCACAGGATCCTGCCTAGAAGAATCAACTTCCCTTTCTTCACGAACTCCTGGTTTCTACGGATTCCTTCCAGCCTGAAATCCTAAAATTCAGACCACTTTATCCATATTATTTTAGATGTGGCGATTTACCTCCCTGATAACATCCTCCACCATAGAATCTGTGACTCTGTGACAATGTGTCTACAACGCTGACATTTTTTGTCAGTGCCCTTTCTCATTCCATCCCCCTGCTTCCTCACATTCCATGCATTCATCCAGAAAACATTTGTCACACACCGTGTTTGGTGTTGAATGAAAGAACAGGGAAGACATACCACCACATTAGAAAACTGTCTGGGGCCAGCTGAGTGGCTCAGTTGGTTAAGAGCTTGCTTAAGAGCGTGAGCACTGAGCAACAGGGCTGCCAGTTCAATTCTCACATGGGCCAGTGATGCTGCACCAAAGCCGAGCTGTTGCTGAGCTGCCAACAGGTGGCAGGATGGCTCAGTTGGTGTAACAACAAGATGGCCTGTTCGATGGTGGGCTATCCCCACCTGCAACTAAGACTGAACTCGGCACTTTGAGCTGAGCTGCCGCCCGGATGGCTCAGTGGATAGAGCGTGTGCTCTTAAAAAGGCTGCTGGTTCGACTCCCGCATGGGATGGTGGCTACACCCACCCGCAACTAAGGTTGAACACAGCACCTTGAGCTTAGAGGCTATAAGCTGCTGACAGGCAGCCAGATGGCGACTGGCGCCCTCCACAACTAAGATTGAAGAACAACAACTTGGCTGGTCCCCTCCCCCAATTCCCCAATAAAATCTTTAAATAATAATAATAATAATAATTTGTGGGGGCTGGCCGAGTGGCTCAGTTGGTTAAGAGCGCGAGCTCTGGGCAACAGGGTCACAGGCTCAATTCCCCCCCCCACAAAAAAAAGAAAAGAAAAATGGTTATCTATTATAGCTCAATATCCACGTGTTCTGTGACCCAGCAAACCCACTGCTAGACCTGTACTCAACAGAATTGCCTACACTATGCACCAAAAGCCACGTACAAGAGTGCTCATAGCAGCATTATTTGCAGTGGTTCCAAAGTGGAAACGATCCAAATACCTATTAACAGTAGAAACAGTAAGTTAATTGTGGTGTATTCATATAGTGGAGTGTTTTACAGCAATGACAATTCATGAACTACACAACTATGCTCAGACATTCTGTGGAGGTAGAGAAGCCAGCCACAAAAGGCGGCCTGCCTCTGATTCCACGGATGTGAAGTATACAAACAGGCAATGCTGATTTCTGCTGTTAGAAGTCAGGTGCATGGCTGCCCAGGAGGAAGGTCATGACTGGGAAGGAGGTATTGAGGGGGCTTTATGTGGAGCTGCCAGTGTTTTGTTTCTCCATCTGGCTACTACTGGTGTCAGTACCAATGACAGATGAAGCTTCGTCGAGCCATAATACTTAGGATGTGTGTACCTGTCTGTCTGTCTGTTAACCTTCAGTAGAAAGCTACATAAAACAAAAATGAACATGTACGATCTCTAGCCTCAAAGGATTCATAATCTATACCAGCAGGCTCCAGACTTTTCTGACTGTTCAGCTCAGCAGCAATAAGTTTTCGAGTATATCCTCAAATATATGCATTACGCCTTTATAAGCTATATAAGTATACCACCTGATTACCTATCTGTATAAAACATAAACAACAAAATTTGAAAGACCTTCTACCTTTTTCTCCCCCAGCTCAGGGGAACTTCCCAGACCTCAGGCCTGTGCTTGGGGACAAGGACCTTCCTGCAGAGCTGCTGGGAGTGCAGGCAGCACCCAGGACCTTAAAGCTGAGTCTTGAATCAGACTCAACCCTGTGGGCTTTGAACACCTGCTAAGAATGAAAAAAAAGTATCATTTTAAAGTTTTGAGCCAAACTTGGTTTTGCAAGACATGTAAATTTATACCTTTGGGTCTAACTATTCTTCCAAGAAAACAAGGCCTCCCTTAAACTCCATCCCCTTCCCCCCCACACCCCCCCACACCCCTCCACCCCCAGTGGAGCTCTCAATCCTGTAGAGCTCTCCGCAGAAATGGAGATTTTGTAAGACCATTTCCAAGAAACTCAATTATGGTCCTCTCTAGAGCTGGTCACCGATGTCTAGCTCTCCATCTTCCAGACAAAGGTTAGAATATATGTCTCGGCCCCACCTGAAGTTAGGGGTGGAAGCCGGACAAGCCAGTGCATGACCGGCCACATTCCCTCTTGTACACAGTGACTAGGAAGCATGTGTGAGATGGAGCCCCCATCAGCCTGGGTCTCTGGGTGACTGTGATGAGCAGGACCCCATGAGCCTGACTGGGTATGACAGTAAATGAGAAAATTCGTGTGTTAAGCCATTAAGATTTGAGAATTATTCGTTACTGTAGCATAACTCAGTCCATGTTAATCCCATGAATACAATTTCTTTTGAGGGATGGCCGGTTAGCTCAGGTGGTTAGAGCACAGGGCGCAGTGCCTGTAACACAACACCAAGGTTGCCGGTTCGATCTCCACATGGGCCACTGAGTTGCGCCCTCCACAACCAGATTGAAACAACTAGTTGACTTGGAGTTGATGAGCCCTGGAAAAAACACGCTGTTCCCCAATTAAATTTATTTTTAAAAAATTTTTTGAGAAGAGTTCTTGAGAAGAATCATAAATCAGATCTTGCCATTCCTCTGCTCAGAATCTCCTGGAAGGCTCGCACCTCCCTCAGAGTAACATCCCAAGTCCTTCCACACTAAGGGTCCTCATTGCTTCATCACCACCGGAGCTCTCTCACCCCGTGCTCCAGGATACACTCTCCTCCTCACAGTTGCTCACATACTCCAGGTGCCATACCTCCTCAGGACCTTGTACTTACTGTTCCATCTGACTGAAATGCGCTCGACTTCCCCCACAGTTTGCTCCCTCAGCTCCTTCAGGTCTTTGCTCAAGTGTCCCCTCCCAGCAAGCCAAGCAGGACATATCACATGCAAAGGCTAATTTCCTGGCTCAGCCCAAAGAGTTAAGATCATCAGTATTTTATTTTTACCCTATTTGTCTTGTGTTCCAAATGCAGTCAGCAAGGTAACTCCTGAGCATTTCAGTGACTATTAAGACATATTATCTCTTCACCACGACAGATCTTAAAGACATTGCAATAAAGAGTATAACTCCAGTATTGGTGTTTGATTGCTAGCCCCTCCCACTTCTGTTGCCCCACCCCTGGACAGGCCTATAAGAAACCCTGTGGGCTCCTTCCCTTGGCGCCAGTGGGAAGTTCACACCATGCGAGCTCTTGCAGGGCACTGGGCTTCAAGACTGGCAGGCAGGATTTGACACCTCCAGGCAGGTCCCAGAATCAAGGGTGTGAGAGAGAAATGGTTTAAATAATGAGGACTGGAAGAAGTAAAGAGCACCACCATGTGGCCACTGTTTCATATGGAAGCTGATCCGGGCCTTGAGTCAGCCCTGGGTTTTTCCTGGCTACTGTATAATGTCCTGGCTCCACAAGGGTGAAGACAGAGCTAAGACAAACTCAGGGCAATGAGGACAGTTGATCCCACAGTCTGTTCCTCACCAGGAAGCTCTGTGGCTATGTGCCCACTGTGCCTTTAGAGCCTCCTCACTTCATAACAGGCTCTAATTCAACAATCTCTTGTCATAGGCATGTTATAGACCTTAACCTGAGCAAGCCCCACCTCACTTCTATTTACTGTCAGCTGATCTTTCAGTGTGGGTGGGATTCATGAAACTCTATTTCTCACTAGAGCCCTTGACTTCTACTCTATATGGCTGTCTATCTTCTTGTGGGTTTTCCTAAGCAATAGGAGGAAAGATGCCATGACTGACGTACTCACAGATGTAATCTTGGCACCTATCATGATGCTTGGCACAGAGAATGAACTTAATATTTGCTGAGTGAGCTAATGTTAAAGTGATTGAATGTCCAATACATATTGTATCTACTGATTGCAGAAATCATTTCACTCACTTCTTGATTCAACATTTATTAAGTATCTCCTATGTGCCAAGGACTGTGGGAGGGGCTAGGGTGACAAAGATGACTAGAACACAGTCCTCTGCCCACAAGGACCTCCAGGGAAGAGAAAGTATGGAAATGAGTACTGTGACTACAGCTGTCAGAAAGGAATGAGTGGGTTGTTCTTCACACCTGGAGGGGAAGAATTAAACCTGCCTGAGCAGGTGAGCTAAGGCTTCCAGGACTTCTGAGCCAGCTGAGTGGTTAGGATGAGGAGTTCTCTGAGTGGGCAACGGAGTAAGGGGAGGCACTCTAGTCAGAGGGAACAGAACTACGTGCATGGGGTTGGATCAGGGTCATCTGCGGACTTCCCAGATCAGGAAGCTATGCTTTGTGTTGGGTTTGAAGGACACGGAAGGCCCATCTGCATAAGGGTAGCATTTGGAGGTATGGCAGGAAGCCCTCAAAACTCCCCCCCCCCAAAGTAATAACTGCCTTCTTGGAAACTTGGAATATTTGAAAACACTGTCAAAACAGCCTCTTTTCTTTCTCCCTAGCAATCCTTCGGCAGCTATGCCTTCCTGACCTCGCTGTTTCTCTTTCTCCTCACTCTACTTTCTCCTCCACTTGTAGCTTTCCCCTCTCAGTCCCAGAATCTCTGCAAGAGTCAAAAGGAAGTACCATTGCTCCAGGTTAAATGGAAAAAAAAAGAACGCGGAGCACAATATTTCAGGACCACAGACAGTGGCGTAGGGTCTGTCCACCCACCCACACATTAGACATGGCTGCCTAGACCCATCAGGCCTACACACACCTGGAAATAGTTTTAAAGTTTACTAAGCAAATGAAGCTGGAAAGATGGACAAATCCAGAAGTACAGTATGCGATTTTAAAACATACTTCTCAATAACTAGCCAAACAGACAAATATTAGTCAAGGTAGAAAAGATTTAAAGAATACAAAAACAAGGTTGGTCTAATGGATCTATATAGAATACTGCATCCAACAATTACAAAATAGATATTCTTTTAAACTAAGGAACATTTCCCCAAATTGAGCATCCATTGTGTAATCTCAACATATTCCAAAAGACTGAAAACATATAGGGTATATCCTTTGACAGCTATTCAATCACGCTAGAAATCAGTAACAGAAGATAACTAGAAAATACTCATGTTTTGAAAATTAAAGAATATACTTTTAAATAATTCATGGGTCAAAGAATGTATCACAGTATAAATTAAAAAGTATTCTGAACTGAATAAAGTTGGAGATAATAAAATTTGAAGATGTAGATAAAGTAGTGCATACAAGGACACTTATAAATTCATATATTAAAAAATAAAAGGGTGGAAAACTAATGAGTTAAGCACTAGCTCAAGCAGTAAAAAAAAGAGTAATAACAAAGGGTAGAAGAAAGCAATTATTAAAAATGAGAGTAGAAATTAATAAAACAGAAAACAAACATACAATAAAGATTAAAGTAAAAAGTTAATCCTTTTGATAAAACTAATACAATTATTAAACTTCTAATGAGACTGATCAATAAAAATGAGAAGTTACAAATAATCTATATCATAAATGAAAAAGATATCAGTACAGGGCCGGCCGAGTGGCGCGATGGTTAAGAACTCGCTTGGGACGCCAGAGGGCCCTGGTTCGGATCCCACATATGAGGGCCAGTGACACTGCCCTCCACAGCTAAGATGCTGAACAACAGCTCAACCTGGAGCTGGGTTGCCATGAGTCGTGGGCGACGGTGTAGGCTGCAGCCCCTGCGGCAGTGGGTTGCCATGGGCTACCGTGTGTAGCCAGCAGCCAGCGTGAGCGGCCAGCAGCCACTGTGAGCGGCCGTCCAGAAGCCGGTGACTGATCTGCCTCGCCCGGGAAGAGCGCAATGATGGTGCCAGCTTGGGCCAGTGAAGCAACGTCCTCCACAACTAGATTGAAGAACAAAAATGACAGCAACTTGTCTGTTCCCCTTCCCCCAATTCCCCAATAAAAATCTAAAAAAAAAAAGAAAAGAAAAAGAAAAAGATATCAGTACAGATTTTGCAATCATTAAAAAAGACAGAGGGTATTATAAATAACTTTATGCCAGTAAATGTGAAATTTTAGCAGGAAAAGGGAAGTTTTTCAGAAAAGTAAAAGTTACTAAAATGAAAAGGAGAAAAAAAGAAAACCTGAAACAGTCCCATTAAATAGGCTGAATCTGTAATTAAAATCTTCCTACAAAGAAATCTCCAGGCCTAGATGCCTTCAATAAGGGTTCTACAAAATAAATATAAAACAGTGTTAATTTTACATGAAGTCTTACGAAAGATAATAGAAGAAAAAGGTATATTCCAACTCATTATATTAGGCTATCACAACCTTGATAGCAAATCTGATGAGAACAGTATAAGAGAAAAAAATTTACAATCCAATTTCATTCATAAATAGGGATGCCAAAAATCTTATATAAAATATTAGTAAATCAAATATAGCAATATGTAAAAAAGGGGAAGGGAAGCTAATATATCATGACAAAAATGAGTTTATATCAAGAATACATGCTTGATTTAATATAACAAATCAATCAATGTAATTGGCCACATTAACAGATTAAAGGAGAAAAATCATATGATCATCTCAGTAGACTTAGAAAAACATTTGATAAAATTCAACCTTCTTCTATTTCTTAATTACAAATTAAGGAAAAAAGCTTATTAAAATTAAAAACAAAGGGATCTCCCTTCACCTTATAGACTACAAAAATTTAGAGTAAAGATCATACTTCATGATAAAATTGAGATTGGGGATGAGGCAACAATGCTCACTATCATCACTGCTATTCAACAAGGTAGCAGAGGTTTAGCTAGTGCAATAAGGCAAGAAAAGTAAGTTAAAAATATGAGGATTAGAAAGACAAATAAAACTGTGATTATTTGTAGAAGATATGTCTAAAGTAATTGATGTATAAATTATTAGAATTAGTAGTTTAGTAAGATAGATGGTTAAAAACTCAACACAAAAATATCAATTGTATTTCTATATAACTAATATTATCAAATTAAATTTTTAAGAGACACATATAATAGTTTTCTAGCACTGCCATAACAAATTATCACAAACATAGTGGCTTAAAAACAGCACACTAAGTCACAGCTAAGTCATGACAGGGAAAGGAGATGGTCTTTCCTGCCACTGTTCCACATCTGGGTAGCAGCACAGGAGGTACCTGTTGACTTCCATGTTCATGAGCAGTAAACTTCCGAAACAAGAGATGGAGTCACTTCACAGGACGCTCTTGCTCTGAGCATGCCCTCCTACCTCGCTTTTGCCTGTTACACACTATACCCCACAAGGATACTCACGGCTGCCAGTCGCAGGCAGACTTGTTGATGCCATCACAAATGGACATCTGAGATTTCACACAGGACACTCCCGGAGAGCTCCCAAACTCTAAGCCTGATTCCAGTCACCTCTGCCTTGACTCACTCTCTAAAGCAGCCGTTCTTCACAGCACCCCTTCACAACACACTCAGAGTTCATTTAAGAGCATATTTTTACTGCAGTGTAGCAATCTGGGAGATACACATTACACAGTTGAAATAATACACAATTGCACAATCTCAATCAGCACAGGTCTTAGGCAAGAGTACCTGATGGTTCCAGTTATCCCTCTGAGAATTTTACACTACAGCCCAGCTCCTAACTCAGGACACTTGTCCAATCATAGTACTTCTCTCTATAGGACCTAATGAAGTCCTCCTTAACCGCCAAGGTCCCAGAAAAAGTTTTAGTGCCTTTCATGCTAAGGTACTCTGACCACAGGACTGACCAATTCTCCTTTATTGCTCAACCCTGGCAGGCTCCCAATTTGATCCATAAAGATACAGGCTAATACCCTGCAAACTCAAAGGGCAGTTTGGGGACTGGCGGCCACCCGTGAACTGTTTCTTAGTCCTGCAAGTGTAGAAATTGAAAATGTTTTAAAATGTATATAGCAATTTAACATTGCCAAGACATCCAAGCTGTCCTAGTCATCAACATCTGCCTCACTTGTATTTTTTTAAAAAACACAGCTTCCAACTAAGCATAACCTTTGGTTACAGCAAAAGAGGATAACATTTGCAAGATACAAGCAAGGGGGAACAAGAGAAGGAAGATAATATATCACCCTATTTCCTAAAAAATTCATCTGGAAGCAGCCAACCTATAAAGGCTCACATCTTTTCATAAGGAGGCCACTCTACCTCATTATAGAGGGAGGGAGAGAAGGAGAGACAAAGAGACAGATGGAAACTAGATAGCAAATGATCATTTGGCCCCCCAAAAAGATGTACCAGATGGGAAAATAACAAATTGACTTTTTGTTTAATAAATCAGTTTCCTCCAAAATGTCAAATGAATTCGATGATTAGTATTCAGTTGTATGGGGAAGCCCTGAGGAAATCATCCCTTGAAGAAGGCTAACCGAGGACCAGTTCCCATTTATAGTCTCAATAAGGTCCAGGCAGATGAAGCTCTCTACAAGGTCCGTTTCTTAGAGCAATATCTTCAGTTTCTATTTGTCTCTTCCCTTCCTAAGTGAAGTTACTCATTTCTACCATTCCTATAATCTACACTCAAATGTTCGTGCTATACATTCATTTACAGTGGAAATATGTCTAAATGTCCTTTTTCTTACCTAGTCATGTGATTCCTGTCCTTGAGAAGTGACAACTTAGATGCGACAGTGAAAAATAAAAATCTGAATCCACTACAGGGGGTAAAAAACCCAGGATATATTATTGTATTTTGCCAGGTATAATGCGCTCCCGTGTGTAATGTGCATCCATGTATTTGGCCCAAACTTTCAGGGAAATGGAATTAGTACTAACCATGTATAATGCGCATCCTTATTTTTCCCCTTACAAATTGGGGCAAAAAAGGGGCACATTATACACGGCAAAATATGGTCTAATTGAGTGGCAAGTTGTAAAGAGGCCATCTACAGAAAAGGTAATTATTCAAGATGGCAGAAGGTCTATGTAAGAGCGCAAAAGGCAGTATAAAAGTTGCAAACTTCAAAGGGCCCATTTAAGTCCAGGAAAGATCAAAGAAAGGAGGAGAGAAGAAGAGGGCCTCTGAGGAAGCAGAAAGAGCAAAGGCTGCGAGGTAAGAAGTGAGAGTGTGGGGGTTGTAGAGAGTGGGGAGAAAGAACCTGCTGGAGCCGAGGGAGTCTTTCGGGGAGATGCAAGATATGGGGCTGGATTAGTATGACCAGACCAAGAAGGGGAGGACCCAATAACCTGCACTTGGGGGACAGGAACCAACAATTTCATTTAAAAGTTTCTCTCCTGGATGAATACTCTGATGGAGAATAACATTTGAATTCCAAATAAAGGTTTTCCCACAATCCTTCTGTTCACAGGGTCCTCTGCTGGTGGAGGTCCTTGTCTCCTGGAGTCTCTAGTGCTGCTTCACTCCTGAACTTTCTTTGAAATCTGTCTTGCAAGGGTAAATTTGGTGATGTCTATTCATACATTGCCTTTCTGCCTGAAGGCCTTCCCACATTGCGTACGTTGATAGGCTTTCTCCCCAGAGTGAATTTTCTGCTGCGGGACAAGGTCTGAGCTCGGAGGGAAGCTTTTCACACACTCTTTACATCGCTAGGGCTTCTCTCCAGGCTTAGCAATTGGTGGCAAACGAGCTGTGAGTTCACATGAAAAGCCCTGCCACACTCTTTACAGAAATATGCTTTCTCACCACTATGAATACTCTGATATTGAATCAAAGTATTTTTCTCACTGAAGGCCTCACCACAGTTCTTGCCTTTAAAGAGTTTCTCCCCAGTATGCACTCTCCCATGAAACAGTGTGGATTTAAAAACAGAGGCTTCGCCACAGTCCTTACACTCATGGAGCCTCATTCCAGTGTGGATTCATTGTTTAGTGCAGTGGGAGCTGGGCCTAGAAGCCTCGCCACTCTTTGCACACATAGGGTCACTCCCCAGTGTGGATCCTTTGGTGCTGAACAAAAGTGAAGTTAAGGCTAAAGGTTTTGTCACACTTCTTACATTGATATGGCTTTTCTCCAGTGTTTTTTTTCTGATGTTGAAAAAAGTCTGAATTGTGACTGCAATGTTTGTCCCATACATCACAGTTATAGGAAATCTGTGTATCTGATATTTGCAGATGAGTTTCATGCTGAGAACACATACTAATATTTTTTCTGATTTCTTTTGTGGATGGCTTCCATTTGCTACAGAAATTTTCTCATTATTAACTATCTCCTTCACAGACTCTCATTTTTATTCAACCCATCCCTTGCAAAATTTCCTGTATGCCTATCTAACTTGCCCTCTAACTCACAAGAAATCTTGAAAATCAGGTCCTTCTCTGAGATATTCACCTGCTTCCATGCCACAGGATTTGTGTTTATCAGGAATCATTTGTTTTGAGGTCAAATGCTCATCCTAAGCCCAGGTTTTTCCACCTGATAAGAAGAAATCTATGAAAAAATACCACCTCTCAGCAATGTGAGAGGGAACTGGACTGGGGTTAGCCAACTTTTCCTATAAAGTGATATACAGTAAATATTTTAGACTCTTTAGGCCATATGGTCTCTACTACAAGTACTCACCTCTACTGTTGTAGGATGAACACACTAAGACAATACTTAATGAATGAACACGACTGTATTCCCATAAAACTTTATGAACACTAAAATTTGAATTTCATACAATTTTCATGTGTTACAAAGTTGTAGTATTCTTTTGATGTCCCTCAACCACTAAAAAAATTCAACCATACTTATCTTGTAAGCTACACAAAAAAAGATGGGTGGTGGGGCAGATTTTGCCTACAGGTCCCAGTCTGCCAGAGTTAATCATCAAGTAAGTTAATCATCATATAAAAGCTGTTAGGGGCCGGCCGAGTGGCGCGATGGTTAAGAACTCGCTTGGGATGCCAGAGGGCCCTGGTTCGGATCCCACATATGAGGGCCAGTGACACTGCCCTCTGCAGCTAAGATGCTGAACAACAGCTCAACCTGGAGCTGGGCTGCCGTGGGTCCCCGGCGACGGCGTGGGCTGCAGCCCCTGTGGCAGTGGGTTGCCATGGGCTACCGTATGTAGCCAGCAGCCAGCGTGAGCGACCAGCAGCCAGCGTGAGCGGCTAGCAGCCAGCGTGAGCGGCCAGCAGCCGCAGTGAGCGGCCGTCCAGAAGCCGGTGACTGATCTGCCTCGCCCGGGAAGAGCGCAATGATGGTGCCAACTTGGGCCAGTGAAGCAACGTCCTCCACAACTAGACTGAAGAACAAAACGACAGCAACTTGTCTGTTCCCCTTCCCCCAATTCCCCAGCACTGTTCCCATCCCAATAAAAATCTTTAAAAAAAAAAAAAAGCTGTTAGCACACAGCTTTTATATGCTTATTAAATGCCTTTAGAGCATGTAGGGAATGAGACAAGGCAAGGAAAAGTCCTGAATCCCAAAAGGCAAGAGAAAATTTTATTAGAGTTAATGGATCCAAAAAGAGTTCAAGATGAAAAGGTGGCCGAGAGGGTAGGACTAGTCAGCGAGGGAAGGCTGTGGGTCATGAAGGAATGTGTGATGGTGTACAAAGCCTGAAGACATAAAGGGACGGGAAAGTAAAACAGAGGACTCAGGAAGGGCAGGGAAGAAATGGAAAAAGAATTGGCAAGAATAAAGTTAGGTGTAAACCTCATTAATCAATCGAAAAAAACAACAAAAAATCAAGGTACTTGTTATAAAATATAATGGCGTAAATAAGAAAAGTATGAGATTATGCTATCAGGAAGCTTTAATTTACTTGGGAAATATAAGTAATACACATAAAATGGTTAGAGAACATAGTATTAGATTAGGAGAACATAGCTCTAACCCATCACCCAAAATAACTTAATTCATGAATCATAATGTAATCCAAGTCTTTGCCATGTCAGACTGGTTATAGGTTGGTGTTTCGCAAATGTAGTCCTTATGTCAGCCACATCAGAATCACCTGGAATGCTCTGTGAAGCATGCAGATTCCCGGGCTACTAACTAGAGTTGAGCGGATTAATATATCCAGGTATAAGTGGAACTGCACAGTTCAAACCCGCATTGTTCAAGGGTCAATTGTATTTTCAATCCACAGTTGGGAATCTGTATATGCAGAAAGCTGATTTAAATTATACTTGGATTTCCAACTGCATGGGAGGTTGGCAACCCTAACCCTCACATTGTTCAAGGGTCAACTGTATAGAAGGTCTCCTAACTTATTATGTTTCAATTTATAACTTTCTTACCTTATGATGCTGTGAAAGTGAGACGCATTCAGTAGAAACCATACTTCAAATTTTGGATTTTGATCTTTTCCCAGCTAGTGATATGCAGTATGATGCTCTCTCATGATGCTGGGCAACGGCCATAAGCCACAGCTCCCAGTCATCCATATGATCACAAGGGTAAGCAACCAATATTCTACAGCGTTTTTTGGATATTGTGTTCAGAACACATTTAAGGTACACTAGGCTAAGCTATGATGTTTGGTAGGTTAGCTGTACTAAATGCATTTCAACTTATAATATTTTCAACTTATGGTGGGTTTATTGGGACATAACCCCATCGTAAGTTCAGGAGCATCTGTACCATGAAAGCAACAACTTTAAGAGAGCTTGAGTGGCTACACGAATATCAGACAAAATAGACTTTGAAACAAAATATGTTACTAGAGATAAAGAGATATTGTATAATGATAGAAGGGTCAATCCATCAGGAAGAGATAACAATTATAAACATAGATGTACCTTCAAAAAGAGCTTCTAAATACATGAAGCAAATACCATCTGAACTGAAGGGAAACAATAATAATAGAGACTTCAATACCCCACTTTCAATGATAGTCAGATTTAGACAGAAGATCAAACAGGAAATAGAAGACTTGAACAATGTTATAAACCTAACAGATATCTACAAAACACTATCCTCAACAACAACAGAATACACTTCTCAAACACATGGAATATTCTCCAGGACAGACCATAAAGCTAGGCTATAAAGCAAGCCTCAATAAATAATCAGTAGGTCAACAAAGAAATTATAAGTGATGTTAGAAATGTGAGGTGAATGAAAATGAAAACACAACATACCAAAACTTATAGGAGGCAGCTAAAGCAGTGTTTAGAGGAAAATTTATAACTGTAAATGTCTATTTTAAAAAAAGAGAAATCTAGGGCCAGCCGAGTGGCTCAGTTGATTAAGAGTTGGCTTAAGAGCACAAGCTCTGAGCAACAGGGCCGCCAGTTCAATTCCCACATGGGCCAGTGATGCCATGCCCAAGCTAAGCTGCTGCTGAGCTGCCAACAGGTGGCCAGATGGCTCAGCTGGTGAGAGCACGTGCTCCTAACAACAAGGTTGCCTGTTCGATAGTGGGCTACACCCGCCCACAACTAAGACTGAACTCGGCACCTTGAGCTTAGAGGCCACCAGCTGCCAACGGGCAGCCAAATGGTGACTGGCACCCTCCACAACTAAGATTGAAGAATAACAACTTGGCTGGTCCCCTTCCCCCATTCCCCAACACTGTTCCCCTCCCCCAATTCCCTAATTAAAAAAAAAAAGCTTTTACAACTCAGAAATAAAAAGATGAACCACCCAATTAAAAATGTACAAAGGATTTGAATAGACATTTCTCCAAAGATATACAAATGACAAATAAGCACATGAAAATATGCTCAACATCATTAGTCATTAGAGAAATGCAAATCAAAACCAATGAGAAAGCAATTCATACTCACTAGGATGGCTATAATCAAAAAGTTAGACAATCGTTAAGTGTTGGTGAGGATGTGGAGAATTTAGAACCCTCACACATTGCTGTGTGGGATAGTAACATGATTTAGCCACTTTGGAAAATATTCTAGCATTTCCCAAAATGTTAAACAAAGAATGACCATATGACTCAGCAAGTATAACTCTAGAGTATGTACCCATGGGAAATTAAAACATATGTGTGCATTAAAACTTGTGCACTATTGTTCACAGCAACATTCTTCATAATACCCAAACAGTGTAAACAACCCAAATGTCCATCAACTGATGAACAGATAAACAAAATGTGATATTATCCATCCAATGAATGCTAGTCACACATAAAAAGGAATGGAACACTAATACATGTTACAAAGTTACTTGAAAACAATGATAGCCACTTGCAAATGACCATATATTGTACCATTCCATTAATGCCAAATATCCACAGTAGGCAAACCTATAGAAACAGAAAGTAAATAAGTACCTAAAATGGATAGTGTGGGGGAAGGAGTAATAGGGAGTGACTGCGGATGGATACTGGGGATTTTTTCTGGGTGACGAAAATGTTCTAAAAGTAGATTGAGGTGATGCTTACACAACTCTGTGACTATACGAAATACTACTGAACCGTATACCTTAAGTGGATGAATTGTATAGTTTGTGAATTATGTCTCAATAAAGCTGTTTAAATAAAGGACATGAGAGCCACCTTGTATATCAACATGAATCATTTTAATGAACTGAAAAGCAACAGATCAATGGAAATCCACGTGTCTACAAACAAAGAAAATGTATCTTTGATATTATTTGAGATGGCTCTTAAATCAGCTCTTTACTTTGAAAACTGACATTTAAAGGAAAAGAATTAAGCCTTGGTCCTGTCTTCCGAAAAGCGGTGATTTTGTTGCATTCTTGACTTTAATGCATCGGATATTACTTTAGCTAACTGGATATATCTTCTCATTTTTGACAAGTATTCTAAAGGGGAAGAAAATCATAACATCTGTAAGCCACCTTGAAGTATTCAACATAAAAAAATTATTTTTTATTTTTTATTATTTATTTTATTTTTATTTTTTTAAAGTTTACAGCAGAGGATAGTTTTATTAGAGCAGAAAGTAATAGCTCTCAAAAGGAGAGGGGGTCCCAACTGGGGTGCCCTTTTTTATTTTTAATATATTAATTATTATGAAAAGTAAAAACGAACTTATCTATTTGTTCTGTTGGTTAGTGGAAAAGATAATAATACTGCACTGAGTTTACCAATTTTGTAAAACTGGGGGAATTGGTGATCACAGATAACCAGTCAAGTATTGAGAAAAATATTCCTCCGTGTCCCCAGGGATAAAAGCATCAGTATGTGAGACACTGGGGCAGGGTGTTGTGTACTGCAGTTTAAAGGGAAGGGAAACAATAAATAACAGCTCAGTCAGAAAGAGTGTGATCAAGGATCCCAATTATGCTGGGCACAGGGAACACACATCTTTGATTTTGATGAAATAAAAGCAAAGGAAGAGGCAAAGCTGGAAAGGGTACCCTTCCTTAACTCACCTGCAAAGCCTGCTCCCCAGCTCAGGGCTCCCTGAGGTTCCTTGAAACACGGCTCTTTCCCTTGTTCCAGCCGACGGATCAGAGCTGGTTTGGAAGTGGACGATGCTGCTTAAAAGGCAGAAGACACAACACAAAGATAAGCAGGGTCACAGAGGTCAATCTCGGCCTGCGGCTTCAAGAAGAGCCAGAGGTGAGGAGAGTAATTCCTAGGTGGACTGCGCTAGAGGTACCCTAAAGAGGTACTGGGAGGGGTCCTGGGAAGAAGCCTCAGGATAGTGCTCCCAAGGAAGCCTGGACACTCTGGGAGGCAAATTTCTATTTAAAGGGAAACAAAATTTCTTACCTTCTTTGTTAGAGGGTGAAAAGTTACCACTGTGGGAAGCCAGATACATGGCTCCTAGGAGAAACTCCTATAGGAAACCTAAGGGGCTGAGTTCTCTCAAGATAATCCAGAGGTTCAATGCTAAGGTAAGGGTACCAAGATATAGCTCAAGGCCTTCTGTACCCACAGAATCACCTCTAAGGCAGGTAGAGAGAGAGGGTAGCTTTTATGATGGAAAAAGAAAGTCTTCTTGTAGTTCAAATAGACTCCAGGGCTCTCCATACCTAGCAACTCTTGACACTGCCATTTGGGGCCAGCTAAGAGTTATAACAGAGCCGTTTAACTTCTGAGGGCCCAGGCAGGGACCGATGACAAAGGCCTTACCTACAAAGGACACCGCCCCATAGTTCTCTAGCATCACATCCCTGTATAAGGCCCTCTGAGCAGGTGTCAGGCTGGTCCATTCTTCCTCAGTGAAGTACACAGCCACGTCCTCAAAAGTCACTGATTCCTGAAACAACAAATTCCTGCTCTCTCAGGCCACAGGACTTTGATGATGGTCAAAACTATCCATGTGAGGCCTGGGAAGGGCACCTACAATGATACGTATTTAGTATTGGGTCCCTCATGTGTCTGAGTTTTTGTGTGAACTTCGGAAGGTGTGAAGGAAGAGGACACAAATTAAAGGCTGCCAGCCAGCCAAGAGTTCAGCATACTTTCGCAGATAGAACCAAATACATCTCCACTATGAGTTTCCAAACATACATGACCTTCAAATAGAGTCCTATATAAGAACTGGGCCTGGTCCTGAGTGTGACAGTACATATATAAAAGGAGAACTAACATATAACTGGATATGGCTGACACCTTAGCTCTAAGCCCCTCCTCACTTTGTAATATAGTTGGGGGATTATTTGGGCTGCTCATTTTACTGTCATTTCTTGATTCTGCTTTCATCCCAGTTCTTTTCTCATTGTCATCTCCTTGCCTACTACCCCAGGCACAAAACTCTCAGATTTGTCAATGACTCCCCACACTCATGCAAAGGTAGTGAGCTTAGAGAGACATGAGAAAATACTGCTTACTTGGATAGGCTAGAGGAAAATCTGTTTATCAAGGGACACCACCAAGAGGGTGAAAAAGCAAGCCAGACTGGAAGAAGATATTTCGTAATACATATATCTGACAAAGGACTCATATCCATAAAAAAGAACTACAACTTGGAAAAAATGGCATACATGTAATTTTAAAATGGGGGAAATATCTAGACAGGGACTTCACATAAGAGGAAATTCATGTAGCCAATAAACATGGAACGGTGCTCCACATTACTGCTTATTGGGGAAAAAGAAATTATCACCCACCCCCACAACCCATCCCCGGCAATGAGATATCAAGAAAAAGTGACGACAAGTGTTGACAAGGATGTGGAGCAACTAGAACTCTCATACACTGCTGGTAAAAGTATAAACTGGAACAACCATTTCAGAAAATTGTTGAGCAGCCTCTACTAAAACTAACCAAATGTATACCCTATGACTCCTAAAAATATAACCAGGAGAAATGAGTGCATATGTCCACCTAAAGGCATATATAAGAATGTTCACTGCATTCTTATTCATAGTAGTCAAAAATTGAAAGCATTCAAAATATCCATCTACAGAAGAATGAATAAATAAAATGTAGTATAATCATATATTGGAAAACCATTCAGCCATAAAAAAGAACGGCTATGTGCAACAACATGAGTAAAGTTCATAAACATAATGTTGAACAAAAGAAGGCAGATACAAAAAGGTGCATGTTGAATGATCCCATTTATTTGAAGTTCAAGAGCAAATAAAATTAATCTATGGTGACAGAGGTCAGAATAATGGTCAACTTAGGGGTGGACTGCTTGGGATGGTGTATGAGGGAGCCTATTGAGGTACTGATAATGTTCTATGTCTTAATATGAGGAATGGTCACAGAGGTGTAGATCGTTCTAAAAAGTGAGCTACACAGTTCAGATTTGTATTGCAAATAAGTTAGACCTCAATAAGAAAGTACATTTACATATTTTACATATCCATATGTAAAAGTGTTACATATATATTTTATATGTATGTATACTCATATATGCATATATAATTTATATAAATGTATATTTATATATGCATATATGAAAGTATACATGCATACATAAATACAGTAAAACCTTGGATTGCGAGTAACATGGTTTGCGAGTGTTCCACGAGATGAGCAAACATTTATAATACATTTTAACATGGTAAATGAGTGATGTCTTGCAATATGAGTAGTTTGTTTCCAGAACAAATTATGCTTGCAAACCAAGGTATTACTGTATATATGTATCTACTCACATGTATATGTGCAGAGGCAGAGAAAACGCAGCTCACCTGGGGTCTGGCTGTTAAGGACACTGCTGCCATCATCTGACCCTTTTATTCCTGTCTTGGAGAAAGGTTAAGTCTCAGGAGCTGAAGGTAAAGTAAGAAGCATTCGTAACAATAACTCTACTGACCATAACTCCTGCACACACATCTGACCCATCCCATTTTGAGGTAACATGAACTACTATTCATCAGTTATTACCACGTATTACTGGCAATACTCATCTCACAGTGGTGACATAACAAGCATGCTACTAAACTCATGGACGGTTTCTGTCCAAGGATAACAAAAGCAATGGTTCATACTGAGTAAATAGGTAATCCTTGTAGTTGTGTACTCCAATTCTCTTAAATCATGATACTATCACTGTATCTTTATATTAAATGGCCTTTACAGTGGATACTTAATAAAATTGACATATTAAACAAAAGAACTTAAGCAAAAAGGTCTGATCTGTTTGGTTGTCTATCTGTGAAAAGCAAATCATCTGGAAGTAGAACAGCAGCAGAGGCCACCCTGTGAAACACTTCCTCCTACTTTTCTGTGGGTAAAACCACAGCTATTGACCTGAACCATAAATAAAAGCCCAAAGAGAAACAAATCACAACCCAACACACTTCACCAATGGCAGAAACCAAATATTTAACCTGATGGATCATGAACTTTCAGTTAGGTATGACAATGAGTAAGTTAAGGTAACATACAGAAGAGAAATAAAGGATGTGAAGAGAAGTTGGTCAAGAAATCTTTCCAGGGTCGGCCAAGTGGCTCAGTTGGTTAAGAGTTGGCTTAAGAGCGCGAGCTCTGAGCAACAGGGCCGCTGGTTCGATTCCCACATGGGCCAGTGACGCTGCGCCTGAGCTGAGCTGCCGCTGAGCTGCCAACAGGTGGCAGAATGGCTCAGCTGGTGTAACAACAAGATTGCCTGTTCGATGGTGGGCTATGCCCACCCGCAACTAAGACAAAATTCGGCACCTTGAGCTGAGCTGCTGCCCGGATGGCTCAGTGGATAGGTCGCACGCTCTTAACAACAGGCTGCTGGTTCGACTCCCACATGGGATGGTGGCTACACCCACCCGCAACTAAGACTGAACACAGCACCTTGAGCTTAGAGGCCACGAGCTGCCGATGGGCAGCCAGATGGCGACTGGCGCCCTCCACAACGAAGATGGAAGAACAACTTGGCTGGTCCCCCTCCCCCAATGCCCCAATAAAGTCTTTAAAAAAAAAATTTTTCAAAAAGGAATCTTTCCATATCTCCTATACGGTACATAAGAAATTACATGCCAGGGCCGGCCGAGTGGCTCAGTTGGTTAAGAGATGGCTCCTAAAAAAAAAAAAAAAAAAGAAATTACATGCCAAACACTAGACACA
This sequence comes from Hipposideros armiger, assembly GCF_001890085.2. NCBI lineage: Eukaryota > Metazoa > Chordata > Mammalia > Chiroptera > Hipposideridae > Hipposideros > Hipposideros armiger. The sequence continues at coordinate 6,019,897 of NW_017731368.1, forward strand.
TATTAGGTGCTTGATGGATATGACTTATCACGAGTCGTTCGGATTAAACATTCATATAGGCCAATCCAAATCCAGGGCCCCACATTCTCCAATCTGCGGCCTAAGTAGCCTACACATCCTGGAGGGGGAAAAAAAACCCCGCCATTTCAGTATTCTCAAAACTCGGACTGCTCTATAGGCAGCAATACGCTTCCAGACTGGGTTTACACCAGGCCACGCGAGTCTATAAAGTGAACGCAGACCGATTTTCTGGGAATACCTGAAACGGGAGCAAGGGCGTTACGTCGTACACAGGCGGAGGGCGAGGCCCGGGGTCTCCGCGGCCAGGGCAAGGGGGCTGGAGCGCTCGAGCATCCGTTCTGTTGGCAGCGTGCCCTGGGGGCGCCATTACGGCTTTTTGAGGACTTCAGTTAACACTTGAATTTTATCAGTACTCAATCTAAATACGCCACAGACTGTCCTGGGGACGAGGAACCTTGAGGGAACGACTAAGGCCAACGTCCCGGGCCTGCTTAGCGCCGCCTCTCCACGCAGCCGCAGCCGAATCGAGCCCGGGGGTCGGAACGAGGGCCCCAGTAGCAGCAGTAACCGCTCATCTCCCCAGCGGTCTTTCTGGTCCTTCTCGGACCAAGCCAGACCTGCTCACCATGGATTCTGAGCGGCCTCTGCAGCTTCCCAGCGAACAGAGGTTTTGGACACCACTCGGCGGGTCCTCACAAACCAAACCCTCAGACGTTAACAATGGCCATGCCGGAAGTACGTCGACACACTGTCCTGCCAACCTAGACCTTCCCTGAACTCCCGTCCAGTAATCTTGGAAAACCACATACCTCGATGGTTCCTCCTTCTATTGTAATCGCCTCCAGACACGCCTGAGAAAATGGCGGCCGGGCGAGATAAGCTCGCGTCTTTCTCCCCGCCTTCGGAAGGAGGTGGAGTCTAAGGCGGGCGCAAGGAGCGCAGCACTCATTCCATTGGCTATCGAGTGAAGAAACAGGGCCCAGCCAGACCAATGAGCAGCGGAGCCCGCAGAGGTCATCCTTCGTTTTGTAGATGGGAACCTGTTCCTTGCCCAAGCAGGCCCAGTCCCTTGCCAGAGGGATTTCCCACCTTCAGGGACTAGAAGCAATCTGTAGCACGGTGGGAGATCTGAATAGGGCTGCAGGGCTGGTCTGATCAGGATGGGGACCTCAGGACAGAGGAGCCTCCGAAACGTTTGCAGAATGAATGAAAGTTGAGGTGCAGAGTAGCCATCGTATTCTATACCTGCAAGACCCTCGGGATGTCAAAAAAGCAGTGTGCTTTTTGGTCCTTCGTAGGGAGAGCCACCATGAATGGGGGCGGGTCAAGATCAGGAAGAAGTGATTCCAGGCCCCAGCTAGAAGCCTACCACACAGTCCTGTATACCTTTGTGAGGCTGCCCTGACTGGTTCAGCAAACTTGTCCACCAATGCCCGATGTCCTTATTTGTCTAGTTCCTACCCAGACCTCTGTGATGCCCCACATGGGGCTCAAAGTTTACCACTCTTTTTATCTCACACTCATGCTCAACCATTGTTTCCCACAAAACAACCACACTGTCAAAAAGGCTGGGTCCATGGGTGGCCAGGTGGCTCAGTTGGTTAGAGCGTGTGCTCTTAACAACAAGGTTGCCAGTTCGACTCCCGCATGGGATGGTGGGCTGCACCCCCCCCCGCAACTAGACTGAAAACGGCAACTGGACTTGGAGCTGAGCTGTGTCCTCCACAACTAGATTGAAACAACTACTTGGCTTGGAGCTGATGGGTCCTGGAAACACACCTTGTTCCCCAGTAAAGTTTAAAAAAAAAAGGCTGGGTCCAGAGGAAGCATCCAGCCTCTTGTGTAGAACCCAGGCCACATCTTTTCAAGGTAACTTTATCTAAAGTTCTCAGTGGTCTGCACAACCTAGGACCTTTACAGGAGCTCCTCTGATCACTCCCAAAATAATTTTAAATATGGGAGAGCAGGAGTTAAGATCTCACTGCCTCCCCAGAAGAAACTGAATCATCACAAGATACTTGGCAAAATCAAAAGAAACTATACCATAGTGGTTAGTATAATATTCATTTTAGAACAGCAATTTAGTTTTAGCAAAACATCACTGTCCCTAACATAAAACTAATGCAACTTTAATACTATTGAATTTGAATGTTCAGTTGCAATTATACAATAACCTATAAACATAAGGTATTTATATCAAGCTTTCAGGGTACACATATTTAAATACTTTTACACATTTTACAAATACTTACACATCAATTGCTTTAAGATGCTTCTTGCCAAAATATCTTGATCTCTGCTTGGATTCCCTCCCCATGCAAATGCTTTCTCCATATGACCAAGAGCAAGTGCTCATTTAAATGAACCAATAAATTCTCTTTTATGCCCATAATTCAGATTTTCTATTGTAAGTAAAAGCATTGTATTCAATGCAGTCAACTAGGATTTTCAGGTCCCCAATATCGACTAGCTCCCCAGCCCTGCAATGAGCAAGCTTTCTCATGTTTCTTTTAGGTGTGGGCTTGGAGAGCCATGAAAAGGGACATTTCTCCAATAAGCAGTATTAGTGATCCCCAGTTCTAAATGCATATTATATATTATTCAACAGGGGTAAAACAACATATTTAATTGAATAATTCCCCTGGCAGTGAGTGAGTTCTTGGTGATGCAAAGTGGCTCTCTCAGATTCTGCTTATTGGTTCATTTAAATGAGCACTCTACAAGTAGTTCAGGCTTCGAGGGTGGTGTCACCCAATAGTTCATGCTGTCATTAGTGCCATTAGCGTTACAGCTCCATTTCTCCTGACTCTGCTGTCTTCCTTCTTGCCCTCATGGTGACAAAAAGGCTGTCTACCTGTTGCTTCTGGGGCCATATACAGGGCTTCTACATATAGTGGTGCAGTTTTTCCAGGAAGAAAGTACAGGCGGAAATCCAGACTGTTCTGCTGGAGGAACTGGGCATCCTGGTGTAAGGCTGTGTCTCTGCCCATAGGAAGGGCCAACTTTTCTTAGCACAGATTCCAAACCAGAACCTACAGGGCTCAAAGAAATGGTCAACACACTTCCAGATGTGGTTGGCCAATACAAGATTTTATTAATCATCCTGGAATACCTATCTTTCGCCATATTTTGATAATTCTCTCATTGTGATACTTCTAAAATTTGTCTTGCTATTCCACCACTCTGCCTACAAACATTTCCATCTTTGAGGGAGAGAGTTTCTGGGGTGGATCCACTTCCATGATGCTTGTCTCCAAGTCCAAACTGTTTCTTCTCTTTCATGGTTCCATTTCCATGGGTTCTTATTCCTATTCATTCATATTCCCCACCTCCCATTTTAAGATACTGGCCTCATCTAGCATATGCATCATCCTCACTCTGGCAGTGGAGTTATGCATTCTTATGAATATTTAGGATTTTAATGATTATCTCTTTGTAGCCTCGGTCTAACTTCAACACTATTTCAATTGCTGCCTGCATAGTGTGGCCACTGGTAATGTTGCCAATCCCTCACTGACTGCTCTTTCTTAGTATCTTTTCCCAGCACACCCCCTGTCCAACTCCCTAAATTCTAAACTGGATTCCATTCCTCATATTTTGCTATACTCTCTCTGGGGGCAATACTGTCCAATAGAACTTACTGCACTAATGAAAATGTTCTATGTCTACACCACCCAATATGGTGATCGACTGCCACATATAGTTATTCTGTGCTTGAAATGTGGCCAGTGTTACCAAGGAACTAAAATTTTTCACTTAATTTTAATTAAAATACCCACATGTGGCTGTGGCTACTGTAATGGATAATGCAGCTCTAGGGGATTTCATCAGTTTCTTCCCATATCTTTAAATAACTTTGACTCATTTGATGACTACCAATTGTACAGCTCCAGACATAACTATCCCGGAGCTCCAGCCTGCATATACAACCACCTACTTGAAATTCCTACTTGCAAATCCCACACGTATTTCAAATGTTAATCCAAAACAGTTACATATTTCTCTCTCCCCAACCTATTCCCATTCCAGTCTTATTCATTCCAGTAAATGACACCATTGTCTAACTCAGCTGCCTAAGCCAGAAACCAGAAAGCTACCTGATTCCTCCCTGTCCATTACTCCTGGTAGCCAACCCATTAGCAGGTCACTCATTTTATTTCCAGAATATACCTGAAATCCACCTTCTCTCCATTTCCATTACCATCACCCTCTCTAGCCCCCCAACACTTCTAACCTGGCTGCTAGCAATCTCCAACATGCTCTTCCTTTCTCTGCTGTCCTTACCAACCACTTTCTACTTAGTAGCCAGACTGATTATCTTAAAATATGAATCAAACATGTCATTCCTCAATTGAATACCCTTCAATGACTTATTTTCACTTAGCATGGGATTGAATGACGCAGCCCACCTCTCTCTGCAAACCCAGTTTGTGCCATACATCCCCTTGATCGTTGTGCTATAGCTAAAACCTTTTGGTTTCTTGAACATGCCAAGATAAAGAGGGTCCCTCCCCATCATTCTCTCTGTGTGTTCTAGCCATTCCCTTCATAGCAATTAACAATTTTTAATCATTTTGCTTACTTGATTTTTTTGATTTCTCACTAATGTTCTAAGAAGGCAGGGAGGCCTGACTTATCACTTACACACCTGGCATACCTGTTCCCCAAAAATAAGACCTAGCCAGAAAATCAGCCGTAGCATGATTTAAGGTGCCAAAATATGACATCTTGGCCTACTGAATATTTTAAGCTGATGGGGTTTGTGGAAAGGCACCCTTCTCCCTGAAACAGGTCATAAACCCTTCATGTGAGGGGTGCGTGCCCTCCATATCCTGGAGGAATCATGCTATGGCTTATTCTCTGGCTAGGTCTTATTTTTGGGAAAACACAGTAGTACTGTGAATATAAGCAGGTGCTCAGTAATATTTGCTTCATAAACAACTTCCCCCCAACACTTGTTCACATCACTCATTTCCATTTCCTGGTCCCATGTAGTACAGAACACAATTTATACTGCTTATGAGAGGCTGCCATAGCTGGACTATGATAGGAGGCCAAGTTCTCCTTACTACATGGCTCTAGGCTTCAGTCATCAGGGGCTTTTGAGTTATTAATGTTAGTAACTTGCAGGAAACAGGAGTTTGGTCCAAGCAAGCTTCTAGCTTCTCTTGCTCCTTTTTCAACAATTATATTAACTGGCTGGGAGCTTATAAAGTGGTATGCCTAAATAACAATGAGGCAAACTATTGTCTGAATAATGGCTCTAAAGGTGAGGTGTCTGGAATGGATGTTTCAAATCGGTTTTGGCCAGCATTCTTTCTGTGACAAGGGCCTTTGGTTTTCTAATCCTTTAAGATGGTTAATACCATTCTCTAATATCCTGCATTTCTTCCTAGGATTAAGAACCTGCATCTCCCTTTAAAAAAATATTCTAGTCTCCTGATTTCAAGTGTTAGTCAATTTTGGAATTCCTCACTTTTCCCTTACTTGGTGTGTAGGATCTATGTGTTCCTTGCATTTACCTTTGATCCTCAACTAGGAAGGGCATTTGTGACTCTGATGCCAAGATACTGAATTATATTTCAACTGCTAAGTGGCTGGGGCTACCTAACACAGAATTGAGCATCACAGAAAGTCACCATGCCTCCCTTGCTTGATGCTGACCCCACAGCTTACTTTGGGGTTTGAACTATTACAGTGATAAGAAGGGGACAAAAGGGAAGAGCACTTAGGATAGGGTGCGGTGAGAGCGATTGTGGCTATCCAAATTTTTATGAAAAAGAAAGAAACCTGTTTCGTTTGCATTTTCCCAGTTGAAGAGTACTTCTTTTTTTTTTTTAATAAGGAACGCTTCACGAATTTGAGGGTCATCCTTGCACAGGGGCCATGCTAATCTTCTCTGTATCGTTCCAATTTTAGTATATGTGCTGCCAAAGTGAGCATGAAGAGTACTCTTGTAACACAAAGATAATCAGGTCTTCCAAGATTGCATGACCCAGACGACCCTCTGCTACTTTCCCTAAGTTACCTTGGTGACTTCGGAAGGACAACTTCTGAGGAAGAGACGGTCTTGCAGGTGGCAATGTAACTGCAATGTCATTTACATCAAATGTGGTTTTAAGTGAGGTAGACTTAGGAAAGCGGTATTAATACTTATGTGTGTGTGGCAAGGAAATTTATGTTTCACTGAACACTTTTTTGAACTATTTCAATTTTTTTATCATGAGCATGCTATATCTAGTCAAAAATATTTTTTAAAATTTGAAAAACATAAAATAGTGTTCGTCCTCAAATAGCCATTTAGCTGGAGCCATTTAGCTGGACTAACAGACAGGAAACTGTTAGAAAAATGTAAGATAAAACATAACAACATGGGTAGTACTGATTACTAGAACAGGAAGAGAGGTCTGCTCAGTTGAAGGAACTGGATCTTAGATGAGGGAGGGAAATTTTAGCCCAGGAAAATGAGCAAATAAAAATGGGCAGAAGTAGATATGTGCTCAAATAAAGAACAGTAGACT
>NW_017731368.1:6031339-6037205 GCF_001890085.2 Hipposideros armiger
AAAAGGAATCCCAATGGTGTCCACAGCACGAAATTAAGAGAACACATACCTATTACAATGTACATATCAAGACAAAGGAACTGGTCAGGTGCCTGACATGTGTCCTCACTCACCTGACGAGATGTCCCTTGGGCCCTCTCCATCCGGAGCTCCCCGAGGAGCCGAGCACCAGGGTGTTTCCCCTTGTTCCAGCTGGGAAATCAGGGCCGGTTTGGGAAATGGCAATGCCGCTTGAGGGGAAGGAAACGGCACAGGCCCATGAGTGGGGTGACTCAGAGCAATCCCAGGGTTCCTCCCAGACCGGCGTTTCCAGGGGCAGGAGGTGAAAGGAGGAAATTACTAGGGAGAACACGAAAAGCAAGTCCAGGAAAAAGGGGCAGGAGGTCCGGGGGGAGGGGCCAGAGGCTTCCAAAGGCCAGGAGATAGGCGGAGTAGGAGGTGCTCAAGAACAGCTTGAGCAAATGGACGATTTCACTCACTGAGGAACTGGACTTTCTCACTCGCTACCTCTCTTAAGAGCTCTCAGGTTCTGACATCTGCTTGTCCGTGTATGGTATTGGGCCAGGTCTCCCAAACTGAGGGGATGGGGAACTGAGGGCTCAGTGGGGCACCAGGAATCCGCTCTTCCCCTGTACCCACAGCTCAGGGGTTAGGAGGTGGGCAGCTCTCACCCTGGACAAGGAGGTCCTATGTGAGGCCTGAGTTGATACCAGGATTTCCCACTTCCCAGCAATCACTAAGGCTGGGTCACTAAGAATCCAAGAGCCTGAAGTTGCCGCTCAGCCAAGGGCTCTCGAAGACTTCTGAGCCTCTGAGGAAGGAGTCAGGAAACTCTGAAGGGCAGAGGTAGAGTCCAAAGGGCAAGACCCTTACCCAGGGAAGCCACAGCCCCAAAATTCTCCAGCATCACATCCCTGTACAGGGCCCTCTGAGCAGGGGCCAGGCCCGTCCATTCTTTCTCAGAGAAGTAGATGGCCACATCCTCGAAGGTCACTGACGCCTGAAACAACATGTGTTTAAATGCCCTAGGACAATCCCAGGACCCAGGCCTGGGGTACAGGGTAGACCAGGCACTAAGAGGTATGGGGGGGGGCAGGAAGGGGTGCTGGTTGAGTTTCTGGATTCTTAATGTCTAAAGGAACTGTCAGCAGATTTCCGCCCCTTACTTACAAAGATTAAAAAAGATCAGCCATCAACTTTCTCATGTTTCTTCCTCTTTACTTCAGCAAACATCCTCTCATCGTTTTTATGAGTCTCTGCAAGTTTTCCTTTTTCATGCCTCTGCCCAAGACAGCTATCTACACTCTCAGTGCCATCCTTTCTCCACAATGTATCCTCCTTCAGAGGTCATCACCCTTGATAACAAGAGCAACTCGCATTTATGGAGCCTGTGCCAAGCACTTCACATGTTACTTTGTGTATGAGGAGGGTATGAGATCCACCCATTTTATAGAGGAGAAAACTGAGGCTCGGAGATTAACTTCCCCCAAAGGTACCAAACTGAGCATGATTCTGGCTCTTTCCTACTATGCCCCACTGCCTTCTGTCCTCTCTCCTGCCATCCCTTCAGCCCCTTTGTAGGACCCTTACTCTTCTCTCCCTCCAAGTCACTGACACCAGGCCCAAGAAGCAGCTAAGGAGGGGCTCCTCAGAACACTCAACAGGACAGGCCCAAACTCTGACTTCATTCCCTGCACTCCCCCACCCCAGCACACTCACTAAAACACCCCCACCATTTTTCTGTCATACATCCTAATCTCAACGCCCCCTTTTTCTTTATTTCCGGGAGCCCAAGTTCCTGCACCTTTTCTTTCCTTTCTCTCTCACCCTCCTTTTAAAGAAACACACACAGTGCTAACTTAGAGCCATCAAGACTTCTTATAATTCCCAACCACTGCCTCATTCAGGATGGCAGTCTCTATGCTATGGAGGCACGCGTCTGGTCCATTTCACATCAGTCCTTCCCCTGTAAAGTCCCCATAGGGACTTATCCTGCACTCCAGGGCTCAAAGGCTTTGGCTAGCTCATGTTCACCTCCCTAAAAAGTCCAAATCCCGCACCGCAAACAATTCCATTCACTAGTCAGGGACCCAGTTTACCTGTCAGGGATTATCTCCTGAGCCACCACCCTCATCCTCTATCCTATCACCATCTTGTTATGAACCCCGTTTTTGCCCAGATCTGTGCCCTTGCATATGCAGCTGTCCCTTCCTCCCTCGTGCGCCTGCAGACTCATGTTCATCTCAAGACCCACCTCAAACATAACCAGCTTTGTAAAAGCCGTGTCATGGAAATTCTGGACATTCGTCGCCACGCATAGGGCTGTGAACACCTCTGCCGCAGCACCTGGCTCATTGCCTATCCGACTAGCTGCACGTGTGCTTCCCCTGAGGGCGCAACTCTGAGGGGTGTTGAATTCACTTTGCCCCCTGCCTGTTCCTCCGGGCCCTCCACTCTGGGCTGTACCCCAATTTCCCGGTCGCCGCACTGCCCCCTTTCCGCCCTTTATCCGGGCCTAGAGCCCTGTCAGTTTCACGGCACCGGCGCCGCACTCACCAGGCGCACCCGGGCAGGCGCGGGCTGTCCCGGCGGCAGCTCGAAGGCAGGGCCGAGGCGGACCCCGCTGGCCACGGCCCGAGCCGCCCACCGGGGAACTGAGCGTGCGCCGGGCCCGCCCGCTGGCTGACATAAGTCGGGAAGGGAAGCTCCGGACCCTGGCAGGCCTGGCATGGCGGCCCCGAGCCCGGAAGTCGCGCCAGCCCGGGCAGCCCTACGCCCAGCTCCCATTCTCTGCGCGGACCAGAGCTCAGCTCCGGAGAGGTGGAGGCTGCCGCATTCGTGCCACTCCGGCTTCTCTAGGACGGTGGAGGGCGCCGCGTCTCTGTGGTCCTCCTTTCTCCCCCTGCAAAAGACGGAGGAGAGAGTGGTCCAGTTCTCCCTGAGACACCGACAGTCCCGGAGCGCCGCTGCAGGGATAGGGGTGGGAGAGTGGGCAGCTGGGGAGGANCCAGAGTTCCTGGATGCCACACCACCGGGGTCCGCTTGATAGCACCGTGTGATCCTGCAGCTCCTCAAAACTTTCCTCCTTCAGGATAAAATCTTTCTCACTCTTCAACACACCCTCTGAAAGAGGAAATCAGAGCAGCACATGTCATCATAGGTCACCAAGTGGATTAATTATGTCCATTTCTCTCCAAGTGCCACCCCTGTGTCTCAATGGCACTGACCTAGCTGAAATGGCATAGCAGAGCTAACGCAGAGAAAGCCACCAAAAGCAAAAGGCAGAAACTAGACAGAGAGTTCCTGGGGGCTGTGACGCCCAGCACCAGACCAAGCATGCGGGGAGGGCTGCTCTGCTCTCAAGGAAGCTGAATTGACTCTAGAGAGGATTAGTCAGAATTCCTTGCAGGTAGTCAGTCCAGTTTATAACACCAGAAGAACAGGCCAGGATTCAGGACTGAAATCAAGTATCCTTTGTGATTCACCTGGGGAACCTGAGCTTGTCACTCACAGCAGGGAGCAGCAAGAAGCCGCCTCCTCATACTTTCCAACGCCAAAAGGAAATGCAGTTCTCATTCAATCCAATCACCAGGTCTGCCATGAAAGAGCTTCCCTGAACTTCTTCAGGCAGAGCTTGGCAGACAGCCTCCTCTTTGTCCCACAGGGTCTTTTTGTTTTTGTTTTTGTTTTGTTTTTATTTTCATTTTTTTGTTTTTTCTTTCCCCATAGGGTCTTATTCACACCTCTGTTACAGCACCCCATTTTGCTGTAATTATACATCTCCATATACTGTTCCCTTAGACTATGAGCCCTTCTTGGATAGGGGTCATATATTACTTGTTTTTGATCCCTAACAACTAGCACAATGAGTAAAATACAAGTGTTTACTTTTAAAATATTGGTTAACCATAGCAGCCAGATAAGTAGGCCCTCTGTTCAGTCTAAGACCCAAGATATACCAAATTTACTTAATTGAGCCTATCTAGATGAAAGCTGGACCCTTGGGATTTAAGTTTGCTCTTGATTAACTGGTTGACTTGGGCATTTTTAGAGGGTCTTTTACTTAGAACATAAATGGTAAAATGGATTTTTGACATTTTACAAAGGAAAGTCAGAGGAAAATATGTGAGTGGGAAAAAAGTGCTAATTTCCTTCTCAGTTACCAGTACAACTTCGGCTTGGACCCTCTCCTTGTGGTTTCAGGTTCAGTGGCTCTCCCACCTGCTCAAGATGGGAGATCCCAGCAGGCAGGAACACTGCGGCAGGAGGGGAACACCGTGTAAGGGCGCGGACCTCCTGACACACAGCCCAGCATTATTAGGGGAACACTGTGTATGGTGTCAGCCTTATGACTCTGCAGGCCCGCTGCATTAGGGGAACACCGGGTCTAGGGAAAGCCTCCCACCATGGGTCACATGGCAGGAAGGGAACCCCATGTGGGGTCCCAAGTCATTAGGAGAGCACTGCGTACAGGAGTGAGCCCCCTGCCCCACGGCAGGAGGGGAGCACCACATCCAGCCTCTGATGTGGGACACAGCAGGGCACAACAGAAAAAAGAAAGAGGAGATGAGAGGGAGAGGGAGAGGAGGAAAAGAAAAGAAAAAAGAAATGGATAGCCTGCCGGGTCAAGGTATAAATAAGGTGGCTCAGTAGGAGTGAGCCCCATTAGGAAAGGAGCAGAGATGGAAGCTGTAAGAAGAGAATGAAGGTGGGTGGAAAGACGGGTAACAAAGATGACCTGAAACTTGGCATAAGATTATAAAGGATAGGAAACTGAGGTAAAGGGAAGTTGTGATTCCATCAGTTCCCCAGAATATGAAGGTACACTACTCATCTTAAAATGTCAAGCAGAAACAGGAAAGACTAAGGTGTCTTTAGCACCTGCCCCTGGAGGTGACAGCCAGTTCACAGGAAAGAGTCAGGATAGGATGGACTTGCAAAGAGCTGTTCCCGAGATTATGTTGGGAAACCACAATCTCTTAGTTTCATTCCTTCCTATCCATCTATCTATTGCCTTCTCTTTCCACAAAGGATCAATGATGGGTGTCTCTATAGCATCCATAAGAAATGGCCTCACAGCCTCACTCAACCATTTCTAGAAGTCACTTCTTACTCTAATGACAGAAACTTCTAATCACAAAGGTCCATTCTAATAAACTATTTTTCGGGAATAGCTAAGATGTGTCTCTTTGTAACTCCCATCCAAAGCCTCCTAAGAAACAAATCAACTCTACAACTTCCAAATGATGGCCTTTTATGCTGCTAAAGCCAAGGACTATGTGTCCCCTGAGTATTCTCTTCTCTGAGACAAAAGTGGGCTTCAAGTAGGAACACGTGCTCCAAGCAGGTCTGCCGCAGGTCAGGGAGTTAGGGTTTTATTTAAGGAATAACTAGGCTGTTGGTTTTCTACCCAAAGAAACTCCCTTGGCAGGGAGAGTAAGCACCAAGATCCTGGAGGACACTGTAGTTATCTCCCCACATCCATTCTACCCCTCCCCCACTCTGGAGCAGTCACGCCCTGTGGGTGGGAGTGATCCCAACTGGGAGCAATACTCAAGACTTTGATTAGCAATGGTTACTGTCTGTTTCTCCCCCTAGGTATGATTCACACCTACCAATCACCTGACAACCACGAGAGGAGCCAGAGTGTAGACAAAGCCAACATATAAGGAGACAGAGCAGAGCAGAAATTGAAATTCTGATCGAACGACTTCAGCCACTCTACTTATGGACTTCCCAGTTACATGAAACAAATTAATTCCTCTTGACTCTTCAAGCCTGTTTGAACTGGGTTGCTACTTGCAATCACAAGTTTTCTTACATGGAAAGAATGACAGACACAGCAAGGAACTATGAGAATAGAGAA
>NW_017731368.1:6040498-6047337 GCF_001890085.2 Hipposideros armiger
CAGTTCTCCCTGAGACACCGACAGTCCCGGAGCGCCGCTGCAGGGATAGGGGTGGGAGAGTGGGCAGCTGGGGAGGAGGCTTCCTCTGGGAATCCTTTCCCGGCCATTTTCCCACTGACCACCCTTCTCCACATCACTGCACCTTTGTAGGACAGATGCTGATACAAGGTAACACACTTCACTTTGTCTATTCCTGTTCACATATCTGCCTTCCTGTTCACATATCTGCCTTCCTGTTCACATATCTGCTCCCAGAGAGCAGATTACTTCCTTGATACGGTCATCTTTGCGCCTCTAACATTCACCTGATGTCTAGCACCTCTCAGGGCCCAATTTAAGTGCCAAGAAATATTTGTTGAATAAATATTGAACCAGTTTTTCAGTTGAAGTAAGGCCTAAAGAGAGGAAATGGCTTACCTAGCATCACACAGCATGTCAGGAAGTTGAACTTTTAAAACAGAATTGTGAAAATAAACACGACCACCCAAATGAGAACAAGCAAAGGCTGTTTATTCAGACTTCATTATATTGCAAGGGAGTCGCCATGGTCACTTGCATTTGGAGAGGCTTCAGGTCAGGCAGAGAAGTGGGAAAGCTTTATGGTAGAAAAAAGGAAAGGCTTCAGGTTGTTCTGATTGGCGATTGTTGGCATTGAGGAGGCAGACAGGTAGAAGCAAAGTATCTTATGTGATAGGTGGATGGAGCATAGTAATCAAATTCTGGCTGTTTGAGGCTTTAGGGGTTATTTTAGCTTCCTGGAGTGACTGCTACAAGTAATAGTTTGACTTCTTGGACTGGTTACTGCAGATAATGGATTGCCTTCCTCGACTGGTTGCTGAAGACTGCAGGTCAGAGTTCTATTTTTCTATATGGTCTGGCCATTACTCATTTGTATATTCAGTCTCTTCTATTCACGTAATTATTACCTTTCCCTTTCTTATAAGAAACCCTTGCCTACACCCCATAATTGGAACACTCTTTGGATTTCTGCCTGAATAGCTATTCTTTGATCCCAAATAAACACTTGCTGCCTCTCAACTTTGGCTTTTTATTTTTAGGTTAACATTGGTATATGTGATGCTGACTAGCAATCAGATAGTTAATGTGGGGCCAGGGTGTCAAGAACCCAGTTACATGGAGACGTTTCCTTCAATTCCTGGAAAAAAGAAGGAACCTTGAAAGCTAGAAAAGGAAAGGAGCCAAAAATAAGCCCACCCCTAAGTAAAATGAGACTATTATCCGCTCCAAAAACAGAGTGAATAATTTCTCTCCTGCGTCTCCATTTCAACGGTACTGCTGTTGCATTCTCAGGGTGAAGCTCTGGACAAGAAGTGGCAGGCATTGGGGGAGCAGTCAATGTAATCTAGAATTGAAACAAAGGGCAAACAAGACTGGGGGGGTCGGGGGTGCAACCGGACTACAGACCCCCACAGAAAAGAACCACAATACAGGAACCCCAACAGGCAAACGGAACCCTCTGGTCGGTATCCAGTTACTCGAAACTCTGGACCATATGTGAATTGAGAAGACATAAGACTGGACTGGAACAGAGACCCGCTTGAGCCCTGTCTAGAGAACTCAACGCACCACCCACTTACCATGGAATGTACAAATGAGATGAGAAAGGACACCGAAACGATGCTTCTGCGGGGCTTAGGAGATGAGAACTACCAAGAGTGTGGGCCGAAGTGGTGGCTTCGCACAGGGCGCACGGTGCAAACAACCGCGGTGGGAGGGAAGGAGGCCGCCCCTTCTGCAAGGCCTTCTGCAAGGCCTCCTGCAGCCCCAGCCCCTCTCCCTCACTAATTGCTCCGCAGACGAAGTGACAGACACATAGCGCCTTGGCGCAAAGCCCCACGGGCCGACGGACTGAGAGCCAGCGCAGTCGCATGGAGGTTTGCTCCACAGCGCCTGCTCAGAGCAGCCACAGTGGAGACTACAGGGCCGGAAGCGCGTCACCGCGGCCGCTCTAGCACGCCGGGGGTGGGGGGCTCCTCTGCTTGTCGTTGATCCTTCCAGGCGGTTCCGCCCAACGTCGTAACCCCGCCCCGCCCCGCCCCTCCAGTGGAGTTGGCGGATCGCGGATTCGAGGTGCTGGTTGTGGATCGCTGGCCTCCGGTGGTCATAGCTGGGAGGGCAGCCGCGCAGGCCGAATTCCCAGGAGCCAGCCAGTATCCGCCCAGGGAAGAGCCAGTAGTCACTGCGCGTCCACCAGGCCGTCCCTCTGTGACCCTGGGTGACCGGACCGGCTGGTGTGATAAGGGTTCAGTGCGGCCTGATGGGTCAAAGCCCGAGTCCGCACTAAGCCTGCGGAGTCAGCACCCTGCTGGAGGCTCGTTGCCTCTCCTGTGAGCTCTGCAGCCACATTGGCCCCCAGAGTGGGTGGACACTGAGGACGGAAGAGGGGCCACAGGTTAAACCTGACAAGGTCAGGAGACTGAAAAGAACCACATAAAATGGCATGAACATTTAAAAAAATCATAACTAAGGTGGTCCATGGCGGGAAGTCACATCTTTAGCCTAAAGCTTCCTTCATAAAGTCAATCTTCACTTTAAGTGCGGCTGCCCATTGTCTTTCTGCACCCAAGATGACATCCTTGGAGTATCAGTAATCCCTTTTTCCAGACCAGAGCAGGAAAGTACAGAATCCCTCATTATTATTCTTGTCCCTTGATTAATATCTCTACGTGAGCTATTCATTATCCTGTACCCGCCTAGGTAAAGAAGTACCTGTCTCTCCAATTTATTTGTATCCAATCCCAGAGATTTCCCGCTTTATTTTCTCCCACCCCCTTAATCTACCACCAGTGGATTTCATTTAACCCTCCTCTGATTTAACACCTGATCATTCGCAGAATGTAAAAGAATTTAC
The DNA here is from genome assembly GCF_001890085.2 of Hipposideros armiger. Taxonomy (NCBI): domain Eukaryota; kingdom Metazoa; phylum Chordata; class Mammalia; order Chiroptera; family Hipposideridae; genus Hipposideros; species Hipposideros armiger. The sequence continues at coordinate 6,043,371 of NW_017731368.1, forward strand.
AAGACTAGCCAGAGAAAAGATTTACTGAAAGTTAAAAGGGAGAGAGAGAGAGTTCTGTCTGGAACTGGCAGAAGTTTAGCCAGGGCAGAGTCCAATGGGGGACAGCAGCACCAATGAGAAGGAGTGCTGGGGTTTGATAGTTTTCCAAGCAGGATGTGGGGTGCTTGTCAAGATTGCAGAGGGGCTGCCGTTACAATGGTCTTCTCCTGGGAATCGTCATGTTCCCATCTATGATGGATGTCAGCTTGCAGGAGGTTGCTGTTGTGATTGGGAACTGTTCCGTTCCCATCTATGATGGGTGTTTGTCAATATGCAGGGGGTTGCCGCTGCAACTGGGAACTGTCCTGTTCCCACCTATGATGGATGTAAGGCGCTTGTCAGCCTGCAGCTGCAGTGCTGGCTAGGGGAGTCAGAGCCAAGCGGTTAATGTTTTAGCTCTCTCCTGTTAGCCCACAAGCTCGCTCCTGTTAACTCTTTGCCTGTCCTATCCTGCCAGCTCACAAGCCCACTCCCATTAATTATTTGTCTCATCAGTTCATGGTTGTAGCAAAATTTCTGGTAGTAAATGCCCAGTAAATATACGTTAAATGGAAAGATGGGGCTGTTTCCATGTTGAATGGAAAGAGGGAATGAATGGATGAGTAGGTGTGAGTGAATGTAAGATGGTGCTGCCACCCATGAAAAACCAGGGGACTAAGTTCAGCTCATTGGAGTTAGCCTGCAGTTTCTGGATTCTAAGGCTAAACAGAGTTAATGCTCTGAGTTTTGCTGTGGTTGCCATGAGCGATCAGAGAGGACTCCATGGAGGCAGACTGTGGATATGTCCAGCTTCTGTGAAGGGTTGATGCACAAGACAAAGGGAGTTCACTCAAGAGGGCACGTGGAAATCTACGGTTGTCTGAGGACACAAAGTCCCTGTTTGCAGGTCATTTAGGAAGTTAGAGTCACTTGAGGGTTATCAGAACTGGTTGAATTGAGTCTGAACCTCAAATAGTTTGGACTCAATTCAACCAGTTGCAAAAATGGGCCAGGCTGCTTGACTAATGCCTTCGAGTCAGTGGCACAGTGTTCTGCTTCTTGGGCCTGCTGGCAGGGACCTGACCTAACATCTCCAGACGACCCTAAGTAAACGGTCAACTCACCTCACCCAAGCCAGGGCAGATGTCAGAGAAAGCCCCCACTACACTCTGAGTGTAGATCCTTATCGTGAAATAAAGCAATTGGTTTGAAGTCCCTATTATCTCTGACATTTCATAATTCCAAGATTCCCAGTCTGTCCTTGCTAGAGAAGTGTGCAAGCGAATTGGGCCAGTGGCAGGGCCCCAGGTCAGAGGCTCAGAGACTGAAGTCTTGCACAGAGCTCAGTCTGGGAGGCTCTGTGGGTCTTCTAAAGATGAGAAAGGGGTAGATGTGAAATTTAGTGCTTGTTGCATTTCTGCTGCATAACAAATTAATGAATAAGTGAATGCATGAGTAAGTAAAGGTGGGAATGGTAAGTCAGGGGGGTGGGAGTGGGGTCAAGGAGGAAGGCTTTGTAGAGAAGATGCTGGAGCTGAGTCTGAAAAAGTCAGAGCAAAGCCTGAAGCTGATGAGGGCACAGTGACCACAGCTAGACGCTTCCTTCTACCACCGCTAGAAACTTCCTTCTGAGCTTTCTCCTGGTCCCGCCTCCTCCTCCCACATGACCAAGCTCTGGCAAGAGCTAAAGCCACTCCCAGAGACTGTCTTTGCCAGGGTGTTTTGGTTATTTGCAATAACTTGCTGTCACAGGGCAAGGTCCAGGAGGACAGAGCTTTCCATCCTCGCTTTGTCAAGGCTTCCCAAAAGCTCCCTGGTACCCAGAGAACAGTGTGTCCAGAGCTTAACCTGGAAGAGCACAGCCATGGTGCTCTGGAGTCTGGTGCTGGGAGCCTTGCTGGTAGCCATTGTGGGGCGCCTGTGCCAGCTGGGGCTGCTCCGGCAACGCGGGCCCCAGGAACCTCCTCTGGACAAGGGCCCTGTTCCCTGGCTGGGTCATGCCATGGCTTTCCGGAAGAATATGTTTGAATTCCTGAAGCGCATGCGGGCCAAGCATGGGGAAGTGTTCACAGTGCAGCTAGGGGGCCAGTACTTCACCTTTGTCATGGACCCCCTCTCCTTTGGCCCCATCCTCAAGGATGCGCAGAGAAAACTGGACTTTGTGGAGTATGCGAAAAAACTGGTGCTGAAGGTGTTTGGATACCACTCAGTGCCGGGAGACCACCAGATGATACACTCAGCCAGCACCAAGCACCTCATGGGGAATGGCTTAGAGGATCTCAACAAAGTCATGCTGGACAGCCTGTCCTTGGTTATACAGGGGTCCATGGAACAGAGTCCGGATGCCAGGTGCTGGCGTGAGGATGGCCTCTTTGACTTCTGCTATAATGCCTTGTTCAAGGCCGGTTACCTGAGCTTGTTTGGCTACACAAAGGACAAGCAGCAGGACCTGCTACAGGCAGAGGAGATATTTGTGCAGTTCCGCAAATATGACCGTCTGTTCCCCAGGTTTGTTTACTCCTTGCTGGGACCCCGGGAGTGGCTAGAAGTGGGCCGGCTCCAGCGTCTCTTCCACAAGACGCTCTCGGTGAAAGATAACCTAGAAAAGGACGGCATAAGCAACTGGATAGCCTACATGCTTCAGTTTCTGCGTGAGCAGGGAGTAGCTCCAGCCATGCAGGACAAGTTCAACTTCATGATGCTCTGGGCCTCCCAGGGGAACACAGGCCCTACCTCCTTCTGGGCCCTCTTGTTCCTCCTGAAACACCCAGAAGCCATGCAGGCTTTGAGAGAGGAGGCTGCCCAGGTCCTGGGGGAGGCCAGGCTGAAGGCCGGGCAGTCTTTCAACTTTGAGGTCAGTGCCCTGCACCGCACCCCAGTGCTGGACAGCGTGATGGAGGAGACACTGCGGCTGGGGGCTGCGCCCACCCTCCTCAGGGTGGTGAGAAGTGACCACGTCCTGAAGATGGCCAGTGGGGAGGAGTACCGGCTTCGCAGCGGCGACATCGTGGCCCTCTTCCCTTACCTCTCAGTGCACATGGACCCTGACATCCACCCCGAGCCCACCGCCTTCAAGTACGACCGCTTCCTCAACCCCAATGGCAGCCGAAAAGTGGACTTCTACAAGGCAGGCAAAAAGATCCACCACTACACCATGCCATGGGGCTCGGGCGTCTCCATCTGCCCTGGGAGGTTCTTGGCCCTCAGCGAGATGAAGCTCTTTGTCCTGCTCGTGATCATGCACTTTGACCTGGAGCTGGTAGACCCTGACATACCTGTGCCGCCCGTGGACCCCCGGCGCTGGGGCTTTGGCACCATGCAGCCCAGCTACGACGTGCGCTTCCGATACCGCCTGCGGTCTCCTGAGTGAGCCCTGCCAAGGGGGCCACAGCCTGGCCAGTGGGGCTGCCTTGGGGGCTCCACCTCCTCCCACCCCTGTGAAGCCCCAGACCCCCACCAGCTACCCCCCACCTCTGTCTTGGTTGTCTTCCTTGCTCTCTGGCCTCCTTCCAGTCACCTCTCAGGCTTATCATTCTCTTTTTAAAACACCGTCTCTCGCAGTGGGTTCTGCAGAACCTCCCCCCCTCCCCCACCGGGAGTCCAGGGGAAGAGGAAATACCCTGCGGGCACCTCAGTTTGGGAGATACCACATGCCTTGGCAGATCCTGAAGCACGGAAACTGGTGACCGTGAGTAGCGCAGCATCTTGCGAATGTTAGCCTCCACCCCCGCCCATGCTGCTTTCTGCTTTTCCTCCACACTTACTCCACGTCCGGTGGGGGTCACATTCTAGAACAGTGTTGTCCGATGGCGATACAAAGCAAGCCACATGTGTAATTTTTAGATTTCCTAGTTGATACATTTTTTAAAAAGTAAAACGCATTTTAAAATAATATAGTTTACTTAACCCATATGTCCAAAGTATTAGCATTCCAACATGTAATCAATAT
>NW_017731368.1:6048209-6073582 GCF_001890085.2 Hipposideros armiger
TTTGCCTGTTTCCCCCAGTAGAACAGCTTGGAAAGCACAGTTGCTTGCTTTTACTGCCAACCTATTCCCAGACGTGCCAGCTATTCCCAAAAGCCATCTTCGATTTCATCCATTCCACCCTCTGGCCAGAAATGGCCTCCACCGCGTGGGGCTCCCTTAGTACCGTTTGTGTCACAGCACGTCTGCTATGTGCCCTTGCTTTCTGCGTCCTGGTTTCCTTCTCCTGCTCCCTTCCCCAGACTGGAGCCCACAGGGTTTGGTATCTTATTCCTTCATTTCTCACCCTCATTTCCTAAATGTAGATTAAATGATGGAAACCTGACTTCTAGCCTCGGCTAATTTACTTCGTGTCTTCAGATCATGATCCCTGTTACTTGAGGGAGCCAGCAAGCACAAAAGCACAGAAGTGGGAACATGCAGGAAACAGCCGGGGTGCCTGTCAGCCAAGAAATGAGAAAGGAAGTAGGGCAGGTGTAAGGGTGAACCGGTTTATGGGATTCTACTTGTGAAAGCGCCAGCCTTGAAGTTAGACAAAGGTTCTGAACCTGATTGGGCAGGCCCCAGGGAGCCCTGAAGGGTCCTGAGAGGGGGCATGGGAGGCAGAGGGAGGTGTATGGTCCAGGACTGCCGGGAACATGTGTTCACTCTGCCTCCCCGCTGAGAACTCCTGTTCCTGGGCAGCTCCCAGGTGGACTGTCTCCAGCCCCTCCTGATTGCCAGATCCTAGAGTCACCACCAAGGCTGTGATATTAATTAATATTTTCCCAGCTGATTTAGGGAGCAGCCTGGTGGGTGGAGGGTCTCAGGCTTCTCTGAGGGAGTTGGGAGTGATAGCTGAGGGTGTCGTGATCACCCTGGCTGTTGGATGCAGATTAGATAGGAGACAGTGACGATAGGGAACGCAGAGGGCAGCTGGAAAACTATTACGGCAGCTGGAAAACTATTACAGCAGCTCATGCAAGAGGAAGTAACAAGTAAAATTCAATTTTATATAATACTATATTTTACATAACCCCATATAGCCCGAATACTAGCATTTCATTATGTAATCGATATAAAAACTATTAATGAAATATTTTTCCATTTCTTTTTTTCTGTTGTCTTCAGAATCTGGCATATACTTTTTACCCTTGCAGCATGTCTCAATTCAGACAGCCCCATTCCAGGAGCTCGAGGGCCATGTGTGGCTGGTGGCTCCCGTGTTGGATAGAGCAGGTCTAGAGAAATGCTACCTTTCATGTAGGCGGTTTTGTCCTGGAAGGCAATAGAGAAAGTGGAGGAAGGAGGCAGGCATGAGCTAATGCTGCTGGTGGCCGAGAACTAAGGACTCACCACTGGGTTTAGCAAAATGTTACCGAGGCCCTTGGAAATAAAACTAGGTGGATGCCCAACTGAGCTGGGTCCCCTCCACTCTCACCAGACTGTGATGTGGCCACTTAGGCTTCACTTTTCCCCACGTCCCTCTTGTTGGGGGAGTCCTCAGCCTGCCTCTCCCCTCTCCCCAAGGTCATTCATGCTGGTCATTTCTTCTTGGGCAGTGAGGCTGCTACTCGCAGAACAGCTGGACAGTGGGGCCTGGGCAGGGCAAGGTGCCTGGTGCCGTCCAAGCATCGTGGCCAGGGAAGCCTTCAGGTACTGGCGGAAGCGGCGGCTGGAGAAGGCATAGAGGACAGGGGTGAAGCAGCAGTGAAGGAAGGCGACACTCTCTGTCACCTGCATGGCATAGTCTAGGTGCTGGCTGACCCTGCAGTCCCCAAAGACTTTCAGGTCCATCAGCGAGTGCAGAAACAAGGTGAGGTTGTACGGGAACCACAGCATGAAGAAGGCCACCACTAGCGCTACGGCGATCCTTAGAGCCCGGCCCTGGCCGGGGGTCCTCAGCCTGAGCAGGACAGAGGCAATGCGGGAGTAGAAGAAGATCATGACCAAGAGTGGGAGGAGAAACCCCAGGAAGTTCTGCTGGAAGCGGAGGATGAGCTTCCAAGTGGTCCCATGCCCCCCGAAATCCGGATAGCAGTTCCACACCCCCGCGGGGTATTCATGCGTCCGCACAAAGACCATGTCAGGGACAGAGACAGCCAGGGCCACTGCCCACACCACGGCAGCGAGGACCCAACGCCTGGCCCGCGTCCTCAGCCTGTGGTGCGGCTGAGCGCGGACAATCTCCAGGTACTTGTCCAGGCTCATGCAGCTGATGAAGAAGATGCTGCTGTAGAGGTTAGTGTTATAGAGGGTGCTCACCAGCTTGCACAGGAAATTCCCGAAGACCCAGTGCCTGACCACGGAGATGCCCCAGAAGGGCAGCGTCACCACAAACAGGAGGTTGGAGACGGCCAGGTTCAGCAGGTAGACCTCAGTCATCCGCCTGCGCGGCATGGACCGCAGCAAGACCACGAGGAGGAGGAGGTTCCCGCCCAGGCCCAGCACAAAGATCAGGCTGTAGAAGGTCGGCAGGAAGACTTGGCTGAAGGACAGCACCTCGTCTTTCCTGCACAGCATGAAGGCCACCTCGTCCAGGTAGTCCTCATAGTCATAGAAGGAGCTGCTGTTCTCAGGGCCGGCGACCTCGATGGTGAGAGGCAGAGGGGACGCACGGGTGGCCATGTTGGGAGGACACGCCCAGTCATGGAGCTCTGAGGACCAGAGAGTAGGGTGAGAGAAATCAGATGAAACCAGGCATTCTCTCTCTCCAACCCCACTTTTGCTACTGCTCTGGGATGTCCCGTCAACTCTTCACATCTACATCAATATCTGCAGTCCAGTAGGAAGTACAGCACCAGTGTGGGGAATCCCAGTCTACCACTGAATACTTACTCGTATGTCAGCTTGGGTAGGTGACTTAGCCTCAGGTGTTCTCGTAGTATTCACCTGCTTCATTAAGGTTTCTCTTCTTTATTTTCTCCCTCGTCATTTATAAAGACTGATAATGTCTTTCTGATTTTTCTTTATTATTTAGTGCCACCAACTCACTTATTTGTTGTGTCTCCATCCTCTTACTCGTGTGTGGCTTATAATTATTCTTCTTTTTGTGGCTTAATGATTTTTTTTTTGTTTAATGAGAGTTTCTCTTCAGTGGGGCTTGTGTTATCTATAAATATCTAGTGGGTCCACTCTGGCTTTGAGCTTTCTTTACTTCTGTCGCCTGAGGAGGGTTTCTTGCTTTTGTTTAAAGTATTTTTAAATAGATATTTAGTTCTATATCAATATTTTTTCATAAATATTTAATATTTTAAAAGTATTTTATCCAGTATTTCTAGGTTCATAGCAGAAAGGTGTGATCCATCATGTTCATAGACCCAGGGGCCTACGAAACCTTTCCACCCCTCAGATGCTCCACCTTTAAAACGATGATAATAGTGCCTCCTTCACGGTGTTCTTGCGAGGATCAAATGTGATGGATGATGGATGTGAAGCACCTCAGCCCTGTGAGGAGTGCCCAGAACATACTCGTAGTAGGCACTCAGTAAATGTTGAATTATTGCTTTGCCCAGAACTGAGTCCATCACCTCCCCGCCAGCCTCTTTTCCTCGCCTGTGTCTATCTAACTAAATGGCACCACCCACTTCTCAGTCACCTAAGACTAAAGTGTGGGTGACATCCCAGATTCCTTCCTCACCCCACTCACCATGACCCTGTGAGTCTACCTCCTACTGCCTTTTGAATATGTCCACTATCTCCAAGTTTCAAGAATATATATACACGATACTCTTAATAAAATTAAGATATTTTTATACATACACACACACACACACACACACACACACACACACACACACACACACACACTTTGAAGGAGTTCAAAGAGATGAAAGGGAAAGCCAGGGAAGGAACAAGCACAGGGTTCAAGATGGTGGCTGCCCGGGCAGGAGAAGGCATGGGATGGGGGCAGGTCACTGCCCATGGTCAAGTTCCCTCTGGGGCAGTGGTTTCCCAAGTTTTAATTGTATTATTAAAAATAATTTTTAAAAGAGAGCCTCTCATGAACCAGTGATAAGAGACTGTCATGAACCAAGGATTATGTTCAATCCTGTTCTATGTTCCAGAAGGAGAAAGACTTCATATGGAATACATTAGATTGCTCACCGATCGGAAAGAGGGTTTGGGAAGGAGAGAGGAAGGAGATAAAAAAGAATATGTAGCCCAAGCAGGCAATAATGCACAGCCACCAGAGTGGGGCCTTGTAGGCTGGCCCCTATGATAACGGGCCACAAATAGAGAAATACAAATCAACTCCACTTTGTCCCTCTGCATTTTATTTTTTATTTGTTGATTCAAGTGCGACTGAATTGTTCTGTATGCTCAATGCCAGTTTGTATTTCTTCTGTGGATGATTTATTGTTTTAATGGGTGGAATTCTCATTTTATAAGAGGTTTTCGTATCATAAGAATTTTAACTTTTTACACAGATGTTGCAAATATTTCCCCCAGCCCTTCCTGACAGAAGTTTTGTCAATGTTTTTCCAAGTGGAATTTTGAAATAGATGTTGACTCAGGCTCTCATCTGACCTTTCTAGTATCCTTGACACTGATCTCACAGCTAATAGGAATAGCCAGTCCTGCTGGGGTGGAAACTCGGGAAGCCCTGGAGTCCTCCTCCTTGAACCTCTGTCCCACCCTTGGGCTCCTGTCACATGGCATCTGGCTAAATATTAGGGAAAGTCACACACACACATACCCTGTCCACACCCCAAGAGTTCAGACTGCACAGCTTTATCTAGGGCCAGGCTCTGCTCCCGACTGGCCTCAGGAACTTGACCCTATGCCTCCTTTCCCTGGTCACTCCACTCCACTCTTGTGCATCTGGGATCTCCTGTCCCTGAGCCCCTCCCTGTCTTTGGCAGAGGTAAGAACACCCCCAACACATGGGCAGGGGTGTGAGTCTGGGAGCTGCTGGGGTTGGGAGGAAAGAAGTGCTCGTCTGGCCCTGGGCCTGGCGAGGGGCTACTAGGAAGGAGCTGCCACTAATTCAATACCAGCAACTCTGGTCTATCAGCATTGAATGTGATCCTGGCCTGGTTTCTCAAAATCCTTGACTTTTGCTTTAACAGACAACCAAGTCTGATGACTGCGCTGATCAAAGCACGACGTCAGGCTCAGCTGGCCCCAGTTGGACCACGCCACCTTCACAACGCTCCCCACCTGCAGCACTCTGTTGCCTTTCCTCTCAGGTCCTCTGGCCTCCTGATCTTTCACTCTGGGAATCTCTTCAGGTCCTCTTGCTCTCCGAGGCTATCAGTCCCTCCCATGACTTTCATCCATAATACCAGCAACGACAACAGCCACCAGCATCCCCACGTGCACCTGACAATTGGCCGGGCACCTTCACAGCCACTGTGGGAGTCCTGTAAGGCAAACCAGCAAGGACCTGCCAGGCCCCTTTGACCCAGGAGGAGAGTAACTTTTTCACAATCACCTGGGAAGTCACTGGCTGAGCTGCATCTGAACCCTGGGTCTTCAGACTCCAGGAACAGTGCCTTGTTCCTGGTCCCATCTCATCCTTGGCCTCTGTTCTGACACATCCAGCAGTTACTGAAAGGGGACACCTGAGCCAGGTGCAATTTGGGCTCAGGAGGTCTTGGCTGCCCAGGGTATTGTCCTCATTGGCTGGTATAGCCTCTGTAGATTCCCATTAGCACCCCCAAGGCTTTACTGAACCTCCTTGCAAAACGCAGCCTCCCTCTGGTCAACAGATAACGGCCTCCCAAAGATATCCACACCCTAATCCCTGAAATATGTCACTTTATATATCAAAGGGATTCCACAGAGGTGATTAAGTTGAGGATCTTGAGGTGGGGAGAATAGCCTGGATTACCCAGGTGGGCCCAATGTCATCACAAGGGTCCTTATAAGGAGGAGGCGGGGTGTCTGAATCAGAGAAGATGTGACAATGGGAACAGAAGCCAGAGTGATGCAATTACAAGTCAATGAATGCAGGCATTCTCTAGAAGCTACAAGAGGCAAGAAATAGATTCTCCCGTGACCCTCCAGAAGGAATGCATCCCTGCTGGCCCATTTCAGAATTCTGACCTCTAGAACACTAAAATCATAAATTTATGTTGTTATCAGCCACTGAATTTGTCGTCTTTGATACAGGGTCAATAGGTAATATACTTCCTGTGGCCCTGGGTACCCTCGGAATCTCAGGCTGAGGGAGTGGGAGTGTATCGTGTCACCTCCTTGAACTTATAGATGGGGAGACCGAGGCTCAAAGAAGTGGAAAACTTGTGCAACACATACAGTGAGTAGTCAGTGGTTGTACTGAACCATGAGCCTCATTTTCTTGGCTGCCCTTCAGGTCTGTTACCCTACCCCTAACTGTCCCTCCAGCTTGTTCTGTTTGTCCTTATGTCTGATTGCCTTATTCCCTTATTGTCAGTCACATTCTAGTATGAATCAGCAGTTAGTAGGAAAATCCCAGACAAAGCTCTTTAGTGGAACTTTTGGGGAATCCTGAGAGCTATATAGAGGCTAGAGAGGGGGGCTTTAAAAAGGAGGGGTATCAAGGGCAAGGTCCACTGAGCTTCCGCTACAATGAAGCCAAGGGCACAGAGGCAAACCATAGCTTATCCCTAGGGCAACTACATCATCCTGGTGGTGACTTCCTGAGGCTGCTTACCTAGGCTGGCTCCAGCTTTGACTTAGCAAAAATCTCTGGCTGAAGAGTAATGTCTCCTCCTGAGGACCCAGGGCTCACCTCCCAAGTCCTCTCAGAGGTGTCTCAGTTGAGGCAATGAGAGAGAGGATATTGCTACGGCCATCTAGACAGGAAGGCAGCGCCATGTTAGTTGAGTTCCTTCTAGGAGCTGAACACTCACGTGCAATTTTCTCATTTAATCCTCACCATATTCTGGGAAGCAGTACTATTATGATCCCCAGTTTCCAGATGAAGAAACTGAGGCTTGGAGGGGTGAAGCCCAATTGTCCACGGCTTCACATTATCAAATGACAGACCCAGGGTTGGATGGTTCTAACAACACAATGTAGAACTGGTGACCCTTTCCCCAGCACCCCTTTTCAATACGGACCATACTTGAGTGTGAAGGCTGAGCCTCCGAGAGTGGGACATCTGGCTTCAGCAACAAGGGGCAGAGAAGATCACAGTCAGTCATGAGCTGGAGCCAGCTTCTACAAGCTTCTGAGAGCCAGTTGTGCAATGTCCGGGAGGCACTCAGCAAACACTCAAGGGACTTAACCAGTTCAGGCATGTTTAGTTGGTAGCTTGAAATTAGTCATGGTAGGAATGTTTACACCATAGAAAATGCTACAAATTGGAGCCTCCCCTCCCTGTCTTCTGGGTGTGCCCCCCATCCCCCGACCACTGACAGCTGGTTGTTAAACTTTTATCTGTACAACCCTGATCAGGGCCCCATGGAGCTTGACCAAACCCTGGCTGTCTCGCTGTCTCCCTGTCTATGTCTCCCACCACCTGCCCTCTTCCACCTTCCACATCAATACCACAGCTGCCCTCCTCCCCAGCCAAGAGCCCCCGAGGACAGGGCCACGTGTGGGTCCCCTGTCAGGTGTCATGGCACTCCCATCCTGGGTGTGCTGCCAGCAGCATAGCTGAGACCAGTGAACAAATAAACAAGATCAACTGTGACTCCAAGAGGCCACACGAGCTTTCAAAATATAAAACCAAGAATAACATTTGAGGTCACTCCTAGGGGACAATCATCGCTGGCTTCCTTACAATTTAACAATCATATTCCATAAAATGTAACCTACACCCTCCCCTCCCAGAAGCCTGCCCAGGACGCTAGCCTGGTGCGACCCTGCCCAGCCCCGCACACACTCACAGCAGGTCACTCTTTGGCTTCAGGGCTCACCTCCTGGAAGCAGAGTCCACCTCTGGGGAATCCACTTGCCTCCTGTGCGACACTGGCCTTTTCCCAGAGGGTGATACGGTGCTAAGGTCTGGCTGCCTGGGGCTTGAAAAAGTTAAAAATTGAGAGACATGGTTGGTGGGAAGAAAAGCAGGTTTATTCCGAATGCCGGCATTCTGGGACAATGGTGAACTCCTGTCCAAAGGCCACCTGCCCAGTTCCTACAATGGGCAGAAGGTTTTCAAGTCTGAGGGCTGACATCACTTCCTGGGGTTTGGCCTGTTTTAAGATAATGTTATATCCTGACTTGGCCATTGTGGACTGGGGCTTTCTGTGTCACCAGTAAATTCCAGTGTCCAGATGCCTGACGGTTAAATAGCCCTTTTCAGATTAGGATTCTGTTGATTAAATGGATTACTGAGGTATGTGTAGCCTTAGAAAAGGGAACAAAACAGAGTTCTTGAGTCAACCAGTGAGGGGAGAAAACAGCTGAGTATCAGGGTGGACCAAACTGACAAGTGGCTAGATAACGAGCTATGTGGTGAGTCTAACTGCAAACTGGCTAAGTCTAATTATGCATTATCGATGTGCCAAATTTCACCCTTACATTTTCCCCTGTCATGTGTTCATTTTATTTCCATAAAATCAGTAAGGTTATGGGGGGCTCGAGGAGCGGTGGCGAAGGGTTAAAAAATCACAAGAGGTGAGGTTAGAGAGGAAACAAAACAACTACATTATTCAAGACAGTTCTGAAATTCAGGGATAGGGGCAGCGACCCCTCTTGCTACTTCCTGCTGAGAAATGGGCGCGGTCCCGCCTGTGGGCACCAGAGTTTGCTATTCTGTGATCGTGGGGAGGGGCAATGGAGGAACTGCAGGAGAAAAAGCCAGGCCGCTTGGTGAAGCAGCTGCTGGGTGCCCATCTGTAGATGAAAACTGCTATGTTCCGGATGATACAAGCTTGTCCATTTGAAGAGGAGCGTAAGGTCTTCAACTGGCTCATAGGAACAGGGGCGACAGGCTTCCTTTCTGGGGAGTCCTGCATAGACTTAAATGAAACAGGTTTGATTTGAGGGAAGTGGACTCGGCCACTGACTCTCTGACCCCCAACAATAGTTGGGGTGCTCGGAAAAACCGTGAAGAGTCCCTCGCATTTAGGAGCTAACTGATCTGTCAGAGACCCCTCCCCTTCTAGGCTTCTAATAGAACTTGGTCCCCTGGTTTTCCGGGGCTATAGTGTGTAGAGGGGTGGGCCTGGGGGAGGTGCCAGTCCCCAATATTTCCTAAGTGCCTGCTGAGCCTCTCCCAAGCTAACAACATAGGAAATAACAGAATTGAGGTCAGAATCCAAAGCAATGGGTGCAGTCAGAGCCAGGGCTTAGAGGTCTCCTGACAAAACTTTTCCAGAGTCCTTTTTAAGCCAAATTTGCTCATTTTACATTTCCTCTAAGGTACAGGCCAATGGTAAGGAACAGGCTTGAGTATGAGCCCAAATTTAGGGGCTTTATTTACACAACTGAGGGGGTTTCCGAGGAAACAGGTCCAGAACAAGCAGCCAAGACAGAATAAATGGCTCCCATGTCAATCAGGAAATTAACAGGCCACATCATGGGTCACCTGCAGTTCCTCCCCTGTGATGAGAATAGCCTCTTTTCTTCTTGGGAGCCACTGGGCAGTTGATCACAGCCTTTGTGGGGAAGGAGTTGGTCCCTGCTCCCTTCAGAGCAGGGGACAATCCCTCCTCCAGTGCCCTTGTAGTTTGCACAGGAGGCTCCCCTGACTGCTGTGGGAGGGATTGGGGTGGAGAGGGAGTCCCAGGGCCTGGGCTCCGCTCTGGCTCAGCTTGGGATGGGTCCCCCTCTGCATATAATTCTGGCATCCCAGCCTAGTTGCGGCTGGAAATGTTGAGGCAAAAGTTTCAAGTGACTCACACTCCGAACACAGTCCCCGGCTGTAGAAAGCGCTCTGGTGTTAGGGCAGAAAACCTGCCTTTGGGGGAGCTGGTAATAGTGTTGGGACCTCTACTTTCCTCCTCCTGAGTTTGAGAAAACACCAGATATTAAACTCTACTGTGTCTATAACAATAAAAAACACCACCGCCACCACGACAACAATAATAATACCCACCACTTACAAAGCACTTACTAGGGGTCTGGCTCTGGTCTCAGAACTTTGCATGTATCAATTCATTGCATCCTTGCAATAACACTCCAAGGCAGGTACTATTATTATCTCTATTTTACATATGAGGAAACTGAGTCACAGAGAGGCTAAGGAACTTGCCCAAAGCCACACAGTTAGTAAGTAGCACAAGCTGGGATTTGAAGCCAGGCCCAGGGTCTGGGCTAGCTCATTAAAACACAGGGGTGAAGGGTGGGGACGACAGATGGGAAAGTGACAGGAGACGGGCTGCCATCGCCCAGGGTGCCCGAGGGGAAGGCTGGCTGGGAGGCTGATGGTATGTGAATGGAACACAGGAAAAGGAACTGACAGCCACACGAGAAAGACACGAGGAAAGAAGTCCAGTGCCACGGGAATGGCACGCAGGGAGACAGCGCAAGAATGACCGACTTGGGGCAGAGTCCCATCTCCGCTTCATGGCTCAGTTTGTGACGACCTTGGGCTTAAACCTTCAGGCCCTGCCAGCCCCAAGACAAAGTCAGGGCTTCCATCCTGGAGCCCTCGACTTCCACGAGCCTGTTTTCTCATCCATAAAATAAACAGCACTTATAGTGAAGGTTTTGTGAGGATTAAATCTGGTGCAATCATTACAACAGCTAACGCCATGGAGCCCCAACGGTGTGCTGGACTGGACGCTGGAGCGGAGGGCTTTACGTATATCAACCTATTTACCTTGCACACGTTAAATACTAGTATTAGCCCTGTTTTATAGCTAAGGCCACTGAGGCACAGAGAGGTTAGGGAACTAGCCCAATGTCACACAGCAAGTGAGGAATAGAGCCAGAAACTGAAAGCCAGAGTCTGTGCTCTTAAACACTAAGTTATATCGCCTCTCAGAGAAAATAACAAGCCAGTCGTGCTCCCCGCTCTGCCAAGCTTGGTATGTATTAATGTCCTTACTGCTCACAATGACCTTATGAGACAAGCACTACTGTTAATCCCATTTTACAAATGAAGAACTGAGGCTCAGAGAGGGGCAGTGACGTGCCCAAGGACACACAGCCAATGGACTGCAGGGTTGGAAGTCCAGTCCCTGAGTTCAGCTCCAGAGCCTGAGTCCTGAACCACACCCTGGGAGCTGAGCCCCTCCCTCAGACTCACAGGACTGGACAGCTGCCCTCTGCGTGGTGCACCATGGGAAGCATCTCATTTGGACTCATTGTGATGCATAAAACCCAATGGAAACAACAGTAACCAGTCCTGACATTTATAGGAGGCTCCTCCTCCATAATTCCTGAGGCTCTTTTATGTCCCAGTCCTTGAAAGTTCCCCTGGCTTCCTTTTGAAGAGGCAGCAGATGTCACCTCCTTAGTTTCACAGGAAGCCCAGAGCGGCACGACAAGCCAGGCAGCGCTGACCCCAGAGCCCTGAGCACTGAGTCCCAGGCCACTGCACACAACACTCTCTCTTTCTCTACTTTTTAACATGTATTTTTCCTGATTACAGTACTAACATATGCCCAGTGAAAAATGTGCAAATACAAGAAAAAACAATAGAAAAGAGACTTAAAAAAATGTCCCATACTCCTACCTCTGGCCCTAAATAACCCTTAGAAACGTCTTGGTGCATTTTGTCCATTTTCATGCCCGGGGCCCCGTCTGCTACACTAAATCTCCCTGGATTTGTAGAATCGCAGAGTCTGGCTGGAACAGCATGGCCTTGTCCAGCCTCCAGCAGGGCAGGGGTGCCCTGCAAGCCTCCTGGCTGACATGCCACCTCTTGCTCCCAGGAGATGTAAGGCCCACCTGCTCCCCACACTCCCTGGGACCCCACATTACTCAATGTTTCTTCTCAGAAAATGGGGATGTCTGTGACATGGATACAGTCATAAGGCAACCCCTCCGCTCAAGGTTTATTTTGGTCAATAAACACTAAGCCGTTTTAGAGCCGGACTCTTCAAGGAGCTGCTGCTGCCAAAGAAAGTGTGATTTTTCACATCTTTCCTGAATTGTTCCTGCTTTTTTCCTTTCTGACCTCTGTCGTCGTTGCCTGAAACTCCACACTAGAACTCCTTGCATTGGGATGTCGGTGCTGTGCTGGTTCAGAATCAGACACAACCACCACCCCGGGACCCCAGGGAGGGTGGTGCACTCAGCATAGTACAGCATGGAAGAATAGACAGGATAGACTGGTCTGCTTCTTAATGGCTGAGTAACCCTGGGCCAATCACTTAACTTCTCTGAGCCTTAGTTTTCTCACCTATAAAATGACTCCTTCATGGAGTTTTTATAATAATTTTAAATGAGTGCCTGGCCCATGACTATTGGTTCCCTTCCAGGCCCTAAGATGACACTTGGCTCAGGCTGGGACAGATATGCGGGAATCCTGCAAGTGTTTGGGGGCAGAAGGAGGGGGGACCAGCACTTTGGGGAGGTGTTAACAAGAGAGGATGGGGGCACAAGGGGAGAGTGTGGACATGCGCAAAAGAAGAACACAGATCTGGGGGACCTCAGTCCTGGAAGGGGGGACCCTGAAAGAACATCTCCCACCATAGGACAGTTGGGGAAACTAAGGCCCAGAAAGGCAAGGGAACGCCTGAGGTCGCCCAGTCACGTCTGTTACCAACTCGTGGGGATTTTCAGAATCCACCAAGCAGACTCTCAGAGCTGGAGTCAAGTGGGGGAGGGGCCAGCAGACCACCTGACACCCCAGCTGCTGGGGCAATTGCTCCAACAGTGGTCCTAGAGAGAAATCTCCACACTGACCCGTCAGCACCTCCCTCTCCCCACACCTGTCTCCTCCTTCCAGGCCACTGGGTCCTGTCTCTCCCTTAGTCCCTGGGCAGGGCCCCCCGACCCACCCTGAGAGTGGCCATAACCTACCAGAGCCAGACCCACTTGCTGGGGATGTCCGCCCAGTGTGGAGAGCAGCCACGCCGGGATCCTTCCTCCTCAGGGAAGTGCAGAGGGAGCGATTCCCTTTATAAGCACTTCCCCTCGCTGGACAGCATCCTACACGCATCCTGTTGAAGGCTGAAAAGTGCTCTTTTGCTCCTCTGACCCCGACTAACCTCAGCGGCACACCCGCAAGACGTCACCCTCGTTGAAAAATGAATCATGCTCAAATGACCACCCTCTACCCAGGAAGGAGCACTCCCACCCAAAATAGTGTAATTACTTTGCAAAACATGTGGTGTGCCCAAACACATCTCTTTGGAACGACTCCGAGCAGCTGGGCCAAGGCACTGACAGCCCCTGGTCTCGCTGTCCAGGCCCTTGTTTACCCTGTCCCCTATCGAGGTGGCCTTGTCAGCCTCCAGTTTCATTGATCCTGGACACCTGCCCCGCAGGCTCCACAGCCCTCCTTTGCTGATGTAACTCGCATCAAGCAGTGCGGTGTCTGCTTCACCCATAGTGTGTCCGCAGTCTTCTCATCTCCTAGACTTTTTCAACCATCTTCGGACTGCCCGCTTCTCCCCCTGCCACCCCCACCGCGGCACGTATCCCTGCAGAGCAAGCTGCCTGTTCACTTGTCGGCTCCCCTATGGGGTCCCAGGGCACGGACCCTATCTGACCACCGGCCTGAGGGCCAGGGCTAGGCAAGAGCAGAGACTGAATGAACAGGTTTACGTGTGTGACGCACTGCCTGCTCCCCGTATGCTGGGAAGCATGAGGGTACCACTCCACCAGGACAGCACCTGTGGACCAGGGTCAATGTCTCATCCACCGTCCCCTCCAGCCACACTGCCAGCCTGACACACAGCAGGCGATTGGTGAGTGCCCCTTGCCTCTACCTGAATTGTGCTGTTATCAAACAATGCCAGGTGGTTACAGGTACTGGCACGGGGTACTGCGCTGGAATCTGGCTCTGTGTGTACCTGCTCTGTGACCTAGAGATGGTGGCTTTACCTCTCTGAGCTTTGGTTTTCAGATTGTATTGGGGGTGGTGACGGTGCCTCCCTCAGACAGGCATGATGAGAGCTGACGGCTCCCGGATAGGTGGACATGGACTTAGATACGTGCCTTTCTCTGAGGTCCACAGGCCACCCAGAGTGGAGGCCACGCCTGTGATGGGTTCTCATTCCAACAGAACAGAGGAAGGGACCTTCCAAGTGGGTGGGTCTCCAAATCTCCCCAGTCCTGACGAGATGTTACCAGTAGGGGGAAGGGGCCCAGAGAGCTGCCCAACAAAAGCCACGAATCCTGGATCTGCGCTGGGGAGCAGCTAGGTTCTAGAACCTGGGCTCCTTCCGCATCCCTTCCCTCTTTTTAAAACCTGTTTCATTTTACCGTCATTTTTAGACTTGCAAACATAGTACACAGGATTCCTGTATACCTGTGAGCCAGCATCCCCTAAGGCTAACATCTTAAAACCACCGTGCGAGGCTGTAAGCCAGGAAATCAACACTGACACAATTCTATGAACTTGTGTACAGACCTTATTCAAACACCATCAATTGTCCCACTTTCTCTGGTCCAGGATCTCAAGCAGAACCCCACATTGCATCTGGCTGTTGTGTCTCCTTAATCTCTCCAATCTGGGATCGTTCCTCAGTCTTGCTCTCTATCACGACCTTGACAGTTTTGAAGAGAACTACAGAGTGTCCCCAAATTTTGGTTTGCTGCTTCTTCATAACTAAGTTGAGGTTATACATTTGGGGCAGAAACCCCACTGATGCAATGTGTGTCCTCAGTGCGTCATACCTGAGGTACATGATGTCAGTATGGGTCATTACTGACAATGTTAATTTTGATCACTTGGTACGGTGTGTCCATCAGGTTTTTTCACTGTGGCATTAGGATTTATTTATTTGTAATTGATAAACATCTTCTAGGAAAGTAATTTGAAACTATGCAAATATCCTGTTTATTATACTTTTGCCCATTACTTTTAGCATCTGCGGTTTATACTTGTTACCACAATTAGTACTGTGGTGTTTCCCAAATGGTGGTTTTCTATTTCCATCATTCTTTGTACATTTATTAAATGGAATTTTACTGTAAGAAAGAGTTGGCCTCTCTCTCTCTCTCTCTCTCTCTCTCTCTCTCTCTCTCTCTCTCTCTCTCCCTCTCTCCCTCTCTCTCTCTCACTTTCATCAGTATATACTCATGGGTATTAACTTTATTTTCCATTATCATCATTATTTATAATATTTTGCTGTTCAAATTGTCTCATCCTCTTTTGAAATCTGAACCCATCTACATCCTGTTAAGCAGATTTCTAGCCACAGCTCCTCAAATACACCTCTTCCCTGGCATCCCTGGGAGTGTACAGCCTTTGCATGGACAGCTAGGATTCACTGGAACTTACGGAAGCATTTTTCCAGCAAGGGCTGGGCCTTTTCCTGGAATTGGGCAGGCTCCAGTCAAGGGAAGTCAGTCTAACTCCAGGGGCAGGGGGTTCCTGGAACGGCTGCGCCTGGCCAGGTAGGCCCAGGCCCGCCCACTGCTCTCCCGCCAGTCATCCTGCCAGCCGCAGATCCACATCAATCTTAATTTCACCCAGAAGGAGCACCAGACGACCTCACGCCGAGTTTTTCTTTCTTGACTCCCCCTTCTCCTCCTCGCTGCAGAGACAGTGCTGAGAAGCCCAAGTGGCAGACAGCTGGACAGCCCTTGCCCAGATTCTGTCACACGGAGGAAGTGCTCTCCACCCAGGGGACAGTGCCAGCTCTCCCAGCCCCAAGGTCAGCCAAAGCAGAGGGAGTGCCCTGAAGTCAGAGAAGCTAGTCGAGGAGAAGGGGGCGCTTACGGGACAAGGCTCTGAACTCATCAGCTGCTTTGCCCTCTTTAAGACGTGCCGGGCTTGTCTGCCCTGGGAAGGGAATGGACCCAGCCTCGGAGGCCAGGCAGCCAGGGTGCACGGGATACAGTGCCGCTTCAACCTCAAAGCCCAGGCCTTAAAATCTTCACTATGCTCACGTACTCATAACACACTTGCATTTTTAACACGCTGGACACATCTACGACGTACAAAGTGGCATCACGTTTCAAAACACCTGCTTCTGTCTCCAGCCAAGCACTGACTGCACCTGTGAATGTTTGCCTGCAGCCTGGTCTTTCCTGTCCTCCGTGACCCAGCTCCTGGCCCATCTTCTCCCAGAAGGCCCCCAAGTCTCCCCCAGCCTCTCTAGGCCTCCCCGATACCCTGCTCTGAGCTTCCCAAGTCAGTCTAGGAATTACCGTTCAGGGGAAAATTTGTCTCCCTACAAGAGGGCAAATCCCTCAGGGTCGGAGGCCTTGTCCACCCAACAGGGTACCTGGTGCCACCCACACAGAGCAGGGCCTGGAGGGCTGGTCGGCTGATATGCTGACGTAGTCCTGCCAGCACTTGACCACGTGGTTTTTGGATGGAAGAGCCCCAGCTTGGCCCCCATCTCGTCCTCTGTCTCACTCTCTGTCTCTCTCCATTTCGGTCTTCCTTGGGCAAAGTTCACTCCATTCTGGGCTGAGCCCACAAGAGAGTCAGTCTGGTCCATCTCTAAGGTCTTAAAGCTGCAATTTCTAAAGTGCAAGCTTGCCCTTGAATTTAGAAGTTCTCTTAGCGCCCATGTGGACTCACTTTGATTAGCTGTGGTGCCAGAACCTCAGACTGGAGCCAAAATCTTCCTATCATGGTCCACAGGCGCATAGCAGAAAGGAAATGGCGCTTTTCTACTTCCTCCATTTCCTCTTTCTGGGTCACCCCCCATCAGCTGCCCCCTCCAACCACTTAACATGTGTTTCTCTCCTTTTGAACATCTGCCCTGGGTCTTGTGCTCAGGCCCTTGGGAGGGGGCTGCTTTCAGCTAAGGGGGTGTGGGGGTTGTAACCTTTTCACCACTTACTAGCCCCTTGCCTTGGTACAAACATATTTATTTGAAATCCCTATATTCCCTCATTTGTGAAAATATTTTCTGCCACATATTCCGTGTTAGAGGTAATGCTGTGGTTCTCCAGATGTTTTCTCTGTGGGCTAGGCCAAGCTGAGGTTATCACACCCATTTTGCAGACAGGGTGGCCAGGGCTCAGAGACGGGAAGCCCCTTGCCCAGAAACATACAGTTGATAGGAGCCACCTGGACTTTCGGACTCCCAGCCCAGTGCTCTCTTGCCCACAATGTATGTAAATATTGTTTAATTCTTTGCTCCTTCCTTCCCCCCAGCCCCTCCAACTCAGATCTAGTTAGCTGGAAAGAAGTGATTCCTTACTCATCCGAGGGCCCCTCAGTACTTGACAAGCAGTAGGCAGTCAATAAAAGTCTGCTGGGTGAACACACGCGTCTGTGCAGAAAGCCTTCCCATATTACCTACTCCTACCAAAGCCTTGTCCCAGTACCTTTTGGGCACAAAGACTCCAGGCCCTGGGGCTCCTCTGGGGCTCAGTTTCCTGACTGTAGGGCGGCTACAGATGGTTGGACTTGATGATGTCTATATTTCATCAGCTGTGACACCCTGTTCTCGGCTCCGGAACTTGGCCCACGGGCACTGCTATCTGTGCTTCTCGGAGCAAAGGACTGGAAACCAGAATGCTCAGTCAGCCCGAGGTAAAAAACGGCAACAGCAGCAGCTGGGTATCCCCTCAGGAAGGTACCAAGCACAGAAGGCAACATCGTGGAGGACTTTAGAAACTGGTGCTGTTAAAATATGAAACTAATGGAGACCAGCCTTGAGCAGACACAATCAGTTGAGTCACACAAGCAAAGCTTAATTTAGCTTGTTTTGTAAGATTAACTTGACCTTGTGTAGGGACCCAGGCCCAGACACTAGGCTAAGCAAGCTCATTTCGGAGAGTACCTCCGCCCAGAGGAATTTGAAAAGCTCCTGCTTCAGCAAAAGCCATAACAAATTGTCTTGTCAAGAAAGTAGAAGAAGATAAACATAGTATATGGCTTGTTAGGAAAAGATAAACAAGTCATGTTTTATAGCCCGTCAAGAAGATAAGCGAGTTATGTATTAGCTTGTTAAAAATAATAAAACTGTGTTTTATAGTTTGTTAAAATAAGATAAACTAACCATTTTTCCTTTTTACACACTAATCACTTTTTTTTTTGCTTCTGTATCCAGCTTCAGCTATAAATTCCTTACCCACCAAGACTTGGCTACTGATCTCTTCTCTTGCTGAGAGAGACAGTCCCAGGCCTGGTCAATCAAGTCTCTGGAACGAAAACCTTTTGTCTAAGTTTTGTTAAGGAGTGGTGACCCCAACACTTGGTCATTTCTTGCTTTTGCCTCTGAAAATCATGAGCGAAACTTGAACTGTTTCCCAAGGCTGATAAGAGGTGACCACTGACCAATCCCCTCTCATTTAAGAAAATTCTAATATTACATCCAATCACTGTAAGGGAGAAACAGTCACTGCTTTTCTCACTATATAAGCTGCTTTGTAACAACATACCCCTCAGCCTCGTCCCATGTTTTGGTTTGAGTGCTCCCTGTTTGCAAACTGTCTTTTTTGGGTGTGCACAAAAAATTTTCACTAATTACGACTTCGATGATTCATTGGTTTTACTTTGACTAGTGATGAATCTTTGGCAGTGTTCACAGCTGAGCCTGGAAGTGGGGGGGAGGCACAGGCAGACTGCGCTGCCAGCTTCCTGTAGCCAATGTCATTTCTCTGAAATTCTTTTCAACACCGTCAAGGTCATGGAAACTGAGAAGCTGACTGCCAATCAACAGCTGAGGACTGGAAGCCTTACCTGACCACTCCTTCACCTTTTCACCCCGACTGTTCATCCAGGAGACCCTCCCAAAGTGTCTGCCCCTGGCCCAGGGGGCAAGACCACCCCACTCCCACCCTCCACCCACAGCCAGTTGGCTGATGTACCTCTCTTCCAAATCCAGATGTTTCCCCTCCTCAATAGATAAGTTTTGTAGTTGTATTAAGCTGTTTATTGGGGCAATTTTCAAACATATATCCCTGCAAAATGCCAGGATAGTATAATGAACACGCCCTGTGCCATCATCCAGCTTCAACAATTATCGGCTAGTGGCCAATCTTTGGCACCGACGCTCCGACCCCCTTACCCCTTCGTATATTATTTTGAAGCAAACACCAGATATCATATCTGTAAATATCTGAGTATGTGCCTTTAAAAGATAAGGACTTTGGCCATGGTCACACCTAAAAAACTTAACACTAATTCCTTAATATCATAAACTATCCAGTCACTGGCCTCATACATTTTTCCCTTAAGTTTGTTTGCTCTAATCAGGATCCAAACTAGGTCCACACACTATCAGTGGTTGATAATATACTTTACATTTTTAAAAGTCTATAGGCTCCCTTTTCCCCTTGGTCTTTTTGCTTTTCCTCACAACTTACTGAAAAAACTGGTTGTTCATCCTGTATGTAAAGTTTCCCACAGCCTGGACTGTGCTGTCTGTATCTGGGTGTGGTTTTGTTGGGGTTTTGCCCCCATCCGCGCCGCTGTCCGCCTCCCAGAGCCCAGAACACCCTCCATCCCATTCTTCTCTCCCTCAACACGCCCCCCTCATCTGCACACCCGGTCCTTGTTGTCCTTCTTCAGGGCACCCCTGGCCTGACCCCAGCCTCTTCCCCCTCAGGGAGGGAAGTGTCTGGCTATAAAAGAATTGAATAGCATGAGGGGTCATGTGGTGATGAACTATTCCAGGTGGTCGCATAAATTTACACATGTGATAAAACTGTGTAGAACTAAATACACACATATGCACGCAAATGAGTACATAGGAAACCGGTGGAACCTGAATAAGGTCCAAGGATTGCATCAGTGTGAATTTCCCGGTTGTGGTGTTATACTATGGTTTTACAAGATGGTACCATTGGGGGAAACTGGGTAAAATGTATATAGGATCTCTCTGTATTACTTCTTGCAATTGCATGTCTATAATTAAGATAATTTTATTTTTAAATAAGTTAAAAATTATTCTAAAATATTAAAATATTTTTAAAACACATTTATGCTATAGTAATATATGCATTTCATTATTAACACATTTAAAAAGATCTAGCAATGGATCTTACAACTACCATGACAGTGATGGGTATGAACGCTATTTCAAGATGCCTGTGACAAGGTCCTACTGATATTACTGTGTTTCATTGCTTACATTCATAATTGAAGGAGATGCTAATTTTGTTTGCAGTTAATGAAAATAAAAATGTAAAGTTCTTCCTATCCAAATTCAAGGTTCTCTGAATTATATCATGGACCTCCAAGTTAAGAACCCCTGCCGTGTTGGAAATGACAACTTTCCCTCCTCAGAGGAAGCATCTGTGGATAAGAAAGTGATCACACTGCATTGGTCATGCACAGTGGGGCATTTTTGAATTTTTAATTGATGGTTCCCCATATTGACCTTCCCTCCACTCAAACAGCCTGATCTCAGGAAAGGTTCTCGAATTTTTCTTTGTCTTTTGAGTACAGGAGTTTGAGGACATTAAGGTTCTCTTTCTATCTTGTATCAGAAGAAAAAATTATTGCCAGATTGGGAAGATGGGGGGTGTAAGGGAAGCAAGTCAATAGAGACATTAGAGGGACCCTGTACTGTACCTCCTGGTCAGAGTCCTGGGATTTGTGAGTTCCAGGGACAGAGGGATGTGGCACATGGTGAGTCTAAGGTGAGGAGGGCCCCAGGCAGCCCCATCCCATGCCCTAGCCTGGCATAGAAGCAACCAACTAAAATATTCAATGACCTGCCAGGCTTGAAAGTGCTGGTGGACCATACTGAGTGTGGAGGGATGGAACTGGTGACTAACGGGGAGGCAGGAAATGACGTCTAAGTGGAGGCCTACATGGACAGAGCCATCAAGAACTAGATGGCACAATAAGTGCCCGGGCCTTGGCACTGACTGAATTTCCTGGAACTGATGCAAATCTAGGAAAGGGGTGATCCTCACAGCGACTAAGATGTATTTTTGTAATATCCTGTGGATTGGGTCTCAAAATAGAAAAATCAATCGTTCTAGAAAAAGACGATCATACTTAAGCTTGTGACCAAGGGCTAGCAGCACTTTCAGAATCCACGGGCATAGCTCCTGAGCAGGTGCTATTATTGGTGCCCCTCCTATGTGTACCCTGCCTTCCCCTACTCAGTACACGCTGGCTGACTTACGACCCACATTGCTTTGGCTGAAGGCTTGCTCTGGCTACCAAAGCCTGATTTACCCCCCAATGAAGTTCCAGGGAAACAATACTCCCATCCCCTTCAAGAGCCCTCCACCAATGACTGGGGTGAGTTGGTGCAAAAATACCCACCTCCCTTACCCCTCAGGTGGAATAACTCTGAGGTGCATGTTCTAATGCTGTCTCCTTGAATTTCTCCAGTGGGGTTCGGCTCCAGCTATCCACAGGGGTAACTGGTTTGGTCACACATCCTGTCCTAGGGGCCTTCCCTTCCCTGCCTCACTTCCTCACTCTCCTGCCTGTGTCTCCTTCACCTCCCAAATGAACTACTACTTTTAAGAGTTGGCCTTGTTTGACTTATAAAAACAGCAATTTCTTAAACAGGGGTCCCTCCTGATCCTCGGTTTTCCTTTCTGCGGTTTCAGTTACCCGAGATCAACTGCAGCCCGAAAATATTAAATGGAAAATTCCAGAAATAAACAATTCATAAATTTTAAATTGTGTGCCGTTCTGAGTAGCATGATGAAATCGCACGCCATCCCGCCTTGGGTGTGAGTCATCCCTTTGTCCAGTGTATCCACGCTGTACATGCTACCTCCCCATTTGTCACTTACTAGCCATCTTGGTTATCAGATCACCTGTCTCAGGATCACAGTACCTGTGGTCAGGTAACCCTTATAGTAGCCTGACACTATGTCATATTGCCTGTGTCACTCACCTCACTCCATCGCATCACACAGGCACTGTATCTTCTCAAGTCATCACAACAAGGGTGAGTACAGTCCAATATTTTGAGACCACAGTCACATAACTTTTAGTACAGTATACTGTTATAATTGTTCTATTTGATTATTAGTTATTGTTGTTAAGCTCTCGCTGTGACTAATTTATAAATTAAATTTTATCATAGCTATGTATGTATAGGAAAGCCTTGGATTGCGAGTAACATGATTTGCGAGTGTTCTGTAAGACGAGCAAACATTTCTAATACATTTTAATGTGGTAAACGAGCGATGTCTTGCAATACGAGTAGTTTGTTTCCAGAACGAATTATGCTTGCAAACCAAGGTATTACTGTATAGGAAAAAAAACAGTATATACTGGTTTCAGGTATCCATTGGGGGTTCTTGGAACATATCCTCCAGAGATAAGTGGGGGACTGCTGAAGCTCAAACTAAAATTTCCACTTAAATCTTTGTCTTGGGGTCTGCTAAGATAGTTATCTACATACTCTGTCCAAGGATTGTCCCCCAGCCATTCCTGGAGATAGTCAATTGGAGGAAATTGCTGAACCAAATCTGCGGGGGCTGAACCCCTGAGATCTACAGAGGACCACTGTGCCTCCTCCAGTTCCAAAGGGCAGAGAGAGGGTCCCAGGAGAGGTGGGCATAACCAAACAGAGGCTGCTTCAGGCTGAGCACATGCTTCCACTCACATACCACAGTGAAAAGCACGGCCCAAAATGAGGAAACCAAGAAAGATAAAGAAATGCTGTAACTGGAGAACGTGAAGGAACATTTGGAAGCAGACGCCTGGGTGTGGGTTGAAAATCTGGATGAGATAAGGAAGGAGACAGTGAAAAGCCCCAGGGGCCTATTTGGCCTGCTCCCAGCCTTCCCTCCTCTGGGTATATAAATAGGCTCAAGAGCACTGGCTAAATCAGAACTCCGAGCCTAAACAGAGCAATTGAATATCTCAGTTGGCCACCCAGCAAAATTAATTTGCCTTTGTGGCTCCTAAACTATGGGGACCATCCCGCAACACAGCAGGGCAGGAGCAGAACTTGGACTAGAAGCCAGGCTGTTTCTACCTGAGCACACTTTTGCCTATAACTCACAGTAGGAAAAGCATTTTACCTGGTGGTCCGTTTTCACCATGGAATAATTATCCTAACTACCCACAATGCACTTTTATATTTTCTGTTCTATTCTGTTTCGTTTTCTAAATGCTGGACATGACCCATTAGCTGATTTCACAACCAGCTTCTGGGTGGTGACCTGTAGCTTGAAATACTGTCACAGAATGTATACAAAGATGAAAGGGCGTGGACAGTCCCTCTGGGCTTTTCCTCAATACTGTATATTTGCTGCCAGCCTCAGTGTCCCAGTTAGGACTGCAGGGACCGCTGGGCGGAGCCAGGAGAACCTCTAAAACTCCATGAAGTGAAAGTGGTTCCTATCTCCTGATCAAGTCATTCAAACCAGGCATTGCCGCCACTTTCACATTTTTCACCACATTTCCACACCACCTGTATTATGTATGATTGTATGTATATTCTGTCTAAATCAACTCATCACTTTAAAACATAAATACACTAAGCCTGTCTTATAAGTACTCTTGGTGAAATCAAAGGTGTTTTTGTTCTTCCCCAATGGAAAACAAAACAAAAACACAGTGATGAAAATAAACGTGCTTTCTGTGCTCCACCCTAAATCATTGTGCCAGTGGCCGTCCGTGCCCTGCAAATTTCACAAGAACATGATCCAGCCTCTGTGGAGCTCGAGCTGTCCCTAACCTCTAGAAAGCCTTCATCCTTCTGTCTGTTGCCCTCTCCAACAATAATCAGTACCATTGTCAAGGCTGACAACATTTAACCTCATTTAATTTTCATGCCAACCCTAGGAAGTGTTAAGAGTCACCCCGTTTTACAGATGAGGAAACTGAGGTATGAAGAGATCAGATAGACTTGCCCATAGCTAGGAAGTGACAGAGCCGTCTGACAACAGAGCCTGGGTAACCATGTTGTACTGCCCGCCTTGGAAGCTGCCCATCCCCAATCTCAGCCCTACTGTTGTCTCTTCTAGAACCTCTTCCTGGGCTGCCCGGCCCATTGGGCTGTTCTTCTTCTGTTCCCAAAGCACTCACTTCTTGCCTGTTTAATTCATGTGGAGATTAATCATAAATTACTTGGAGAACATGCCTCTACCAGGCTGGGGGCTTCTTGAAGGGAAGGCTGCATCTTATTCCTCTGTGTATCTCTCGGTCCAAAGCCTGTCTGAGGCATCGGGGAGCCTTTAGTAAGTGCCATTGAGCCTGGGATCTTCCCTTGTTGTCTAACGAACACCTGGTACTCTTTGCTGAGTTATCAGCTCACAGGCTGGTTTCCAGTGAAGCCCTGGAATTGTCAGGGGAGGGGAGATGAGTCAGAGTCAACAGGATAAAGGAGTTTTAACCTCGGGTCTCCAGGTCCCCAGGGGACCCACACCTAATATGCCGGAGGTATGTCAACCTACATGGGAACAAGATCACATCCTCATTTTCACTGACCTGTGCTGGAAATTCAGCATTTCCTTCAAGTGGAATGTGACCCATGACTTTGTCACCCGTAAAAACACTGATAGTCTCATTTCACATCACCGTTGTAGCAGGAATATTCATACTCATCATTTCCTGGAAATCCTGATTGCTTTCAAACCCAGCACTAGATCTTGTATTCCAGACATCAATAAAGAGACACATATAGCACATACCATGCCACAACTGAAAAAACGCCTAGGTATCTGTACATTGATAGGACTAACATTTCTTGGCAATTTCAATAGGATCGGAAATCTTATGTATTTTGTTTTGTGCTTTTAAAAAAGATCATTCTAAGATGGGCCCATAGACTTCACCAGACTGCCTGGGGGAACCACGGCACAAAAAAGGTTAAGACACTACACAGAGAATCACGGTTCAGAGCCAGGTTGGGAGCTAGGCAGAACCGAGTTCAAAACTTAATTCTGCCATTTATGAGTATAAGCCAAATCACCTGGGCCTCAGTTTCCGGGTAGAATGGGGATTACTACCTACCTTACCGGGTTAGCATCTAGCACCTGGGTAAAGGCGATGTCCAAACCCAACCTAGACTCCCTGGTGAGGCAGATAAAATCTGGGGAGAGTGGAGCCCTTCGCTGAAACAGGGTCCACATTTCCCTTGGCTTCCTACCTCTCCCGTCAGAGAAGTCATCTGTCCCCTCAGCCTGGCTGAGCCCAGCTCCCTGTAGCTGGACAGAAAGGCTGACTTCATACCCTTTTTAGAAACTCAATCCCATTTCTGAGCCCAAAATCTGCACCCCACTCCCCAAAATGGCCGACACGCCATGCTCCCAAGTAAAGCCAGTCATCTCCCTAAGCATGGGCATGCATTTGCACATTTGCCCACTGGATGGGGCTGGTACACACTCTTAATCTGTCTGCCCAACCGGGGGCAGAACCAGACTCTTCTCAGAGCTGCCCCCTCCGCCACACACTGCTCAGTTTTCATTTTTCCCCTCATATTGAGCCTGGCATAAAGCGCCCCTTGGTGCTCCTTTCCAGTAACCTACTACTCTGAGAATGGTGGTGACTAGCCTGACTTTTTTTT
>NW_017731368.1:6075022-6076035 GCF_001890085.2 Hipposideros armiger
AATGGAACAGCTAGGTTGGATGGTAAGTGTATGTTTACCTGTATGAGAAACAAGGCAAACTGTTTTCCAAAAGTGGCTGTACCATTTCGCCTCCCCACCAGCAAAATCTGAGAGTCCCAATTACTCCACATCTTTCTAAGTACTTGGTAAGGTCAGTCTCTACTTTTACCATTTGAGTTTAGTGTGAAATAATATTTTATTGCGGTTTTAATTTGCATTTCCTTAAGATCTAACGTTATTTTTCATGTTTACTTGCCATCCATCTTCTTTGGGGAAGTGTATTTTCAAATATCTTACCTGTTTTTTTTAAAAAAATTGGTCTGTTTTCTTCTATTGAGTATAGAAGGCTCTTTATGTATCTTGGAAACAAGTCCTTTATCAGGTATATGATTTGCAAATATTTTCTCCTAGTCTGCTTCTATGTTTTTATTGTATTAACAGTGTCTTTTGAAGAGCGGAGGTTCTTAATTTTGGTAAAGGCCAAAATTTTTTCTTTTATGGATTGCACTTTTTATGCCTTACTTAAGAAATCTTTCCTTACCCTAAGGTCACAAAGATTATCTCCTACATTTTCTTCTAGAAATTTTATGTTAGGTTTTCCATTTAGGCCTATGATCAATGAACCTGTATTAGCAAACTTCAGAAGGTGACTAAAAGGGGGTTCTGATAATGCACATTTTGAAAGAGGTCATAGTTTATGTTCAGTAAAACACTGAAGACACGTAAGGAGGGTCACAGTTTCTGTACATAGAGTCAAACGTTAAGGATTTCAGCTAATTCAGAGTTTATCTTCCAGAAAAATGACATGAAGTTCTGGGAACTATGGGGGCTGCTTACCTCTTGGTACCTTCCCTTTGATAGATGTACCATCTACATTTAGTAGGCTGTAAATATGCCCTTCAGGCTGAAAATAATTTCACATAGTTTTGGCTTTGTTTCTCTCTCCTCAGAGGCTCACTTGTTTGGCTTTTCATGAAGTTCAGAGTTGGGAGGGAGAATTGTTTAATGTATCA
>NW_017731368.1:6078410-6081067 GCF_001890085.2 Hipposideros armiger
ATTAATACAAATGGGTCTTTTCTTAAATATTTCTATGCTATATTCTAAAGCTTCCCAGGTTAAAAGATGTTTACCTACCTAAAAAAGGCTTTGCCATACCAGTGAAGTGGAGCTATTCACTAGCAGACACTTGGGCTGGAAGGCGGGGATCTTGTTTGAGACCCTGTGGGCAACACTAAACTCTATATATGATCGTGTTAATGACTCCATAACATCAAAGGGGTAATAATTGGGTGAAAAGATATAATATCTGGGATTTGCTTCAAAATACTCCAGAAAAAACTGCTAATACATAAATATATACCTAAATACATAACTAGGGAATGACCACCTGTGTACTTCCTTGGGTTCAAGTTTTATGTTACGTATTTTTTTCTTCCTAAAAGTCTGCAGCTCCTAGCCAAGTTGACTACTTGAGTTCTGCAATCTTAAAATATATAAATGTACATGTTATGTAAATATCTTTACATAAAAAAGTAAAGATACATAAATATCTCTAGTGACCCTTGAACTTGATGTTACATAATAATATATTTTGCATTTAATTTTAAGACATGAAGACCTGATGGAATTGTGCATTTTTTCATATTTATAGCACTACATAGTTCCTAAGGATCTTTAAAATTAGGCCCAATTGGATTTTGGATATTTCACATGGTTTCATCTGACTCAAGGTCACAATTTATAGGTTCATTCTACTAATATTCCCTTTGAGTCAGAAAAATGTCTCCTAATTGCTATTTTTACCAGTTTCTGTATTCTTCATGATACCAATAAATGGGTTAATATCAACATGATTGTGTAACAAGCTTAACAGTAATGCTCAACAGTGTTCCTTCTTAAATTTTTGATTCTGTGACTGTATTTCCTTTTCTTTTATATAGAAAATCTTGATTCCTAAAATAATATACAAAATCACTGCTATGATCACTTGTATGTAAGAAAATGGTTTTAAAATACAATATTAATAGGATCATTAACACTACAGAATAAAGTCTAATATTTTTATGTAATTTATTTTTTTTTAATTGTCTCCCGAAGTGTCACTCCCATTAAGCATGTGTGGTCAAACCATGTTTTAGAGCTGCACTGTCCAATACAATAGCCACTAGCCATACGTGGCCACTGAGCACCTAAAATGTGACTAGTCTAAATTAAGAAGTGCTGAAAGTATAAAGCACACACCAGATTTCAAAGACTTAGTATGAATAAAGGCTGTAAATATCTCATAGGCTTAATACTGATTATATCTTGACAAAATATTTTCCATATTTTAGGTTAAATGTATTAAAATTAGCTTCACCTGTTTCTCTTTACTGTTCTAATGTGACTATTAGAAAATCTTATGTATGTAGCTCACATCTGTGGCTCACTGTCCATTTCCATGGGACAGTGCTGGTCTAGAGTCACTCACAGCCATGCACGGTGTGTGTGGTGATGCAGTTCCTTAATCTCATAGATGGACTGCTGCAGTTTTTTCCAATTTGGTGGCACTGGATTTCTAACAGCTCATTGGTCTGAGGTCCTAAAGGATGGAGGCTTTCTGCTATTAGACTGTTTCTGGTGCCCAGGCTACTAGAGGAAAAGGGAGANGTCTAGAGCCCCGGAGTCATGGGGACATTCAAGAGAACATCACAGCGTTCCTTCCATCTGGGTTCTTTCTTGACATTCCTTTTCATAGAGTCTGTATCCTGCTGGAACATAGGTGCTGTATGGAGTCTAGGGTGGCCTGGGCTGCAAAGGAACCCAGGACGCAAGTGAGTACTTGACAATAAGATAATCACAGACAAGTAAGAAAGCTCTCAGGGTTAGAGTGATGCTACTGGAATACCAGCTACTGAATGACGTTGTTATGGCCTGAGTTTCAAGACCTAGTGGATTGTAGACGTGCAGCCTTAGAGTTCATCTGGATCCTTGAAGGGCTTCAGGCCACAGAAAGCCGGCTTGTTGCAAAGTTTTAATAGGTTTTGCTTAGTGCATTGTTTTGATTCTGTCTTACCAGAACTTTGGAGATTGGAAGGAATGCGTGGTTTGTAATTTATACACATGTTGGAAAAGCTGTCTCATAAAATGAGAACATTATTCCCAGTTTAGATATGAGTCTTTTCCCGGAGAGGAATGCATTTTTGGAGCAATTCTTCTTCTGTGGTAGCATCTGCCCTCCAGTAGGGGTCACCCGAGGCTACCTAGAGAAGGAGCATAACACCTACTCAGACCCAGTGGATGGCTTCTGCTGCTGGGATCATCTCTTCCAGGGTGCCCTCCCCGGCCTTATCAGTGGCGGAAGAGTCAGTGCCCTCAATGAAAAACCAGTAACTTGGAAAACCCAGGGGTCACGCCTACCAGTTTTTATTCTAACATGCTCCTTCATCCAACTTAGCTGGTGCTAAGATGCCGGCTCTAATAGGCAGGGAGAGTCTGGGGACTACAGGTTGCCCATCTTGGTGGAGGCTATAAATACATAGGACAGGATAGCAACCTGCTAGTGTCCTGGCGGCCTTTTCTGTACCGAGCCCCACTTCATAAGCTCCGTAGTTGTTCTTATATTGGGAAGTGGCTAGGGGCTAGGAATCGCAACGGGGAGGGTGCTTATAAATATTTACACCACGGACTGTTTCATCTCAAGCATTTCCCTTTATGTAGCTCAACTGCTTTAA
>NW_017731368.1:6083183-6085984 GCF_001890085.2 Hipposideros armiger
CAAAACCTTGACCTAATAGGGTGTTGTTCTGTTTACTAGTAATTGCATTTTCAGCAGCATGGCCCATGAAAGGACAGTGAGGAGGCAGTAACCACAGCAAGTTGAACAAGGAAAGTTTAATATAAAGAACTATTAACTATTTAAAGCGAACTAACTATTATGAGGGAATAAAAGAGAACTCTAAAGAATACTGGAAGGCAGAGGAAAGTACTGAAAGAAGGAGAAGTCGGAGTTCCCTTCCTGACTCAGACAGGAGCACCCATGGAACATTTGTCTAGCCTAAGGAGAAATAGAGTACACCTGATTTGGAAGGATCTAAGCGGAGAGGAGTATAACAGAGGCCAGGCAGACTAATAGACAGACCAACAGGTTTAGTTTATGATGCTTGCCTGAAGCAACAAAGCCTTTCTGACAAGAAACCAGCCCAGGAACAGAACTTAGATACAGCATCACCAGGAGTGGAAGGCAAGGGAGGGGGCACATAAGACATTAAGGCTCTCACCAGGTGGACACTGGTTGTTTTGTCCTGCATTAGCCCTCTGCTCTTCTTGGAGTCTGTGTGGCTCCATGTCTGTCTTGACTATGCCGAATTAGTGGGGAGGCAAGATTTTGTCACCTGTAGGGACTGCACTGCAGAAGGAAGTAGGGGAGTGCTCATCAGCCCAGGTCAGATACCAGCATCTCCAACTCTTTGCAAATGGAAATGACACACTTCCTTAGATATATGAACGCAACCTAAGGCCCCCTCCATGATGGCCTTGTGGTCATCAGAGGAGAGACCTTGGAACATTCAGGCAGGAAAGATGAGACCGCATAGCATGCGTTAGGAGAGAGAAATATGGACCTTGTTTTAAGTTAACAGACTTCAAAAAGCTATTTAAACAGGTGTCCTGAAAAGAAGATTTTGCAAGCGGATCCCAGTATTTGTTTAGTAGAGTATTAGAGCTCTATGAGAGGGTCACAGAGTTTGTTAGTTCAGAGTTTACATTTTAAAAAATGTGACCTGAAACTGGATTTTCTCTTGAGGACAGGATCATGGAAGGTGAGCCTCGGCCCTCAAATTCCTCCATATGCTCCCTAGGGCACTGTACAGTTGAGGGACAACCCCTACAAGTGTCCGCCATGTCCTATTCTGTGTCCCTTGTGCTTCTCAGTTGGCACAACGGGAAGAAGA
This sequence comes from Hipposideros armiger, assembly GCF_001890085.2. NCBI lineage: Eukaryota > Metazoa > Chordata > Mammalia > Chiroptera > Hipposideridae > Hipposideros > Hipposideros armiger. The sequence goes on from NW_017731368.1 coordinate 6,084,358, forward strand.
CTTAGAGAGGAAAACCATGTGGCAGAGGACAGAGTGAAATGGCCTGGTAGTCAAGAGGCCCTTGTCCTCGTCCCAGCTCTGAAATCAGCGTGCTGGCAGGAATAAAGGCAAGTCCTTTCTGCTCTGTGGGCCTCAAGGTCCCTACCTATAAAGTTACAGCTATTTCAGCGCCAGGGCCCCATCAGAAAAGTCAAAAGATGACAGAGCTGACAAAACCAGAATTTGGGGAAAAGGTGAAGAGAATGAGCAGCAGAGGCAAAAGCCCTTAGCCTGATCTCCTGGTGTTAGCACTTGGGAAGGTGACTCACTCTCACCCACCCAGAACTACCCATCATTCCTGGCCCACTACTCCCATTTTCTCCCCTGACCTCCTTGGGGAAAGAATTTCTGTTAATCATAGGGTGGATTGCCTTAGTCATCAATTCAATAGGGGCTACTTCCTAGAGTACAGAGTCACGTGGATGGTTTATCTGCACCAGGAGCTAATATTGTTTGAAAGCTCTGAGTCCTGACACACCTCACTGCACACTTGCACAGCAAGTTTTTTGTGCCTTGCCACCACCAAAGCCCAGGTTTACAGCCTCCTGGGCACTTCGCATTGATCAAATAGTGTATCTCACACATTCTAAATTCTGTGGCCCTCTCACTGGCCCTCTTCTCTTCTCCCCTTCTCTTCATCCAAAGCTCACCCACACTTCCACCCTGCTCAAGTGTGTTATCCACTAGGACACCTTTTCTGTCCCTTCTCTGATTCTCCAATATTAGCTGGCTTGATGGTCCACTCTCCTGGGAGTGTTCTGCCCAAGTACTCTGACTGGTGTCAATAAGTGTGACCATGATGATTGTGATAAAGATACCACTCATTTAGTCCACTATTATATACAACTGTGGGGTCAGCCCTTGTACTATCTTCCTGTTTTATTTAAGGTGCATCACCAAAATTATAGGTATTATATTTCATAATATAATTTTACTTCTAATATAATTCTATTTTCAAAGGTTACTAGAGGAGAGCTTACACTCTGACTTGAAAACCTTTATCACACTGTATTCCCGACAAGAAATCTCCAGGAATACCCTGATTAGCCCCAGAAATCATTAGTCTTTACCCTGAATTAGAATAACATGTCTAACTACTATGTGAGATGAACTCACCTTCCCCCATCTCATACCCCCAGGCCTTCTGAGCGCACTACCATACAGATGGGCTCTAGGAGAATAATAGGCCTCAGAACAGAATTCATTTGGGTTCCCCCAAAACTGACCCTCTCAGGATGAACTTGATCTGACTTTCCTTACCTGACATCAAAAGAATATAAGTAGCCTTTGACATATCCCACTAGGATTAAAGCGTATGACTAGAGTTCTTTCCTTTCCTTGTTGACTTTATACGTTCTTTCAAGCTTATAGTTTCTTTTATGGGAAGACTGAAAGATGTGTGGTAGCTAAAAAGAAATTCAGTTTCCCCTAACTGCCCAAAGTTGGCAAACAACCATCAAATCTGGAGTGGAGAGTGTTGGGGCTTCTCCCTGTGGGTGAGATGTCTAAGTGAAGGCTGGATAACCAGCTGCCAGAAGATTCTACACTGACGGCTGGAAATCGGGAGTCCTGAAGGTAGTTCTCACCT
>NW_017731368.1:6088524-6090744 GCF_001890085.2 Hipposideros armiger
CCACATGATCATCTCAGTAGATGCAGAAAAGGCATCTGATAATCTTTAACATCCTATCATGATAAAAACATGCAATAAACTGGATAGACATTTTTCCAAAGAAGTATCAAATGGCCAATGAGCACATGAAAAGATACTCAACATTATTAGCCATTAGGGAGATGCAAATCAAAACCACAATGAGATACCACTTCACACCCACTAAAATAGCTATAATCAAAAAGGGAACGCTATAATGAAAAAGGTAGACAATATTATGTGTTGGTGAGGATATGGAGAAACTGGAACCTTCATACATTGTTGCTGGGAATGTAAAATGGTCAGCTACTTGGAAAACAATTTTACAGTGCCTTAAAAAGTTAGACACAGAGTTATCATAGACCCAAAAAAATTGAAATCATATGTCCAGAAAAAAACAGGTACATGACTGTTCCCAATAATTTTACTGATAATAGTTAAAAAGTAGAAACAATCCAAATGTCCATCAATTGATGAATAGATAAATAAAATGTTGTATATCCATGAAGTGGAACATTATGTAGCCATTAAAAAGGAATGAAACACCTATACAACATGGATGAACCTTGAAAACATTGTGCTAAGTGAAAGAAACCAGATACAAAAGTCCACATATTATGATTTCATTTTTATGAAATGCCCAGAATAAGAAAATCCATAGAAAAGAAAAACAGATTAGTAGTTGCTGGTGGGCAGGGTGGGGGCGAGGAAGAGCAATAGGAAGTGAAAGTTAATGGGTGTCACCCAGATTTGGCATGATGAAAATATTGTTCTGGAATTAGATAGTGGTGATAGTTGTAAAACTTTGGTAATATATTAAAAACCACTGAATCATATACTTTAAAGGGGTAAATTTTATGGTATGTGAATTATATCTCAGTTTTAAAACCCAGGTAAATCATGGAATCAGAATCAGTGTGAAATAGTGTAGAACAAAGTGGGACTAATTACCTTTATTTGATTGTTNGAGTGTTGGGGCTTCTCCCTGTGGGTGAGATGTCTAAGTGAAGGCTGGATAACCAGCTGCCAGAAGATTCTACACTGACGGCTGGAAATCGGGAGTCCTGAAGGTAGTTCTCACCTTGCAACTCTACAAGTCTCTTTGCCGTGCATGGAGAGAGAGACAAAGTAGACAAGCCCAAACTCCTAGAGCCCTCATCTTGGCACTTGGTTAGATCCTGTGTTAATGGTTTCTCATGTAGAAATATTGTCTTTTTTAAAAAAAGATTTTCTTGGGAAATTGGGGGAGGAGAACACCATTGGGGAATCGGGAAAGGGAAGCACACAAGTTGCTGTCCTTTTGTTCTTTAGTCTAGTTGTGGAGGACGTCGCTTCACTGGTCCATGCTGGTATTGTGATCATTGCACTCTTCCCAGCTATTTCAGTCGATCGCTGGCCATTGGATGGCTGCTCATGGCAGCTCACACCGGCTGCCAGCCGCTCACGCTGGCTGCCAGCCACTCACGGCGACTCATGGCAGCCCAGCTCCAGGTCGAGCTGTTGTTCACCATCTTAGCTGTAGAGGGCGCAACGTCACTGGCCCTAATGTGGGATCCGAACAGGTGGCCCTGCTGCTCAGGGCTCGCGTTCCCAAGCCAACTCTTAACCAACACACCACTTGGCTGGCCCAAAATATTATCTTCTTAATGAAGCTGCAGGTTCCCCAGAAGCAAAGTGCACTGCCTTTCTTCTCCTGCTCTAGTCTCTACAGTATAGAGCCTAGGGCTCAATGTTTAAGAGGCATTCAATAACCACCAAATTCTTTCATCCTTTTAATGTCATGCTTTAAAGTTACTACTAGAAGTATGGTTTCAGGGATATGGAGATACAGTTAAGACATGGTTAAACATCAGAGTTGAGAAACACTGATTTGTAATAAAGGTTATAACACAGTTGTGGGTATTGGGATACCCATACATTACAACTATGGGTTACAGAAACTCAAATGAGAAAATTGTACATTTTAGCTGGTGAGATGGATTAAGAAAGACTTGACAAAGGAAATCTTTTGGACCTGGGACTCAAAGGATGAATAGTTTTTACCAGCTGAAGAGTGAATACCTAAAAACTCTGATAAGTAGAACGCTCCACTCAATGACAGCAAAATACACATTCTTCTCAAGAGCACATGGAGCATTCTCCAGGACAGACCATATGTTGGATCATAAAACAAGTCTCCATAAATTCAAAAGAACTGAAATC
>NW_017731368.1:6093065-6096653 GCF_001890085.2 Hipposideros armiger
AAAACTACAGGTGGGAGAGCAAACAGCTGCTAGACGAGGTGGAAAGGAGTGATGGAGTCCAGAGCACAGGGGTTGGTTGGTGTTCAGTAGGAGGAAGGTACTTTGGGAAGGTACCCAAGACCAGAAGAAATGAGCGACATGGATGCAGGTAAGTCTAGAGGTGGGGACAAGGGAGAAAGGTGACAGAGTTCTCAATGCTCTAATTGAAAAGGGTTAGTGGGGGTATCAGGGGAATGGAAGGTGAACCTGAGCAAAGATAAATGAAAGGATGACTTAGAGCAGGGTTCAGGAAACTTAGCGGTCTAGAGAAGAAAAGTGATTTGTCTGAGGTTGCATTGCTTGTTACTGCTTAGGAATATGGCAGTAAGAGGGAGGGGGTTGGTTTGGAGAGCGGAACTAACATACTTGTACGAGCATCTCGTATACTGAGCATCTCTTATGTCTCAAGCATTGATTTTGGTGTCTTATACAAGGTAATTTAGATCATTCAATGCAACCTTACACGGTATTTACTAATCCCCATCTTGTTGCTAAAAAAAGTTGAGGTTCCAAGACACTAAATAACTTGTTCAAGGTCATAATGCTAATAAGCATTCAAATCCATGTCTTCTGACTTCATGCATGGTAGCAATCTTGGGGACCCAGGCCAGTCCCCTTCCCACTCAACCACATTTTTGTTCCTTAGCACTTGTTAAGAAGAATGCTGCTGCCCAAACAACAACAACAAATAATACTAAGTGCATCAGTGGAAAAATCAATTCAAGACTAAAATATTTAAAGTATAATATTTTTGCTCACTAAAAAAGATATCACTACATAGACACACAAATCCTACTGCCACATTGGTTACTAATGGGAAAAACATTTCACATGGTTGACCGAAACCAATGATACAAAAGTAGGAGATAGTGTAGACTTAAGAGATGAAAGGTGCCTGACAGCTCCTTGCTTCTTCTCTGCTCAAGTATTGGTCGTAAGCATCTTATATTTATGGTTTTTATGGAAATCCTCTGTATAACCAAGACCTTTTAAAATGCAAAGCACACACGCATGCGCGCGCACGCGCACACACACACACACACACACATACACACACACACACAAGAAATATCATTATTCATATATATAGCACTTACTATGTGGCCATGTTGGGGTTTTACATACCATTTAACCTTCCCAAGAGCCTAAAAGGTAGGTCCTATTATTATACAAATGAAGAAATCGAGGCACAGAATGATTAAATAACTTGCTCATTATCACATTGCTAGTAACCAGCAAAGTGAACTCCAGACGCTGTGGTCTTGAATACTATTGTATTGCTTCTCATAAAATGTAAAAGGTGGCTTTGACTTTTCCCCCTCTGGAGAATTTTGATACTGCATTTTAGAACTCCTCTTCCTAAAGGGCAGAGGGATGGACCAGGGGCCTTCAGACTTAATGTTCTGGCATAAACTGTGAAAAACAAAAACTGTCTTACACGTGAGCAGAACATGATGGTCTGATATGGTTATCAACTGCTCTTTCTGCTGGGAAAAAAAAAATAGCAATTTTTATAAAACACTTGAATGAGCAGTCCAGGGAGGGGCCCAGTTACTTTTTGCCAAGAATCTTTTGTTAGCTTAAAAGCTCCTACCTTTCAGATAAGTTTTAAACAAAATTTTAAAACATGCTATTCCTATGCCTGGGAAGTTAACAGCTTAAGTACTAGTTCATGATTCTGCAAAGTGTAAACGGTAGAGAGATGTAACATTATGAACAGCCAGCCCTTCAGGGAAGTACTCCAATATAGAACTTGATGACGGTCTGGGCCCTAGCCAGCTCTCCCTGGGGACTGGTCTGTAAGTACTGTTGCTGCTTCAAAAACAGTGGTAGTTGTCAAGGTGATAGACAGACCACACTACTGCATATCACAGCCTTCCATATCCTTAAGACCAAGGATATAGCCTCAATACAGAGTATAAAAGCTACATACGGAACAGTTTTTAATTTTCTGACTAATCCATTCTACTTCACTACCAAGTACCTCAAACGCATTCTTCCTGTCAACATCCTGCTCCAAAGCTTTCAAGGTCTACCTGATAGCATATTGTTCAAGTTCTTTAATTAGCATTAGTTATCACCAGTGTAGCTTAAACCTTCAAGTACTTTCCATTACTCTCACTCTGCTTTAGTCACAAACTTTTGCCTTTTCCCATCTCACTGTCCTCCNCCGGGAAAAGAAAGCGCAGAGAGGGAACAGAGCGTTCTAGGAAGAGTAGGAGCTAAGCAGGGCTGGGTTCAAGTCCTGCCCTTGACTCTATGGAAACCTGAGCAAGTTACTTAACCATGCTGAACCTGTTCCGTCGCGTGTAAAATGGGGATAATAATATTTACGTCACAGAGCTCTTTTAATGATCAGACACTATAATATTTCAAGTGCTCAGGAGTGTGCCTGGAGAATGGCAGGCTCTGAGCACGTACTAGGGTTGTACAGCAGGCTGCTTGGATAGCTGCATGTGGTTCCGCTTGCTTCTGGTATAAGGTTCTTGCAGGTAACGGGGAGCCCGGGGACAGCTCACACACGAGACAGCCCATGGATCACAAGGATTCCAGATCCCAGCTAACTGTAAGAGCAAATCAGCAAAAAGTGATAGTAGGTCCTTTTAAACTATTGGTGAACGGCCCTCAAGCCACACCCAGTTTCTAGAGAAATCAGAACATGCACAGTACACTTAACACTTGGCCGTCTCACTCCCTGCGATTTCCTTCTAATCAGCCATATTGCAACAGGCCCGGGTTACTAGCTCCCTTTTTTAATGGTTACTTTAATACTCATCATCCTTGAAAGACCTTTCTGATCTTTACAAAGCAAAGTAGCAGGAGGGCTTTGATGGCTAGCACTTGACTGCTGACTCACTGAGCGGACTTGGGTCAGGCAGATAATCTTTCTTTTCCAGTTTTCCCTGAAACAGGGCAGGCAAGTTCCCGTCCCTGAGCAAAAGCATCAGCCACTCAGGGCCGCCAATTTGGGTGAAGTGTCTGTCTGCATAATCCATTTTTCTTCTAGAGCTGTAAAACTAATTTGTCCATCTATCTCTGGCAAAAGAGACCATTATCCTGTCCTTAGTGTGATTTGGATCTAATTTAGATGTCAGCTATATTTATGAGCCCTCAATTCATTAAGCCATCAAGATAAACAGATGGTGCCTTGCACTCGGTATGAGGGCAAAATGACTTGGAGAGCCTGGAGATCAGTCAATAAAAACCTATTTGCAGTGCCATTGAGTATGGCAGTGCCTCCCAGAAGAGGCAGCTCATTCTCAGAGAACTAGCAGACTGTGAAAATAGCCCTAAATCATTGTTGAGAGAGACAGAGTGGGAGAAAGCAGAGAGGCAATCAATATCTGAGGCAGTGGAGGAGAAGTGAAAGGGGTTCTTTTCAAAAGTGTGTAAACAGTGGGTGATCAAGAGAATTAAGCCTCCCCAGGGGCCCACAGGCCCTGACCAGCCTGTGTCACTGAACTCAGGTACTCACCTCTGCAAAGAGACAGCCTGAGTCATGCAACCAGTATTTACTGGAGGCATCCTATGAGCAGAACAACATCAGGG
>NW_017731368.1:6101563-6166132 GCF_001890085.2 Hipposideros armiger
CCCAGTGAATGCCACAGGAATTTTTAAAGCAATAGCTAACACTTTTCATGCCAGGCACTGGGCTAACACCCTACATGTATTTCCTCATTAACCATCACTACTATCATCCCCATTGTACAAATGGAGAAAGTGGTTTTGAGAGGTAAAGCCCAAGGTCACGGCTGGTATGTGATCAACCGGGGATTTAGTTCTGCCTGACCCCAAATCTCATTCTCTAGAAATTAGCAAATTAGCTAACATTTTTTTTTTTTTTGCATAAATCCGCTTCAGGAATAAATATGCTGTGGTCGCTGCTGCTATTAGCCTTTGTATTTCCAGAATGAAGAGACAATGAGGGCTTCTGGTTTACCTTCAGATTCAAGTGTGCCAGGCTCTTTCATCCGCTTAATTATCCTAAATGAGTCCTTGATTATTCCTCCTTATCTTTGAAGCCCTCCAGTTACTGCATCGGTTATGTCTTTCCCTCATTTAACATTATTGGGCTCCTCCTGAACCCCAAAAGTGTTCCAGGAGATACTGGCATGAACCAGACAAAATATGTACCTTCAAGGCGCTGAAGGCCTACCACTTCACCAAGGTATGGGGTTTTAAATTTATCAAACGTAACATGAATGTTTCCTACGGGCGTCTTAATTATGAGACCAAAGAGTTTCAAAATCCTAAACCCATGGCACTTAGTGTCTACTTGTATGACAGCACTGGGCAATCTGCCTCGTTTTGTGGTTATATTAAGAGATTCTAATTTAGTCACAGATATACGGTACAGTCGTTGAAGCTTTGCATCAATTCGCCCCATTTGCATCGTTACTATCTTATTCCACGAACAAATTAGGGGCTCCGTTCCCGGAAGTTCACTGTCACCAGGGGCCTCGGACACTTCCTTCCTCAAAGAAACCTCCCCTGATCCGGTTGAGGTCCCAGCGCCAGCAACTCGGTGCTGTTAATTAATGGCTGCCCCCCAAATGGAGTGTAAGCTCCATGAATGGTTCCACATGGAGACCCGACAGCGCGTGTTCGTGACGGACATCCACCAGAGGAGTGGAATGGATCGAGCGCTCCGTCCCCCCCCGCCGTCCGCGCCCCCGGAGAGCAGGACCGTGCTCCCCAACCGCACCCGCAGCCTCCCAAGGGCTCGCCGCGGTCGAAACCCCTCATCCCCAGCCCCACCCGGCCCGCACTCGGGACACGGCGTTCACGTTGCTCGCCTCCGCCGCCCCACGCGAAAAGGACGACAGAAATCTAAGTACCACAGAACCAGAAGCCAAGAGTCCCATCCAACACCCTCACGCAAAGTGGAGACGCCGACCTCTCACCTCTGACGCGGTATCTACGCGAGATCCGGGGTACGGGAGCCGCAGCGCGTCGCCCCAGCCAATCCGGGACCCGCTCCGGGCCGCCCCACCCACCGTGGACAAGCTTGCACCCACCCGGCCAGACCCGGCCCCCGCATGCCAGCCCTGGCTTCTGATTGGCTGGAGCCGGCTGTGGGCGGGACGAGTAGAAGCCGGCCAGACGGCTCGCGCGGGCTGGGGTCAGAAGCCAGTTGAAGTTTGCGAGAGCTTGGGGTTCTTTGTAAGTCAAGTGTGAAAGGGGTATTGAGAGCGGGGGACGCCCTATCGTAGTGTGGAAGGAAGTGGGGCCGCGCTTGGCCGGGCCGAGAGCGTCTTGGGAGGGTTGGGGGCTGCGGGGCTGAGAGCGGGGGCGAGGCCTGGAATGAAGGGGGCGAGCTATGTGTATAGTGGGCGGGGGTCAGGCCGGACCTCGTGGTTCAGGGGGGGTCCAAAGACGTGGTGTGACGCCCTGTCGGGTGAGAGGATACGGCTCCCAGTGAGATGAAGCAAACGTTTGTCGATTGAATCGTGGCGGAAAGGGAAGACGGACGGATGGGGCAATAATGAGTGACCCGTGTAGGGGGCTGGGGCCGACTCCGGGAACCCCGGAGCGTGGAGCGTGCCCGGAGCGCGGAGCCAAGCGGCGGACGAGGAGGGGCCGGGAGGGCGAGCGCTCCGGCCACGGAGTCCTGACAAGGTCACGGGAGGAGAGAGGGGAGGAAGGTGGGAAGGTTGAGGGGAGGGCGTAAAAGCGCACGACCTTCCTGTTCTCCCCGACCCCGTGTTTCCTCCCACCCTCGGCGACCCTCTCCTGCCCTAGGAAGGAAGGTGAGGAGGCCTCAGGCCCTGTCTGAAGCACCTGTGATGGAATTTTAAATTCTTCTGGTTAGAGACTCCAAAACACAGCGTGGGTTTAGAGCTGGGAGCGGCCGAGACGGTTCGGCAGTGTTCCTCGCCCTTCCCTTTCCATTCCCGGTATGGGAAGCGGCTGTTTCCCTCGTCGGCGTAATTCCTACCCTTGGCATCTGTACTTCCGGAAGTACCCAGGCCCTTGGGTAGGAACGGCTGGGATGGACAATTCTGACCGATGGAGGTGGTACCAGGCCCCAGCATGACAGACGTCTTTGAGTCCTGTGTACCAGGCCTTGCCTTACTTCCCGTGTGGACCAGAATCATTAGAGGGGACCTCTTAAAATTCACATTCCTTGGGCCCTGCCCCAGACCTTCTGAATCAGTCTTTATGGTGGGACCATTTTTAAACAAGCTGACAGGTGACTGATGCAAAATCAAAATATCAGACCATTGTTCAGCAGTAGTTCCTGAGACCAAAAGGACAGGCTGTGAAGACCCTTCCAAGTCGGTTGCATCGCCTGATGCTGGGCAGCTCATCTTCCCGTATGCCTTTTGTACGTGCTGAAGCATTCGGGAAGGTCTTCAGTAGTATCTTACTCATGGTACAGGATAATTTGCGTTTTCCAAATTGGCTTTGAATATCTGGTTACTGGTGCCTCTTTTTTGCACCTGTTCAACTTTCTGACAGAGATCTGGGTCAGTTGCTGTGGGTGAATGAAAAAAATGATAATAAAGGAAAACCTAGAGGTGGTGCTAGTGAAAAAAAAAATCTTTCAAAATTGTTAGATTAGTCGCTGCGGAATAAGGTTGCATTTAATTTTAGGCATGACTTGCATATTTTTTACAATTCAAAGAAGGAGATGCCAGCTTGTGTTAAGGAATGGATTTTAATAATTTTCATATTAGAAATATACCAACATCATGAGATTCATGAGTTGGCAATATATTGTCAATCAAAAGAACACTGGACTGTGTATCAGGAGAGCTGGATTCTAGTCCTACCCTGCCAGAAATGTATTCCTGCTGTTGAGCAATTCATATAACCCTTCCTAACCGTTTTTCGATCTGTAAAATAAGGCTGTTGGCATGAATTAATCATCTGGGTTGTTAGTCTCAAAATATATGATTTAAAGTTACTAACCCTGATACTTTAAAAGTTAACCATTTTCAGTTGGCTGTAAATCATAAATACTTGGGGAACTTCTAGGTGGTAATTAGGAAGAGAATTATCAAAACCTTATATTCAGGGAGAGTTATAAATATATTGTACTGTTAAAATGTATAAGATGGTATAAAATATAATTTGATGTAAGTGTTGGATTTTTAATATTCCTCTTTATTAATTTTGTCCTGAAATGTTCACACAGTGTTATGGATCAGAGATCAGAAACAAATCATCATTAGTCATTTAATGCAAATAATGACCACACCCTGATTCTTTTCCTAGGTACTGCTTTCTGAAAGCCAGACCAAACCCATATAAACTTCAGAGTTTGTATCATACATGAGGAATGGAGATCAGTGGATTGTCTTCTGTTCTTTCATATACAGGATAGAGTCAGCCATTCCCCTCCCTCCTGGGAGGAGGGAGGCAAAAAAACTTTCACTCAATTGACCTGGAATTATAGTGATCTAGATGTGAGAGGTTAGAGAAAAAACTACCTACTTTCTTGCTTTTAAAAAACAATATTCCTAAATAAATTACCTGCAAATGATTTTTAACTATTGAAAAATATTACTTTTAAATTTATTGAACTAACATTTTGTCGTGTACTTTCTACATGTGAAGCATTTTGCCAGGCAGTAGAGATAAATACAAGCAGGGAGGTGTAGACTCCTGAATTCAAGGATTCCAGCAAGAGAATTAAATAGGCATTTATAAGAAAGAATTATTATAGAGAAAACGTGGGGTTGTATGGGACTGCATAACCAAAACACTTATAAACTTAGAGAATCAGAGAACTTCCACAGGAGGTCAATTAAGGTAAGAACCTGAAAAATGGGAGGAATTAGCCTGGAAAGAGAGTATATGAAGGAGATGGAAAGGGAGGAAAAGTGTTAGAGGAATCAGCCTGTGCAAAGGCTTGGAGGTACAGAGAGCATCTGTAAGAAGTTCAATGTGATTAGAATGTGGATTTGGCAAGGGAGGTGGAAGGAGAATTTGTGATAAAAGTTATGCCTTTAAGAAGCTTATGATTAGTTACGAAGGTAACTAACAAACATATACTAACCTAAAATAAATACAATGTTTAATCTCCATTTTGTCCATTTATGTAGTTTCTTAAAGACCAATTTCAAATATTTCTCTGTGAAACTTCCCAAACCTACTTTAGCTAAAAGACCTCACACTCTAAATTCAGTTCTCATTCTCTCTATTATGCTACTGGCAAGTAATCACATTATATTATGTCTCTTTTTTTTTTAAATCTACTTTTTGGACCATTACTTCAGTGTTTGTTTTATCTCTTCAGATATATAGTGAGCATTCTGAACCTTGAGCTTCTTGAACCTTGTATGTAATAAAAGCTCTGTAAGGGTTTATTCAATTAGCAGGGAACAGAGGAGAGAGACAGAGAGACACTAGTTCTAATCTGAGTTTTCTTCCGTTGAGATGTGTGATACTGCACAACTCCTCTGGATTAAGGTGGTTTTCTCTGTCAAATGACAGAATTAGACTCTTCCCAGTAGGTCTGGGGACTTGAAGGGGTGATTTTACTTTTCAAGCTAAGTACTAAGCCTCACCCCTAGAGTTGGATTTTATTTGAGGGCCTGAACCACTACTAACACTCCTTGAATAGCAAAGTGTTGAATGAAAGATATTGTATGATTGATGCCTGTGGAAAACCCAGAAGTGAAGGTACTAAGATTTTATACGGGTAGTGGGATGGGCAGTTGACTTTTAAGTTTATTGTAATTGACACCAGTCAGAGACTTGTACACTTACATACTGTTTGACTCCCTTACTTTATGGGTAAAGTTTATAGGCAGTTCAAATCAGCTCAGTGAAGAAGGAAGTAGATACACAGTTACTGTGACTAAGGTGAAATTGAATTTGTTATTGCATCATTGTGATGAAACGCCTGTTAGCTTCCTGTGTAAAGAAAGATGACTGAGAAGGGAGAATGGAGCCTTTGTCCCTGTGATAATGAAAATGAATTTTTTCCTGCCCCCTTATTCATATGATGGGGCTAGTATCTCGCCTTTTTTGGTACCACTTAAAGGAATAATATAAAAGAAAGTAGAGAATTTTTTAAGAGGGAGGCCCAGGGAATATATGATGTGTAAAGGAAGACAGCTAAAGCTTAGGAGATAGTCATTAAGGAGACCCTGAGGGTAGTTCAGTTTTATGTACCAGTAATATTAAAAATGATAACCCTAAGTCAAAAAACTAAAAGTTCAATTGAACATAAGTTATGTTTAAAAGGAGACGTTTCTAGCAACAGTATTTAAAATAAAAGCTTTGTTCTCAAAAGGAGTAAATAGTGAGCTAAGTAGAAATTTCGGCTATTCAAAATAACTATAATCTTCTCCCAAAGACAGCCACTATCAATAATAGAGATTAGTGTAATAGTTTGGAAACTATTCAGAGGTGGGAACTGAAGCCCGGTAGCATGTTGGAATAAATAAATCAGTTGCAGTTGAAAACAATAAAGACTACACTTAACTACACTCAAAAGCATTTAGTGGGCTTTTCAACATGATATTAAAGAGGCAATAAGGAGTATCAGTTTGAGTAATTAATTTAAAGTCAAGTTGAAGTTGACTAAGGATGAAGATACTCATAAACTTAATAGCTACTATTTTAATTGACAAAAGTAATTAATTTTTTAAAATTCACTGTTATTAACAATGTGGTACTTAAAAGGAATTGATTATATGGGAGAATCATCAAAACGGGGGATAAAAACATACAACCCTCTCTAAAGGTGGCTATCATTAAAAATGCAGTTTTCTAAAAATATTTTTTAAAGTTCATAGATACCATATACCAGGTTTTTATGGAAACTAGGATTATTTTAAGTACATCCATTTATATTGTTTTAGTTGGTATTGATTGCAGAACCTCATGGAAATTCTCTTTCAGGAAGATTCTTCAATCACTATGTCATCCAACACAGATGTTTCTATTTCTTCATATGATGAAGATCAGGGATCTAAACTTATTCGAAAAGCTAAAGAAGCACCATTTGTCCCCATTGGTAAGTTTACCTTTGATGTTCTAATAATCTGTTGTATGCTTTAACACAGTCGAGTGTAATCAACTCTTTCATCAAGCACATCCATAAATCATTGATTTTCAAATATTTTTTACGTGTTAAAATATGCTGAGATTGGCATGATATAGCTTTCATAAAAATTCTGTGTATTTAGACTTCTTGTTTTATTGACTCATATTTCAGTGAATTTATTGGGGGACCCCTAAGACCACCCTGTCTCAATAATTTGCTGGAAGGACTCATAGGACTTTTAAAAAAGCTGTTATAATCACAGTTATGGTTTATTACAGTCTCTGTTATATTAACTGCTTCCTTTCAGAGAGGGAAGTAGGACAGATAGGAAGAGTTCCCCTGGTGCTCTTAAAGGAATTTATCTACAGGCTTCACAAGCCCACATTTCGAAGATCTGAACTCTTTGGATCTGCTACTGTTTGCTACCAATTTTGGATCTGGGGTTCTATTCTGAGGGGGAAATTAAAAACTTGATGTGTATGTTAGCTAATTAATGATCTCATAAAGCATCCTTATAAAAATAGTAGAAAGTACAGTGATTGATGGTGAAATCATCTTGGTTCCCTGCCCCCATGTATCTGACATACTTGTGACTGTTTGTTTTACAGGAATGGCGGGGTTTGCAGCAATTGTTGCATATGGATTGTATAAATTGAAGAGCAGGGGAAATACCAAAATGTCCATTCACCTGATCCACATGCGCGTGGCAGCCCAAGGCTTTGTTGTGGGAGCAATGACTGTTGGTAGGTTCCTAAAGGAAATTTTCACATTTGTGGTTCCCAGTAATGGATTTCTTTGTAAATAAAACAAGATAGATACTTTTAGCTAACATTGAAGCAGCTTGCAAATATCACATTTATTTTCATGGAAAAAATGAATTAATAAAAATAGTTCAAGTAGTGACACAGTTTTACTCTCTGTGAAATATCTTACTAAGTAGGTTTAAACAGAAGGAAGGGAGGGAGGGAGAGAGAGAGAGAGAGGGAGGGAAAGGCAATCCTGTTCACTGAGTCTATAATTTCATTAAGAGCCTAGACATGCAGATAGGGTTGGAAGTAAGATCCATTATCTGGGAAAGACATGATTACTATTTTGCTGAGGTTTTGAAAGTGGAAAAGATTTTTTTTAATGTAGGTATTACATGCTTTTACTGGCTTTATAATTAATTGACTTTATCTGGTATTGTGTAGCAAGAGTGACTCCTTTTAAAGGTTCCAGATAAATACTGATTGTCTTTTAAAACAAATACTTTAAGCTTTTTCCGCCATCTTGGGGCCTGGGGAGGCCTGCTGGGAACAGGACTTCCAAAACGACAAATATGTCTGGAAGGCTGTGGTCCAAAGCCATTTTTGCTGGGTATAAGCGGGGTCTCCGGAACCAGCAAGAGCACACAGCACTTCTTAAAATTGAAGGTGTTTATGCTCGAGATAAAACTGAGTTCTATCTAGGCAAGAGATGTGCTTATGTGTACAAGGCAAAGAACAACACAGTGACTCCTGGTGGCAAACCGAACAAAACCAGAGTGCTCATGGAAACAGTGGCATGGTTCGTGCCAAATTCCGAAGCAACCTTCCTGCCAAGGCCATAGGACACAGAATCTGTGTAATGCTGTACCCCTCAAGGATTTAAATTTACTGAGAAGTAAATAAAATGGATTTGTTCTCTTGTTAAAAAAAAAAAAAATTTTTAACAGTCTGAGCTAGTCACACTAGCCTCAATCTACTTGGGAAACTGAAAAGAATTTTAGAAATTTAAATTGTTTTAGAAGGCAAGAGCAGCCTAGGGTCTTGTTCCCCTTGTAAATATCACATGCTAGCAAGGGTGCTACGTTCAGCTATTTTATGAGCTTTTTAATTGTCTTAATATTGAAAACATATTTAAATGCTTAACTAGCATTCTTTTTCTTTAGGTATGGGCTACTCCATGTATCGGGAATACTGGGCAAAACCAAAACCTTAGAAGAGACGCTGCCTTGGTCTGGTTGGTGATGTTTGCTATAGCTAGACATCTCATATTGAGGTTATATGTTTATGTTGAAAATAAATTGTTTGGGTCAGACAATAACACGGTAATTTGACTGTTGGCTTCCTTTCTTGCAGGCTTGTTTGCCTGTTGACTAAATTACTAGTGACTAGTTCACTAACTAGGTTGTTCAGGGGAGTCAAGTTAGCACCTAAGGAAAGTGTCACTTTTAAATGCACTGGATTGTGGTAAAATGTCCACCTTGTTAAACCCTTCTGATGAAATTCGTTCTAAAAGAAGACAACATGCCAATCCCAAAGTACTCCCAGTTGCTGCAGAACATCACATGCTTTTGGTGTTATGTAGGAATCCCATTTGTCCCTGTTAATTTAACTTTTTTCTGCCTACCTTATGGACTGAAGGAGCACTTCAGTTTTTAGGGCTGGTTGGCTCTTGAAGAACTCTTTCAGAACAGTGCATGGCATGCAATGTTACAAGCTTCCCCACACTGAAAATGTGTGTGTGTGTGTGTGTGTGTGTGTGTGTTTAACCCAAACCTAAATTGCCGATAGCAGTGCTACTAAAAAGTAGTATTTATTTCAGGATCATACTTGTAAACAGGAGAATAACTTAATTGTGGATCTCAGATTAGGTCTTTCGTAATTGTGGAATTGTATTTTTGCTGCTATTATATTAGAATAATATTTTAATGTCATCTTAAAATAGAAACATGTATTTTAAGTGCTAATACAAAATAATGAAAAACATTTTTAAAATGTGTGCTGTATGTTTATTTTCTCTGTAACAATTATAAATGTTAAGCTAAACAAATTACCTATAATGGAAATGAGTAATGATTTATGAGCAAGCCAGCCAGACATATACAAACTTTGATGTACTATAGAGGGCTTTCCTGTACTTGTGAAATTCTCTTGTCTAACCTGAATTTACATTCCATGGTGACAACATGGTAAATGTAGTGTTATTAAAGTAAATGAACACATCAGATGTCTTGTATTTATTTCAATTTAGAAAAATAAATCGTTGCTCAAAGTAGCATAAAAATTAAGTTTCCAGGAAAGAGAGAGAACATTTTGTACCTTTGGTAAGAACCAGGGTTCAAGAATATTTACCACATAGGAATAACGGCTAACATTTACGGAGCTTCACCCATGTGCCGCACACTGCTCTAAGCACTTTTCATGGATCTTGTCTAAGTTTCCTGACAACCTAAGAGGTAGGAGCTGTGATCCTCATTTCACAGAGGAGACAGGCATGAACAGTTGAGGTCACTAACCCAAGGTCACAGAGCTGGAGGAAGCTGGAGGTTTGGGACTGGAACCTGAGCAGTCAAGTGGTAGATGCCAACAGGTGTTAAAAAGACTTGAAATGATGTTGGTCTTTGTGAAATAAATGCCAGAGGAGCACCAGTTAAAATTAGACAAGAGATTATAGCATGGTCTTGGCTCCCCACCGACTGTATAACCTGGACCAAATATTTTCCTAGCTATGAAATGAGAGATTGCTCTAGGTAATTTCCATGGTCCTATATACCTTATAGATCATTATATGGGTCTATGAGAAAATGCTTAAAAAATATAAGTTATTACTAGGAACTTTAATCAGCTTCCAATAGATGTTATAGGAGATGCTTGTAGGCAGTCCTCACAATTGTTTCATGAAGGATAAGCCTTCTGTAGAAGAACAAATTTGGGAACAAGTTTCAGAAAAATTGTCATTCTAACAGATGAGTATATTACTGATTTTGTGAACTAAATAGTTTCAAATGCCAGAGATAGAACAAAGTGAAGTGTTGAGATGGTAGTGATGATTATGTGATCAAGAGAAAATGAGTGGGGTTGCTTGCCTGAAGAAGAGAATAGTAAATTGGGGTGGATGAATAGGCTGACATCAGATTATGGAAATTCTTTAAAGTGGCTCCAGTGGATATGATATTACATATTATTGAATCAGACCTGGCTTCATGGTCCTGCCATCTACTAGCCAAGCAGCCATGGTTTCCTCATCTGTGTAATGGGGACATCAGTGGTCTAGGGTTGTTGGGAAGATTAAATGCAATGGTGAATATAAAGGGCTGAGCATAGCACCTGACGCATTAGCAAACTCAGGAAATGCTTGCTGTTACCTTGTTACCGTGTTAAGCTTGGGAATGTAACAGAACAGGAGACGCATGTGCCCTGCCCTGTCACAGCTTACACTCTAGCAGGAAAGGCTGGCACTAAGTGATTACAAAAAGCATCATGAATGCTAGGAATAGGATGCAGTAGGCTGGGGGACCTAACCCAGGGTTGGAGTCAGAGAAGGTCTCCCTGAGGAAGCGATGTTCTACCTTAAGGAGATGATATGCTGATTTGTCACTGAGAGTTCCATCCCTTGGCTTAAGGTTGTGTGTTACTGGAGCATTGGTGTATGATTGCTTCCACACCTCTCCCCTCCAGCAGTCTGAGGGCGTGATGATCTTTTTCATCCAGAGCACCTGGCGTTAGTGCCTGCTTCATACACAAGTAGGTGTTCAATAAGTCTTTGAATTAATTAGAACAAGTAGGTTTTGTTTCTTTCACATGCCTGATCCTGCTGTCCCCAGAGAAAAGTTAACGTATTTCCAGTAAGCAACAGTGACATCTGGTGGTGAGAGCTGGAATTTGACTCCACACCTGTATAAGTCCCCTCTGCTTCTGTATGAGTCAGGGTTGGAGTGGAGAGTGGGTCCTGTAGGCCACGCCTCTTGCCTCAGATGAGAAAATGCCCAGAGTTTCAAGAACTGGAAATTTAGGATCCATCCGCATGTGAATGCACAGCCTGTGGCAACATATCTACTAGGCCAGGACAAAGCTGAATGAACATAAGGTATTTTAAAGCTCTGTGCCAAATGGTGGAACCGCCAAAATAATACTTATACACTTGATCCTGTTTGAAAGCTCTTCAAACAAAATAGGGAAATTTGAAAAAGGAAACCAAACATGCACCAGCCTTAATAATGAGAGCCTACTTTCCCCTTAGTCACTGAAATGAGGCAAAAGAATTTTTTTCGCAAGCAGAAAAAAACTTAGGAAATTTACTCCTAAATTCAGTAGTGCTAAATGGAGTGGAGGCCAGCGTCCACTTGGTCCCCTCAGAGGAGCTTAGCAACAGATCCTCTCTGTAGTATTCTGAGCTGCTTATAACATCGGTGTGAAGTCTTTTTCCTGCCCCCAGTGTAATTCTGAAGTGTCACAGAGTGACTAAAATTTTGCAGTGTGGGGTGGAAATGTCTCCATGCCTTTCAGCTAGAGCCCTGTCACCTAAGTGCAGCCTGTCCACAGCCATACTTAGTGTCTTGCTGGCTGGTGTTCCTTCCTGGAGTACCCGTTTCTGTCAGCGATACCCTCCAGCTCCCTGTCCCATTCTGGGCTCAGACTCTTAGAAGTGTTTTTCCTTCCTCTTGTCATTCATCACTATTAAACCAGTCACCAAGTCCTGCCACTTTCTCATAAGCAAAGTCTCACCTCCCTCAGACGTGTCCTTTTTCTCTCCCTGTCGGCCACCACTAAACCTGGGCCCTTCACCTCCTAGACAGGAGGTGTCACCTGGCCTCCATGGCAACACTGATGCCAAAGCCCTGTGCTCACCCCCGCCCCTCACACCTTTGCTTATGCTCTGCTCCTTTCCTGAATGTTCTTCTTCACTCCCAGTGAATTCAGTGCTCTCCTTAAAGACGCAACCCAACTGTTACTTCCAATAAAGCTTCTCCGTACTCTTCTAGGCCACAGTGCACTTTACCTTTTTTTAGGTCTTGCCATATTCGAGTTTAAAACAATGAATGCTCCACTAGGATGATTATGTACAGTGCTTTACTGTATATAAAATGCTTTAATACCCCTTGCCATGAGTTCCTCACAAAAATTCTGAAGCACATATTATCCTGAATTTTTCCATGAGGAAAGCTGGAATTTATTCAAGGCCATCCGATTGAAAAGTGACAGAGCTGGGTCACAAATGCCGAACATGAGAGCCTTGGTCACATGGAGAGACTGCATGATGGCAGGCAGGGCAGGTACCTAAAGGCGTGCCTGTCTAAGAAACACCTGTCCTTCCCTTTCTTCGTTTCATCCTCCATCACACATACACACTGCACATCCAGGTCCCAAGCCCAGTATTATTTCCGATACGCTATAGCTACGTTATCCTCAGATGTTTTCATAAGTGAAAATCTTCAGTCAATATTGGTTCCGACCTCTATAAGAAGGAAGATGAGGAGACTCCCATATACAAATGGTCTTGACTGTCGAGGTGGTAAGTGAAAAGCTAGGAAGCACACCAGGCATTGGGGTCCTAATCAACAGAGGGGAAACTACCCCTGGGGCCAGGTGACTTTCATTCAAGTGCACTGAAAGCAAGAGTGGGAATGAGAAGTTTGGGAGGAAAATATAAACTATATTGGCAATCCATTGCGCGGAGGGCTTGGCAGGGAGTCAGAGCAGATCTCATCCATCAGAGAGTCCCTGGGACCCAAGACTAATGAATCTTGGCAGAACATTGCGTTTTCTAATAAAGTCAACATGATGAATGAGATCACCCTATATACAAAAACGTCTTAGAATAGCTCCATGGATAAAATAAGACTTGACTGCAGCCAAAATGATGTTAAACTAAAACACAAAGTGTACTGAGGGTAATCCATGAGAGGCTAGTGGCCCATAAAGAAAGCCCAAATCCATGGCGAATCGAAGAGGCGTAGAACTGGCAGTGTGTAGCCAGTACCTTCCAGCAAGAAGGGACTTGAACCTGGAGAAAAAGTTTTATCTATGTGGGGGCTCCTGACTGTGAAGAGAAATATTTAATAAGGCCTAAATAACCCTTGGTCAAAAATATCTGTTTGCTCTGAATCCATGCTCACAATATCTTTCTGATGACTCTTGCCTTCGTGGGTGTCAGATTCTGGGAAGGGAGAGGCTCTCTGGCTATCAGTCGCAATCCCCTGAAGTAAACTGGTGGCTTAATGTTCTGGGTTACATCTCAACCCCTTAATACTATGACTGGTGTAGGTCTGTAACAGGGTGAGGTGCTTCTATTCTTTGACTCCCCTAATTCCAGCCTGCATGTCTATAGATAATACTAATTGACTAGAGCTGTTCTGCCTGACATGTGAGTAACTTTGGTCTGATCAGCTGGGAGCAAAGAGATGTAGAGATTGCCCCACGCTTCCTAGGATCTCCTCTCTTGCCCTGCCCCTTCTGCCTTCCCTGGATATATAAGGTGCTAAAATTTGGGGTGCTTTTACGATGGATTTGAAAAAACTAGAAGTCTCCCATTTTCTCATCATGGTGCCATTCCGAAAAAAACCTTTCCTTATTCCAAACTCTGATCTGTCAGATATTAAATATTTGATGTGCTGAACACGCGAGCCTTGTGACTGCAACAGGTCTAGCCCCGAGAGACACTCCTGGTACAATGACCCAATTAGATTTTGGACCTGCAAAGCTGAGATCTATAATGGGAAGAGCCAAATGGAGCCTTGGTTTTAAGCAGCAGCAAAGCTTACTTCCATTTTGAGGCAAAACAGCTAAATCTGTAATAATACGACTGAAGAGCATTTCAGTTTGCAAAGCACTTTCATGACCTATTAGTCATGGTAATAAGGGTACTATTGCAATTTTAAGAAAGTTGGAGTTTAAGACTTGACAAACATCACAGAGTTAATACCCAGGTATTCTTACTTCTGATAGTTTAATTCAATTTTGCTTCTCATTGTAAGAGTAGGATCATTATGTACTTATTTGCAGGAGAGAATATAATTTCAGTGAGGGGAAATCTGTTTGGTGACTTTACCTTTTAAAGGATATATAGGCAGGGCCGGCCGAATGGCGCGATGGTTGGGAACTGGCGTGGGACGCCAGAGGGCCCCGGTTCGGATCCCACATGTGATGGCTGGTGACACTGCCCTCGGCAGCTCGGCAGCTCGGCAGCTCGGCAGCTCGGCAGCTCGGCAGCTCGGCAGCTCGGCAGCTCGGCAGCTCGGCAGCTCGGCCTGGAGCTGGGCTGCCCTGAGTGGCCAGCGGCGGCGGCTAGGCTGCAGCCCCTGTGGCAGTGGGTTGCAGTGGGTTGCCATGGGCTACCGTGTGTGGCCGCGTGTGTGGCCGGCAGCCAGCGTGAGCGGCCAGCAGCCGCAGTGAGCGGCCGTCCAGAAGCCAGTGACTGATCTGCCTCACGCGGGAAGAGCACAATGATGGTGCCAACTTGGGCCAGTGAAGCAACGTCCTCCACAACTAGACTGAAAGACCAAACGACAGCAACTTGTCTGTTCCCCTTCCCCCGATTCCCCAGCACTGTTCCCATCCCCCCACTTCCCCAATTTAAAAAATCTTAAAAAAAAAAAAGATACATAGGCATGGATAAGGGTCCCACTTTAAAGCTGGAGCTACATTGAACTGTGAGAAGGACCTAATTTGGGAATTAGAAAAAAGAGCAGTTAGACACACACACATATGCTCAACTAACTTTTTAGAAATTTTATTGTAAAATATACATAACAAAACTTACCGTTTAACCATTCTTAAGTGTACAATTCAGTGACCCGAAGTGCGCTTACAATGCTACGCAACCATGACCTCCATCTGCCTCCAGAACCATTTCCTCATCCCAGCCAGAAACTTCATTCCCTTTAACAATCGCTCCCCATTTCCGTCCCCACCCCTGTCAACCTTTATTCTACTTTTGTCACTATGAATGTGTCTACTCTAGGTACCTAACATAAGCAGAATCACAATATTTGCCCTTCTGTGTCTGGCTTATTTCACTTAGCCTAATGTCCTCAAGGTTCATCCATGTTGTAGCGTATCTCAGAATTTCAGTCCTTTTTATGGCCCAATAATACTCCACTGTATGAATATACCACCTTTGTTTATCCATTCATCTGTTGAGGGACAGGGGTTGTTTCCACTTTTTGGCTATTGTGAATAACGCTGCTATGAACATTGGTGTACAAGTATTTGTGTGAGTCCTGCTTTAATATTTTGGGCACATACCCAGAAGTGAAATTGCTGGATCATATGGTAATTCAATGTTTAACTTTTCGAGGAACTTCTCTACAGTGGCTGCACCATTTTACATTTCCACCAGCAATGCCTAAGGGTTCCAGTGCTTCCATATCCCGGCTAACACTTGTTACTATCCATTTTTTAAATAATAGCCATCCTAATGGGTATGGAGTGGTATCACACTGTGGTTTTGATTTTCTTTTTCTTAATGGCTAGTGATATAGACTATCTCTTCATGTGCTTATGGACCACTTGTATATCTTCTTTGGAGAAATGTCTGTCCAAGTCCTTTGCCCATTTTTGAATTGGGTTTTTTTGTTGTTGAGTTTGCTCAACTGATTTTTCATACGTTCAAAAGTAATTCCATGGAGGAAGCATACCTTTCAACAAATGGTGCTGAAGCAATTGGACATCCCATAGGAAAAAACCAAAAAAGCTTTCACCAAAACCTTACAGAAAAATTACATCAAAATAAATCATGAACATTAAACTCTAACACTTTAAGAAAATCATAGGGGGGCCGGCCAAGTGGCGCGATGGTTAAGAACTCGCTTGGGATGCCAGAGGGCCCCGGTTCGGATCCCACATATGAGGGCCAGTGACACTGCCCTCCACAGCTAAGATGCTGAACGACAGCTCAACCTGGAGCTGGGCTGCCATGAGTCGCCGGCGACGGCGTAGGCTGCACTCCCTGTGGCAGTGGGTTGCCATGGGCTACCGTATGTAGCCAGCAGCCAGCGTGAGCGGCCAGCAGCCGCAGTGAGCGGCCGTCCAGAAGCCGGCGACTGATCTGCCTCGCCAGAGAGGAGCGCGATGATGGTGCCAACTTGGGCCAGTGAGGCAACGTCCTCCACAACTAGATTGAAGAGAAAAAAAAAAATCATAGGGCAGCTGGCCAGGTGGGGCAGTTGGTTAAGAGCATGAGCTCTGAGCCACAGGGTCGCTGGTTTGATTCCCACATGGGCCAGTGAGCTGCGCCCAAGCTGAGCTGCCACTGAGCTGCCAACAGGTGGCAGGATGGCTCAGCTGGTGAGAGCTCATGCTTTTAACAACAAGATTGCCAGTTTGACTCCCGCATGGGATGGTGGACTACCTCTCCCCCCGCCCCCCCGCAACTAGATTGAGAGCTGCAACTGGACTTGGAGCTGAGCTGCGCCCTCCACAACTAACATTAAAGGACAACAACTTGACTTGGAGATGATGAGTCCTGAAAAAACACAATGTTCCCCTTCCCCAACACTGTTCCCTTCCCCAATTCCCCAATTAAAAAAAAATCGGGAAAATTTTTAGGTTACAGGACTAGGCAAGGAATTCTTACACTTGTCACCACTTGACACCAAAAACATGATCCATAAACAAAAGAAATTGATAAATTGGACCTAATCCAAATTTGAAAGCTTTACTCTATGAATGCCCATGTGAAGAGAATTAAAAGACAAGCTACAGACTGGGAGAAAATATTTGCAAACCACATACCCAGCAAATGACTACTAGCTAGAATATATAAAGAATTCTCAAAGCTCAACAGTTAGAAATGGGGCAAAAGACATGAACAGACACTTCACCAAAGAGGATATACAGATGGCAAATAAGCACCTGAAAAAAATGTTCAATATCATTATTCATCATGCACATTAGAACCACAGTGAGATGTCACTACACACCTATGAATGGCTAAATAGAAAATAGTGACAACATTAAACACTGGCAAAGATGTGGAGAAACGGAATTATTCCTACATCACCGGTGGGAATGTAAAATGCACAGCCACTCTACAGAACAAGTTGACAGTTTGTTATAATGCTAAACATGTGATTCCCATACAACTGTACTCTTAGGCATTTATTCCAGAAAAATGAAAACTTAGGTTTTTGTGAAAACACAAAAGCCTGTACATGAATGTTCACATCAGCTTTATTCGTAATAACCTCAAACTGGAAACAGCTCACAAGTCCTTCAATGGATGAAATGGTTAAACAAACTCTGGTACATCCATTACCATGGAAAACCACTCAGCAATAAAAACGAACAAATTATTGAAACACACAACTTGGATGAATCGCCAGAGAATTATTCTGAGTAAAAAAGTCAATCCCAGGGCCGGCCGAGTGGCGCGATGGTTAAGAACTGGCTTGGAATGCCAGAGGACCCCGGTTCGGATCCCACATATGAGGGCCAGTGACACTGCCCTCCACAGCTAAGATGCTGAACAACAGCTCAACCTGGAGCTGGGCTGCTGTGAGTCGCAGGCGACGGCGTGGGCTGCAGCCCCTGTGGCACTGGGTTGCCATGGGCTACCGTATGTAGCCAGCAGCCACAGTGAGCGGCCAGCAGCCACAGTGAGCGGCCAGCAGCCACAGTGAGCGGCCAGCAGCCACAGTGAGTGGCCGTCCAGAAGCCGGCGACTGATGTGCCTCGCCCAGGAAGAGCTCAATAATGGTGCCAACTTGGGCCAGTGAAGCAACGTCCTCCACAACTAGACTGAAGAACAAAACGACAGCAACTTGTCTGTTCCCCTTCCCCCAATTCCCCAGCACTGTTCCCATCCCCCCAATTCCCCAATTAAAAAAAAAATCTTAAAAAAAAAGAAAGAAACACAGATGTAAATCTTTAAAAAAAAAAAGTCAATCCCAAAAGGTTATACATTCTACTATTCCATTTACATAATATTTTTGAAATGACAAAGTTTTAGAAATGGAGAATAGATAAGTGGTCACCAGGGGTTAGGGACGGGGAGGGGGGGAGCAAGAGAGAAGTGGGTGTGGCTCTAAAAGCCCAACAAGGGGGATCCTTGTGATTTAAATGTTCAGTGTCTTGACTGTGGTGGTCAAACTAAGCATGGGATAAAATTGTGTAGAACTAAAACACACAAAAATGAATACAAGTAAAACTGGGGAAATGTGATTAAGATAGGTGGAGTGTGTCAACGTCAGTGTTCTGGTGGTGAGATTGTACTGGAGTTCTACAAAGTGTGGTCTGGCACCATATCTTCATGCATGTCTATAGGTGAATGCCTTATGGAAAAAGTGAAAGAAAAACATTTATGGGGTATCTGAAGCTTTTCAAATGATAAAGGCCTGGATAAATATATGAAACACTTCCTTGGCTCTCCTTTCCCAGAAATCTGTCTCCCACCACCATATATCCCTGAACATATTATAGTAGCGACTTAAACTGGGAAGTGACTTTATAAAAAAAAACACAAACAGGTGTTTTCCACTATGAAAATAAACCATGTTCACTATATTTAAACTCCTCTAAAGTGCAAAAATAAAAACACAGAACTGCCATTCCAGCACCCAAATATAATAATTTTTAATATTTCTCTGCATCCCTCTCAGTCTTGTTTCTGTGCCTACTTTTAAAAACTCCACAACTTGGGGCCAGCTGAGTGGCTCAGTTAGTTAAGAGCTCGCTCAAAGGTTTGAGCTCTGAGCAACAGCAGTTCGAGTCCGGCCGGAGCTGAGCTGCCAACAGGTGGCAGGATGGCTCAGCTAAAAAAAACAAACAAACAACAACAAAAGAAACCCCACAACTTATTTAGCAATTACTATTGTGTGGTCTGCTTTTTTCACTTACCATCACAACATGACCTTTCTCCCGCAATGCTTTACATTTGTCAAAGACATTCTGAATGGCTACGCTAATTTTCGTGGCGGGATCATTCGCTTTTCGACTCCCCTGCAGGAATGCGGAATGTGCATCTCTGTGCAGAGCGTTTGGTCCACAGAACTTTTAAAACATATATTCCAGAAGCGGACCACTGGACCAGCTTTAAAGTCTCAGGCACGGGGCGCCCCCTTCCAGCCCACCGCGCCTATTTCCACACCGCCGCACCCCGGCTCACCTGAGCCTCTGTCCCTTTCAGAGCTCCCGGCGCCCTCTCAGCCTCCGTAGACTCGTGCTGACGTTTCGCGGGTGGCATTGCTGGTTTCCCTGGTGACAGTTGCCGGGGCAGCGCGAGAAGGCGTCCGGAAGAAGTGACAGAGCTGCTGCGGCCCCCGAAAGCAGGAGCCGAGTGACAGCTGTAAGTGCGGGGAAGTGCGGAAGGGCGCGGGCTGGAGCCGGGGAGTCCGCAGCCGCCGGGGGGCCTGGACCCGAGCCGGAGCGCACACGCTCCCCGGAGCGCGCTGCCGCTGGCTGGATGCTCACTGCGCGCCCGACGCAGAGCGTGGACGCCCCTGCCTTCGTTCTGTGCATCTTCACGCACAGCCCCCTCCCCTCTCCAGGCAGACATGTGTTTCCCGCGGCATTAGTGAGGCGCAAAGGGCGGGTCACCTGCTCAAAGTCATGTAGTTAGTAGGTGGCAAAGTCAGAATTCCAACTCAGGTCCGCCCTCTTCTGGGCTCTGCTACCGAGTCCTCTCGCACCACGCTGAAGGGTGGAGCGGGAACTACGCGACCTGGGGCCATCTACTTTCCCCATCCTCCCGCCCTAGGGCCAGTCCCACAGGACCAGGGACACGGAGGAGGGAGTTCCTCTCAGAGCGGGACTCCTGCCTGGCGAACCAGTCATCTTCACCCCATCCCCAACCCAAACCCATCCCTACACTGATGCTGGCCAGGCAGGCAGTCGGTGAGCCTTGTCCTGCAGTGCACAGGGCGCCCAGCTAGGCTTCTCTGGGCCGTCTCCTCTCCACCCTCAGGACCCCAGGTGGTGGCTGGGAATGCCAAGGGAAGCTCATGCCTGGATGGGGCCTCAGCCCTTTCTCACTGTCCCCTGTCCCCTGTGCACTCAACTGCCTCTGGAATCTTTGCTTCGCCACAGGAAGTGGCATGGTGGGTGAGTGCCACTCTCCCCATTCCATGGCTCTTAAGTCCTTCCTGAGTCGAGAGTTCCTTCCATGCAGACTTAGCCTTAACTTAAAAAAAAAAAAAAAAGATTAATAGGTTTTGTTTCTTAGAGCAGTTTTAGATTTACAGAAACACTGAACAGGAAATACACAGTCCCCATATATTCCTCCCCCCATTTCCCCATTATTAACATCTTGCATTGGTGTGGTACATTTGTTACCATTGATAATCCTATATGTTATTATTAACTTTATAAGTCTATAGTTTGTATTAGGGTTCACTTTTTCTATTGTGCAAGTCTATGGGTTTTGCCAAATCCGTAATTTCATGTATCCACCATTAAAGTATACAGAATAGTTTCACTGCCCTGTGCTCCATTGTTCATCCCTCCTTCTGTCTCCCCAACCCCTGCAACCACTGATTTTTTTTTTAATGTCTCTGTAGTTTTGCCTTTTCTAGAATGTCACATAGCTGGAATCATGCAGCCTATAGCATCCTTTTCAGACTGGCATCTTTATTAGCAATATGCATTTAAGTTTCCTTTATGTCTTTTTGTGGCTTGAAGCTCATTTCTTTTCACCAATGAATACTATTCCCTTATATGGATGTATCAGTTTGCTTATTCCCCTACTGAGGGGCATCGTGATTGCTTCTGATTTTTGGTAATTATGAATAAAGCTGCTATAAACATTTGCTCACAGGTTTTTGTGTAGGCATAAGTTTTCAACTCATTTGGGTAAATGTGATTGCTGAATTGTGTGCTAAGACTATGTTTGGCTTTGAAAGAAACTGCCAAACTCTTCCAAAACGGCTGTACCGTTTTGTATTCCCACCATCAATGAATGAGAGTTCCTGTGGCTTCGCAACTTCAATTTCCAGTTGCTTGTTGCTGGCCAGTTTCTTCAACGTTCAGCTTCAGGCTGACTGAGTGCCTGTCTCTCCTGCAGGTATCCCCACCCAGTCTCTCAGAGCACTTACCACCCTTCATTCTCAGTTCTGGCTCATCATTAGACTCACTTGGGAAGCTTTAGAAATAGACAGGTGCCTAGGCCGCAGCCCAGACCAATGAAATCCAAATCTCCACTGACTGCATGAGCTCTAGGGGCTGGGCTGAACCACAGGTGTCCTGTCAGTGCAGGCATGCTGTCTGTCTCCCAGAGGTGATTGGGCCAAGGACACCCACTTCATATGATGAGAAAGGTAATAACAGCTAAACTGTCAGGACTGCTTATATGCCAGGCACTGTATTAGACGCTTTCTACTTATTGTCTCATTTAATCCTCACAACCACCCTGAGAAGTATATAATGATTCTCATCTCATTGTACAGATGAGGAAACCAAAGCACAGACAGTAATTTGCCCAGGAAACAGTGTATATCCAGGAAGTACCTGTTCCCCAGTGACTCCAAGAGCACGCTGGGAATAGAAAAGGAAAAAGAAGTTACTGTGTTTATTCATTTACTTACTCATTCATTTATTCTTTCTCTTATCCTTGAGCACCTGCTACATTCATTCAGTGACAATTCCACAAATATTAACTGAAGGCCGATTCTGGGCAAGATGCTGAGAATTAAAAAGTGAATAAGACATAAGACTCTTGCCCTTAAGGGGCCTCTTCATGGAAGGAATAGGAATAAAGTTGTAGATAATTATAATACATTGAGGTAAACTTAGGGATCAAGGGATGCCTGGTGGTTTCTGTCCGTTCACAGAGCGCCCCCAGGGGAACCCTAAATGGGAATTTGTGGGAAGGAGAAGTGTGGCAGCAGGAGCCTGGGGAGGAAGGCATCCCAGGCAAGTAGAGAGGCTGAAGCAAGCCTTTGAGATGCATCCAGGCTTGAGCCTTAGCTGGGGTCACAAACCCTCACATAGGGGCTGCTGGGATATAAAAGGGGGTGACCCCAGCAGGTGTACGAGAGAACAGCATTTACTGCAATGATAACAGGCAGCTGATGTGCCGGCTGCAGCATCTGGGAGTGATAGGGACCATGGCTGAGCGGAAAGAACATACACTGCCCAGAGGGAACACCTTCTGCCCGGCAGCTGCTCTCCATGTGGGACGGTCGGCCCAGCATTGCCAGATCTGTGAAGCTTTATAAGAGAAGCTGGAAATCTGGATTTAATGGAAAGCTGCAGATCTTTGAATGTTGCCAACAAATTCAAATCCTAACATAGCATTCTGTGAGAGTCAAGCAAAAATGGCTGTGGGATGGTTGCAGCCCTTGGGCCAGCCAGGTTGCCCTCTGTGAGTCCCGGCAGGCTCTTGCAGAGGCAGGGCCCATTTAGGTCTGGTTTTAGGAAGGTCCCCCATGGCCTCAGCATCTGTAAGCTCCCCAGGTGGTTCCAGTGTGCAGAGGATGCAGTATGCTTTGCATGCTGGTCACAGCCTCCACGTTGCTCTCCTGATTCGCTGTTGACTCCCCCTTTCGCTCTCCAAGGTGACCCAGTTTGGAAAATTAAGTCTACAATCGTCCCTTCTTATCATCTACGAAAATAGGGAATCGCAGGATAAATTTATTTTTAAACTCCACTAGTTACATTTTCAAATAATAGGCTCAATAGAGTTTTCTTCGATCGCTAGAAAGCTTTTCTGGTGAAATTCCTCTATATTGGGTTGGCAGACTAAGGCCCACAGTCCAAATCCAGCTCACTGCCTGTTTTTGTAGTCAAGTTGTATTGGAACACAGCCACACCCACTCATTTACGTCTTGTCTGTGGCTGCTTTCCACTACTATGGCAGAGTACAGTAGGTGCAACAGAAACGATATGGCCCACAAAGCCTAAAGGATTTACAGAAAAAGTAAATTGGACTCAATGTTTTAAAATCAGCAAATCAGACTTTCTGTGAGGCGTAGGAGCAGGGTGACACTAGAACCTGGCATTGTGAAGGGAAAACAGGCTGGAAGGAGAGACTGAAGCGAAATCCCCCAAAGCCTTTGATGCCTTTGGGCTTGGGTTGCGGGCTGATGGGCATCTACTGAAGCTTTTAGCACAGGGGTAGGTCAGGCCCACAGCTGTGCTCTAGAGAAAGTAGTCTGAATGCAGCCTAGACTGCAAGGGAGGTGGGAAGAGGGAGGGAGGCAGCAAGGGCAGTAGGGACCTGTTCAGGCAGCCCTGGGGACAGAACCACCCCATCATTCCTTCACCAAATGCTCATTCCACGCCTGCCCTGGTACAGGCACTGAAGATCCAGCAGGAACATCACACAGTGCCTGCCATTAGGGGGCTGCCAGGGAGGGAGAGAAACAATCAACAAACAAATAAATATATAATGTGTGAGGTGGAGCTAAATGCAATGGAGAGAGATGAAACAAGGTAAGGGGCCTGGGGAGTGAGGGTAGGAATGCGTCCTGCAATGGAATGGTGAGGAAGGCCCCTCTGATAAGGTGACACTGGAGAGAAGTAAACCAGGTGGATGTCTGGGGGAAGAGCATTGCAGGGAGAGGGAACAGCATGCACAAATGCCCTGAGGTGGCCATGAGCATGATAATAAGAGTGGTTTCAGTGGAAATGGAAATATGGGGACAGATTTGGAGACATTTATGGAGAATCAACAAGATTTATGACTAATTGGATGGTGGGTGGATGACGTGACTTGAATTTGGTTTAAGTCAGGGATGCTTAACACTGACTACACTTTAAAAGCGTGTGGGGAGTGTTTAAAAATTCCAATGTTTGTGCTTTATTATTCTATTTATGTGAAGTTCAAAAACTGACAAATATCCAGAATGTATAAGGAACTCAATAAAAAGACAACACAATTCTTTAAATGGGCAAAAAAATGTGAATAAATGTGTCACAAAAGAAGATATGCAAATGTCCAGTAAGCACATGAAAAGATGATCAATATAATTTGTCATCAGGAAAATGCAAATTAAAACCACGTTGAGATACCACTACATACCCACCTGAAAGACTAAAATTTAGACCTACCATACTAAGTGTTGGCAAGGATGTGGAGCAATTGGAACTCTCATGCACTGCTAGTGGGATGGAAATGGTACCGCCACTCTGGTAAACAATTTAGCAGTTTCTTATAAAGCTAACATAAATGTACCATATAATCCAGCATTTTTACTTCTAGGTATTTAACCAAGAGAAATAAAAACATACGTTCACACAAAGACTTTGTTATATATTCATGACAGCTTTATTCATAGTAGCCCAAAATGGAAACAGCTTAGATGTCTAATAACAGGTGACTGTATGAACAAACTGGTATATCTATATAATGAAATACTACCCAGCGATAAAAAGAAATGAACTAGTGATGCATTCAACAACATGGATGAATCTCTAAAAGGCAAAACTGCAGAGACCAAAAGCAGATCAGAGTTTGCCTGGGACTGGGACTGGCAGGGGGATTGATTGTAAAAAGGTGCAAAGGAGCTTTTTGGTGTGATAGAAATGTTCTATCGTGGTGGTGGTGGTAGTTTACACAGGTGTATATATATATTTGTCAAAACTCATTTGCATGCAAAGATTGGTATATTTTATTGTGTGTAAATCATACTTACATGGAGCTGATTAAAAAGAAAATAGACAAAACTCATCTTCAATGGCAGAAGTGAGAAGAGGGGTTTCCTTGGGGGACTGGCCTCACGGGAGAGGGCACAAGATAGTCTGCTCAGGGGCAGGAAGTGCCCTGCATCTTGATCTGGGAGTCACCACAGGGATGCAGACCTATGTAAAGATTCATTGAGCTGCACGCTCAGGATTTTTGCACTTTATGTAAATTATACCCCAATGTAAAAAGTAATGATGTCTGAGCCCTATACCTACAAGCTGGGATTTATTTGGTCCAAGGATGTGTCAAAGGACTGTTATGATTTAGGAGCTCCTAGGAGATTCTAATGTTCAGCCAGAGTTGGGAGCCACTGTTTTAGGACGGGAGGTGTGAAGTGTTGAGTCTGAGTGATGGGGGAGTAATTCTGATGCCATCTACAGTCTGGTGGCATGGTCAGGACTGGGGAAGATGTTCAGCTTAGCTTTGGCTTTCAGGGGTTTTGAGGTGACAGTGGGTCTTCCAAGCTTCTACATGGACATGGGCAAAGCCAAGCAGGAAAGCCCAGGGTTGGGCGCTGCAGACAGGGCTGACTGTGTGCTGAGCACTCTTGGGAGGTGTGTGCTTTGTGGAGTTTGCTTCAGCTCAGGTTTCTTTTCCTACATCTAGGGCAAGATGGCAGCAGATGAAGGCTCGCAAGACACCTTGCGGCTCCAGTTCAAGGCCATGCAGGAGATGCAGCACAAAAGGTTACAGAAGCAGATGGAGAAACGGAAGGAAAAGGAACTGAGCCTTGAAAGCAAAGTCAAGGACCAAAAAGAGCCCTTGGAGATCTCCGATGGCCTCAGTCTTCTCCAAGCTGGGGAGCAACACTTAAAAAACAGCTTTGAACGGAGGTAAATGCCAAGTCTGAACCCTCCCAGGAGCACTGCAGGGAGTTGGGGAGGTGGGGGAGTAATAACTGCAGACAGACAATCAGGCCAACTGGTTTGAATAAGCTGAGATGCAGAGATGATGACACAGGTTGTTGTCGAAGACTCTTGCATCTGATAGAAGATCTGTGCTCCTGGGGACATTAATTGATATGAAATGTATTTAAAAGCCATTTCAAGTCAAATTGAAATTTTGAAACTCGTCAGGGTGTAGTTTATTCACTTGAATCTTCTTAAATTTTTTTTATTCGGTTATTGTTGACATACAACATAATATTAGTTTCAAGTGTACAACATTCACTTGAATTTTCTTATTCAGTCTCTCGTGGAAAGTGTATTTGAGTTTCTGAGGAGCTGGTTGACTGACTCTAATGGTTCATAGATGTTCATTGCTCCAAATCGCATCTGGGATTTGGCTCTCCCATGCCTATTTCCTAACACATAACAACACGTACACCTGCCTATCCTAGAGCAGCACTTGGTGGGTTCCTTGACATTCACTGTACCGTTGGTGAAAAAGTTGAACAGAGTCCAGAATCTTCTCATTTTGCTCGACAGCACCCCACAGATGCATGTTCATCGATGATACTGGTTATTAGAAGCAGGAGCCTGTATTGATACAAAATTCTCTGCTAGTCAATTTACTAAACAAAAATCACAACAGTTGTTGAGCTGTTTCTTTGCTTCTGGTTTCATCCAGAATCTGTTTTTTTCCATCTTCAAATTCTACTTTTTATGGTTTCTCAATTTTCAAAATATTCTACTACAAAATGCTAATTGGGATAAAAGCATAAAGATTTCTCGATAATTGATAAAATTCTTATGGCCCTTAAATATTAGCTCAAAATGAACCCCAGACCTACTTCCAAAGGATATTTCCCCAAATCAGAGAAACTAATTGGTGGAGACTTGAGCCATTGGTGGAATAAGGATGACAGCAATAATAATAATAGCTGTTACCTGATAATTACTGTTACCTGTAACTTCTATAACTTATTTACTTCCTGGGCAGCTGTCTCTAGGGAGTCTGTTCCACGCAGTAACAATAGAAGTGATCACGGTTTCTGAAAAACGCCTGCCAAATAACTTATACAAAACCAACCACCTGTTCTATCGGGCTTACCTGAATCCTAGAGACTCAGCTTAAGGCTTAGACAATTCCTATTGGCTCTTATAATATATATATATATATATGCAATAAAGAGTATCAGTTTCCTTCAGGTATCACTTTAGCTGCATTTCAGTCTGTTCTGAATGCTTCATAATACATATATATTATGATTTCTTCTTAATCCATAAATAATTCATGAGTGTTTATTCTTTTTTGGTCCCAAACATACGATGGGTTTGGGGTTTTGTGTTTTATTTTATTTTTGCTATATTTTTAGTATTGATGTCTAATTTTAGTCAATTGGAGTTTTCTAGATTGCCTTTTGTAGCTTATATTAATACAATTTTTTTAATGCTGTTCCATGGATACTTAAAAGGAATACGAATTCTCTGAGTGGGGGTTTTATCTTTCTCTCTCTGTTGACTCCACAACAAACCATGTTATGGAAACATCTTTCTCCTTTCCCGTGTGTGTGTGTGTGCGTGCGCGCATGTGTGTGTGTATGCATGTGTGTGTGTGTGTGTGCGCGCGCGCGCGCACACACATGTGTGCTGAACACTCAGCTTTGAGAATATTGTGTTAAAACCTGTTCACTGAGCTTTCCTTAATCCCTCATTCCTATTTTGTACAGAGCCGTTCTTATCCCCACCTAGTGCCCAACTAGGTACAACAAACCTGGTCCCTGGTGGCGGGTCCCCTGCCCACTGGTCCCTGGGAAGAATCGTAACTGCCTTTGCCTTGCAGGGTGCTTGAAGACGAGATCGAACAACTCCGCGACCAGCTCAGGGAAACAGTGGACGAGAACGGGCGATTGTATAAGCTGCTGAAGGAGAGGGAGTTTGAAATCAAGCACCTCAAAAAGCAAATAGAAGAGAACAGATTGGCCTTCACAGGTAGTTCCCCCATGGATGCAACCATCCCTGCCCTGAATCCCAGGTGCCCTGAGGTCCAGGCCCAGCTGCCATGGAGTCTCCCTGGCAGGGCAAATGGCAAGTTCCAGAGGGCAGGTAGCCAGGAGAGAGGGCCAAGGGTCAGATGTGGTCAAGCTGCCCAGAGTCCTGAGAGGGCAGAGAAAGAGAGCAGGCTAAAGAGGCCCACACGCCAGGAAGTGGGGGCACAAGAGCAGCAGGCAGGCAGTGCAGCCAGTGCTGGTGACTCAGCTGGGACACTCAGAACAGAGGTTCTCCGTGGTGCTTGCTGCATTTTCAGTGGGCCAGCAGGGTCCATTTCATCCGGGTACACTGGCTCCGACGTTGTAGTATAGATGAGAAAAGCCCCAGTAGATGCAGGGATTTACTCTACAGCACTTGCTATTGCTGCTCCAGACAGGTGGATGAGACAGGGAAGCCAGCTGTTCCCAGGGGATTTCCCAGGACACACAGGGTCTAGAGTGGACCTTGGCCCTTCTCGTCTGGTCTGGACCTTGGCTCTTGGTGGAGACCTCGGCCCCATGGGTCTGGTGGGGACCTTGGCTTTGTGAGTTTAAGATTGACCTTAGCTCTGTAAGTGTGGGCTAGACATTGGCTTTGTGGTTATGAGCTAGACTTTGGCCCTGCAGATCTGGTGGGGACCTTGGCTTCTGCTCCATGTATACCCGTTGAGCAATTCCCTGGTGGCTGACTAGAAAAGTGTCACCCATCAGAAAGCAGCAGGCCTTACTCAGCATCTGCCAGAGCATCCCTCCCTGCCTTTGATCGTGAATGCCTTGAAGGGTGGGCACACCCAGAGGAACAGTGGGGAATTAAAAAGCAAGGGAATTTGGCGTCCTAAAGGCCCTTGGTAGCCTTTTGTGCATCCACCCATTTTTTTTAAGCCTTTTCTGTCTAACACAAAAACACCCTGAAAAGAAGACTGCGTTGTGAGGAACAGAAACACACTTAACCTGGATCGGGGCTCAGATGTGAAGGGGCAGCTTGCCCTTTCTCCAGGCTGCAGAGAAGCTGAGTGGGCTCCATGAGGACAGCAGGAGATCCTCCCCATGCCAGGAGGCCTGGGAGACTGGACCTGGCGCTACTCCCTCTAGCCCAGCCTGCCCTGAGCTCTTTCTCGCTTGCTGTCTCTGTCCGTTCGCTCATCTCGTCTGATTGCCAGCTCCAGCTCTCCCTTACATCTCCCTCCTCTTAAATCCAGCCCTCACTCTGAAGTCACCATTTCTGATTTCCAACTTCAAGTTGTAAAGAGAAAAGTCTGACTGGCCCAGTTCATGTTTTTAAACCAGGCCACAGGCTACAGGCTGCTGGCAGCTGAAAGGCTGGCTCTCCTTTGGCTGGATTTTTAGTAATTGCTATCGTTTAGTTTTTCTCTTTTTAACTGTTTCGTTGTGCTATTTTTTAGTGATTGCGCTAGTGACTACAAAATACATACTTAACTGTTCACAGTCTACTTAAAATTAATACTTTATCCCTTCAAGCAGAATGAAGAAACTTGACCACCATGTAGTTATAAAAGTTCCCTCCTCACCGCCCTGCCCATTGCAGCTTTTATATGTATTACTCCTATATATATTGAAAATCCCATCAGACAATGCTGCCATAGTTGCTTTCAAGCATTATATATATTTTAAAGAACTTAAGGAGACAAAAATAGTCTATATTTACCCAGATATTTAGCATTTCTGTGCTTGCCCATTCACTGTTGCATGGGTGACAGCTCAGGAGTGGGGCTTGCTGTAAACAGGGTTGGGAGAGGGGAAAAAAAAACCGGAGGATTTTCCCCGTTCTCTCGGAGCCCCCCTTCCTGCCCTTCGGACTCTTTCGATGTCTAGTTCTAGGATTTTCACTGCTTTTGAGTCCTGGGAGGAAGAAATAGCCCAGAGACCTCACCGCTGGACCATTTATACTTGGTCTCCTCCCCCATGTCCTGAGCCCTTCCTCCTGATGTGCCCTCATCCCACCGGCTTGAGGGTTACCGAGGGCAGCTACTCCTGGTTGCCCAGCTCAGCGCCTGGCTCAGGCCAGCAGCACGAGCCTGAAAACCATCAAGCACCTTCGTTCACCTTCCACCAGTTGTCGCCCTCAGTCTTGTGCTGAGGTGCATCACAGTCTGAAAAGTAGTCCTAAGAAGGGGGGCGTCCGCCAGTTACCCACTGCTGGAGTGTCCAAAGCATCCAGGGAACTCGCAGACCATCTGACGGAAACTGTTGTTGCACAGATGGGGAAACCGCCCTCCAGAGAGGGCAAGGGACGGGCGGCGACCCAGCCAGTTCCCATTGCCTTCTGTACGGGCCTGCCCCAGGCAACCTGGCCCCACCCACACAACCTCCCTCATTTATGTCCCTCCCGCCCCACTTCTGCGGCCTCCTGACCTGGCCCCCTGCCTTCCCGCTTCCTCCTCAGACACTCCAAGCCCTTTCCTGCCTCTGGGCCTTTGTACTTGCTGTTCGCTCCACAAAGAACACGCTTCCTAGCTGAGAACTCTCTTCTTCACGGCTGATCCCTCCCTTCATCCATTCAGGTCTGTCCACACATTACCTCCTCAGAGAGGCCTTTCCCGACCACACCATCCAAAATAGCATCATCCGCCACCCCTCACATCTCCTTGCCCAGCTGCAGTGTATTTCATAGCACTTATTCCTCCCAGGTGTTACATTACATATTAATGTGTTTGGTTTTTATCACCTGTCTTCCCTGCTAGAATGTAAACTCCATAAGGCTCTTTTATTCACCATTGAATCCCTAACACCCAGGAAGTTCAACACTTGGTAGAAACTCAATAAATATTTACTAAATAAACGCATGCATCTGTATTATTAGGTGTTATCACCAAATTCTGCATAAGAAACAACTGCTTGATCTCAGCAACATTCAGCAATGAGCATTGAATTAGCTCAGACGTCTGGGGTTAGTGGGGGATCACCTGGGGGGGTTCAGCTTTGTGCCATGTGTCTCTCTTCCTCTTCCTGGGACCAGCCAGCTGGCCTGGGTCTATTCTTGTGGAGACAGCACATGTGAAAGGTGCTTTTGAGGCTCATAACTTTACCTTATCTGCTAACATCCCATCAATCAACACAAGTCATTGGCAGAGCCCAGAGTCAGTCAGGCCTAGAGGGTCGAGGGAGTGTGCCCTTCTCACTGGAGGACACAGCACAGTGACAGAGCATAGTGTGTGGAGGTGTAACCCTATCACCAAGGAGGGCGTGAAGAATTGGCACAATAAGCTTACTTCCCACAGAATTAAAACTCTGCTTCCTGATTTTATTTGTCACTTTCCGAGAACACGCTGACTCCCCGAGTGGCTGCCTTTCCACTCGCTGGAGTTGGGTTGGGGGGTGCCTAGGTGTGTGGTGCTCTCCAGAGCCCCTGCCCTTCCATGAGTGTTCACTCTGAGCAGCATGGGCTTCTCAAAGCCCGGGGCCGTTGGTACTGGGGGTGTGGGTTCAATGCGTGGGCTTGTGTTTTAAACTGACCGCGCCATTTTCCTTCATTTTAGAGACAGCTGGTGTGGCTGGGGATGCGATTGCCACCAAAATCGTCGAGCTGTCCAAAAAGAACCGGGTGCTGATGGCAGAGTCAGAGGGTGCGAAAACCAGAGTGAAGCAGCAGAACCAGCACATCCAGGAGCTGGAGCGGGAAGTGAGGGCCTTGCTCACTCCTGCCTCTGGCGGGGACTCCCAGCTCCCTGGGCCACTCCTCCAGAGAGGGAGCCACTTAGGTGCTTTGGGTCCTTCTGAAGGGTGTGTGGGTCAGCGTCTGCAGTGAGTCCCTCAGCCTTTGTCACATCCTGAGAGGCGAATGTGTGTCAGGAAGCCAGGGGGGCACAGGTCATGCAGAGACAGGCTGGCACAGTGGTTAGGGCACGGGCCTGGAGCCTGGCTGCCTGGGTGCAAACCTCAGCTCCATTACTGACTTACTTTGTGGCTTTGAGGAAGTTATAAATGCCCTGTGCCTCCGTTTCCTCCGTCTGTCACATGGCAGTAATGAGAGGACTCGCCCTCAGGTTTTCTGAGGATTAAATGACTTACCATTGTGAACTACTTAGAACCGGGCTGAGCATGTGGCGGGCGCTGGATAAACGTGTGTTAAATACATGAACAGGAATCCTTGCTAATTTGGAGCTAGAGGCGGGAGCCTTCCACCAGGCGGTCTCACGTTTGTCCATCGCCCTCTTCCTGCTGCCCCCTGCCCTCCCACTGCCAATCACAAGCCCCTCAGTCGAGCGAGGGCACAGCCCAAGCAGTTCGTGCTGCCTTAGGAGCTAGAATGGAATCCATGAGCCAGCGAGAACCTACACAGCTGCTCCGTATAGGGCTGGAGGGGCCGAGGCCCAAAGTGGGTAAGGGGCTTTCTCAAGTTCCACGGCCCGTGGTGGTGCCAGGTCTCCAGTCCGATTCTGTTGCTCTCCCAAACCTTCCTCGGTCATTGTACTTGGCATGGAGTTAGAGCTTCTTTATGACAAATTTTTTGAGAACTATCTCGGGCTCTCTGTGCCAGGCCCTGGGGAGACGGTGGGGAGCAACACAGGCCTGGTCCTTGCCCTCCTGGGTGACAGACCAGCACCCAGGACCCCTTCGAGGAGGGAGCACACACTCTGGGTCCCTAGAGGATGAGAAGGGGCCAGACTCAGAGAGGTGGGGGAGGGGCCTCTATGCAGAGGACCCAGCAGGGATGAAGGCCTGAAAGGAGACCAGTGTGGCCGAGAGTGGAACACGATGAGGTCAGAGAGGTGGGAGGGTGGGTCATGCCTGGCCTTGTCAGACAGGGTGTGGTCTTTGTGGGAAGAACAATGTGGAAACCAATAAAGGGTCGGTTGGTGGCCTATATCCGGTGGCGGTCTTGGCCACAAGGCCATGAGCCCAGGTAGCGGTTTCTCAGTGTCTCTGACCCCGTCTCCTTATCTGTAACATGAAGTCCATAGCTCCTTTACCCTCCCGTCCCAGCCTGTTGCTAGAACTCCAGGATGCAGACCATGGCTACAGTGTTATTATTTATTAAGCTGTTAGTGAATCCTAGAGCTGCCCTACTGTGCTACTGGGGAGTGAGGCAGACCGTCCATTAAACCCTCTCCCATGGCAGAGCAGTTCGTACAGAAGCGTGCTTCCGCTGATGCTCCTAAGACGAGCTGAGAGAAAGCCCACCACCGAGATCGGTAACCACACACCCAGCGGCACCAGAGAGCTTCGCTCGGGCACCACAACTGCTGAGCAGATTAAATATTAAGTGTGAGGTTTGCTTTTTCAGCTGCAGACGGTCCTAGCCAGGCTGCCAGCCAAGGGGGCCACTGACGCAGGAGCCAAGCCACCGAGGGCCCAGATGGGAGACAGAGCCTTGGTATGAAAGCTCTTCTGTGCTGGGGAGTCAGTGAGGTGGCCACTGGCCCAGCCTCCCGTCTTCCATGGGAGTGTAGGTGCCTCTGTCTGGGGTCCACCTCCATCCCACTGTAGACCCGGTGTCACCATTGCAGCATCCACAGAGCAGCCATCAGGGAGCAGTGACCATGCCTGGAATGCCCCAGTGGAGGCCAGTGAGGGTCTAACTCTGAGGACCAGTCCTCAGGGAGGGAGGGAGGTCAGGGGGTCCTGAGGACCCTGGGACCCTAGAATTTCAAGACCAGCAGGGAAGGCCTGGTCCAACTGATTGCCCGCTCCGAGCCCAGCTATAAAGGAACGTTCTCACTGGGGAGACACCAGCCTCTACCTTCCGCCCGGGACAGGAACTCACTACTGCACAATGCAGCCCAGCAGTTCATGTTGTGAGAAGGCTTCCTTTTGTGGAGTTCCAAGTCTACAGAGTAAAAATGACTATTGGGAATAAGGGCTGGTTCCCAAGATTCCATTTTCCTAAGCCGGTGAGCAGTCGATGAAACCCAACACATGAGAATTGCAGCTCCATGAAAGGAAGGCCGTCTGACCCCGTGGGCTACCAGGGCGGGGCATGGAGCCCAAGCCAGACAATCACTAGCATCTAAGTCTCAAGAACATCCCAGGAGGCCTCCCCAGGGCTTACCTTGGGAAGCCAGACCAGTGGGTGACCCAGGGGTCCCGGTCTCAGGACTCCCAGTTCAGTGCTGCTTTTCCAGCCGCACCTCCCTTGTTGTCTACGGCTTAGGGTGAGGCTGGGTCATGCCTGTCCTGAGGAGAACTCAGCCCTCGGTGTGCAGCGATGGGCCCCTCGGCTCCAGGGGTGGATATGTCTCCTGGAGGCTGGTCTTGTGTAAACCTGTCTCATTGCTGGCAAGGCAGTAGAGCAGGGGCTGGACTGAGTGTTCAGGGCATTTCCTGGCTCCGAGGGACACTGCTCAGCTGCCCCTGCTTTATCCAGAGCATGGAGCGCCTCTGTGTCCCTGACTAGAGCTGTCCTGGATGGGACACTGCTTGTCCAGCCACTTGTTGAGCCCGATGGGATTTTCTGAGCCCTGTGACACAGAGAAGCAAACACAGGCCTCTGTTCACGGGGGAATCCAAGAGAGGAGATGAGTAGCCATGCTGAAGGAAGGAGGGGGACAGGGCCTTCAGAGAGAGGCCACAGAGGGAGCACACCCTCCCAGAGGCAGCTAGGAAGTGGGGTGGGGTGGGGTTCCGGAGGTGGGCTTTGCTGGAGAAGGGGCAGAGGGGAGGGCCTTCCAGCAGGAACGGTGCAAGCGGAGCCTCAGAGGCCAGGAAGCAGTCAACACTCCCATTCCGTTTGCTAGTTGGGTGGAAAAGGGGAACGTAAGCCAAAAAAAAGCTGGGGGGGGGTCACCCATGGAGGGAGGCCTTGAATGGCAGCTGGAGTGGGAGTTCCAACTTCCTTCTGTGGCTGCAGGGAGGCTGAAAGGTTTCCGATAGAAGAGTGGGTGATCGGCTACAAGTCCCAGTCCATCAGTGCCACACGCCTTCCCGGGCGTCTTCTGATCAGAGAGAGAACAAAGCGATGTCTGCCCAATCAGACTGTTCAGGTGGCCCCAGCCACACTCCAAAGGCCTGCAGGCTCACCCCACATTCTGGCCCCAAGAGCCCCAGAGCTCATTCCGAAGTGGGGCCGCCCTCCCTCCACGTGGGGCTGCAGGAGGGGTGGTGTGAGTGACGCTGGTATTGTCTGCTCCCCCATGGACTGTGTTTTGTTTATTCCCTCAAAGAAAACAGCCCATATCCAAGTCCCCCACGAAGCCTGTGGAATTTCACTCTGGGCAGGAACAGCTCTGAAACAGCAGGGCGGTAGAGCTGGCCCAGCTGCCTGAGGGGAGGAGTAGAGGGGGTGATGGCTGCCCCTGCACACGGGCCCAGCCCTGACCAGAACACCATCTGGCCCTCAGCCCCCTTTGCCAGCTGCCCATCCAAGCCGGGCTCGCCCCTCCCCTGCCCCCACATGCCCTCTGTCAGAATCAGCCCCAGGCAGCTCCCTTTACCTGTGTTATCCAATCAATACTCACGGGAACCCGGAAGCTGGTATTACATACCCCCATTTTACAGATGAGGAAGTGAGGCTTGGAGAGGGGCGTCACTGCCTGGGTTCTAGATCCAGGTCCCTTCTGTGTGCTCTTCCCAATGTCCGAGCAGGGTCACAGCAGGCACGTGGGGGGCCCATGCACTCACAGCTCCCACACCACCACCCGGCCGGGCCAGTGGGGCTCATGGCGCCGGAGATCTGACAGAAGCTCCCCCTGTGGTCACCACCTGCGTCCATGTGTGTGTGTGTGTGTGTGTGACACTCGGAGCAAAGGGCTTAGGTCCCAGAGTCAGGCCGCCAGGATTCACATCCACGCTCCCCCTTTCCCAACCAGGTACCCTGAGCCAAGGAGCCTCACCCTCTACCAGCCTCTGCTTTGCTTCTCTAAGGGGCTGACAGAATCCTCACAGGGTCTGTGAGGATTAAGTGCTTGCTCCTTGCTGAGCGAGCACTTAGCACAGCACCTAGCACCTGCTGGGAGAAATGGGGGCTGGGTTATCATTACTATTCAGGCAGCAAGTGACTGCTCTCCCTCCTGTTGCCCCCAACCAGCCGGAGTCCCCAGAGGTGAAGGTCTTGCAGGACAGGCTGGCGGCCACGAACCTGAAGATGAGCGACCTCCGCAACCAGATCCAGTCTGTGAGGCAGGAGCTCCGGGTGGCCCAGAAGGTATTCCAGAGCCAGGCTTCAAGTCATCTTGTCTGGCTGGGCCCGGCCCTGGGAAGGGGCAGGACAGGGACAGTGGGCTCCACTCAGGTCCAGCGAGTGCTTGGCCCCGTGAGCATTCATGCTCTGGGTCAGGCTAGAGATCATAACTTCCTTCCACCGGCCCTCGAGACAGACCCACTTGGTGAGTGGGGTTGCTGGCGGCCGAGGCACCCTGAGTACATGCCCTTGTGGTGCCCGCCCCACCATGGACTGAGGAAGACAGCAGAGAGTCCTTTCAACCTTCCTTGTGCTATTGAGCACCATAGTAAACCCGGGGTCCCTCCTACATAAGCCACCTTGGACCGGGAAGCCTGCTAAGACCTTCCTCCTGCCCTCTGCTGTCTGTAATATTAGAAAGTGAATAGATTGTTTGTGTATTAAAGGCCCCTTTCAAAGAAAAATCCTCAGACTTGGGATGCAGGCCCAGCTGGTTCATTAGTTACTTTTATTTGCATAGCGAATTCTCTGGCGTTTGTCTTCCCTGCTGGAACCACTCAGACCAGCCAAGATTTCCAAAACAGTGTTCTATTGTGGAAACCAGCTCCAGAGACTTGGTACACAGGATCAGGTTTCCGTGACAGGCTTCACCGAGACCCAGGGCACAAGCTGAGAGTGTTGTTTCCATCTCAAAGCCTCAAGGTGGGGCCTGAACACCTCCCTTCAACAGCCACAAACTTGGGCCCTTCTGGAACCGAACATCCCCCGTTGAGACTCAGAAGCCCCCTTCCTTGCTGCCCTTGGACATGGC
This sequence comes from Hipposideros armiger, assembly GCF_001890085.2. NCBI lineage: Eukaryota > Metazoa > Chordata > Mammalia > Chiroptera > Hipposideridae > Hipposideros > Hipposideros armiger. Next base: position 6,138,135 of record NW_017731368.1, read on the forward strand.
CCCTCCTCGGTGGCTTTCCACAGGGGGCGAGGGTCTGTGGCAGGGTACTTCCTGTGGCCATCCAGGATGATGAGCTCAGTGCTAGGTGACCAGTGAACACGTTAAGGAAACAAGTTTTGGTCAACCCTGTGGTTCACTCATCCCAGAGTGTCCCAAGAGCAAAGGGCCCCACCTGGGCATTGTTGGCAGCTCCTTGTCCCCTCTAGGCATTGCCAAGACACGCTGGGGATGAGGGTTTTACTGCTTTCCCAGGGACTGCTGCTCTTGGAGCGTGGTCCACTAACTGGCCTCCAAGGTGGGAGGAAGGTTGTGCATGCAGAGGCCGGGCCTGCTAGGAGCCCCACGCACCCAGCCCAGCTCCTGAACAGACAGCAGCACTGAGGCTCTGGTGGCGCCCTCTCTCCTGGCCACACTGACAGTCCCACCCTTTTCAGGTGCTGGCCAGCGAGGTGGGAGAAGATGTGAACGTCCAGCAGCTCCTGTCCTCGCCAGGGACTTGGAGGGGTCGGGCTCAACAAATTCTAGTTTTGCAGAGCAAGGTGAGTGAGTCATCAGACCCCTCCTGGCCCTGAACACAGGGCTTGAAATGGCCCTGAAGGACCCACACTGACCCACATCAGAGACACAGAACCCCTCAAAAGGCCTCTTGCAGGGTCGTTGTTTTGCATTCTCCCCAACCAGCCTGATTTTAATTTGTTATTTAATGAACAAGCATTTATATAACACTTACCACGTGCCAGGCCCTGGCGCTTAACAAATGCCAAAGCCTTTGATTTATTTTATTCCAGGCATATTTTTTCCCCTAGTTCATATAAATTTGCGTGACTATTGTACTTGTAGGCTTTTTCCAGTTTTGTCCAGATGCTTGTAGGCTTTTCATTACCCAGTAAAAATGTAGCCCTGTCTCCCTGTTTATATTTTAAATATCTGGAGCCTCCTTGGAGGCTAAGAGCAGGGGCTCCGAAGCCCAAATGCTTAGATTTAAATCCCAGCTCTCCACTCACGGGCCGTGTGGCCTCGGGCAAGTTACTTCTTCTCTCTGGGCCTCAGTTTCCTCATCTGTATCCTGTGGATAATGACAGTACCTACCCCACAGGGTTGTGGGGAGGACTGAGTGAGTCAATACAGAGGGTACCCAAAACAGGTATACACATTTGAAGAAAGGAAAAAAAAACTGTATTAAAATTGTAATACTATATACCGATAACAGAAGATGAATACAAGTCACAGTTGACTTCTGCAATTACAAGAGGTGCTCAAAGTGGTTCCCATCAGTATCCAGACACTTCTGATTACGGCGAACTACTGCTTGAGCAACGTTGACCAAAGTGTCCACTTGTATACATTTTTTTGGCACCCCTGGTGTGTGTAAAATGCTCAGTACACTGCCTTGCGTGGAGGAACTGCTGCACCAAGGTCATCTGTAGTCATTGCCCTCTTTGTTGCCTTCCAGCCAAGAAGCACATGAGTAGGTGTGTAACTTACACTGTTTGCCAAGCACTTTGCCTTCACCCCAGGAATTTCAGTGTCACAGCTCTTAGGTGGCTTTTATCCTCAGGGTCTCCTGTGGGATCCTTGAAGCCGACGTGAAGGAGGAAAGGTCTCCCCACAACTGTAATGAACGACCAGTGTGTGCCCTTTGGGTTCAAGAGACCTGAGTTTGAGTCTGGCCTGAGTCACTGATCGACAAGTTATGTGAACTTGGGCCAATCGCCTCCCTGCGCCTCAGTCTCCTCATCTGTAAAATGGAGATGATAGTACTCTTCTTGTGGGTTAAACGAAATGACATTTGTAAAGCACCCAGCAGAGACAGTGCCTGGACATAATACACACTGAATGCATTGGTTAACGCTGTTGTTAAGTTGTGTAAATAAATGATTAAAAGTCATTCTGTGTTCAATACTTAAAGGAATTACCACACAGTACCACACGAGGGCGCTGATAAGTGCTTTAGCAGCCATGCTGCTGCCCCGTACCAGTGATGGTAGGGAATTTTGCCCCAGCTCAGGTTTCCCCAACTCTGTTCCATCACTTATGTTGTGTTGACATGGAAACCAGGGTTAGAAGGCCCCTCGGAGCTGTACACTTCAACCCCAGTGTGGTCAGGCCATCGTTCTGTGGAATGACATCTACCTGCGTCTCGCTGAGAGCCTGAGGGCTGGACTCTGTGCTGGGGGCTTCCCCTGGGCCATCTTGGGGGTTCTCAAAGTTGCCTGATCCTAAAAATCACCCATAGCCCTTGTTTAAAATGCAGATTCCCAGGGCCTTCTCTGGAGCTCGGACTTGTTGGTCTGGAGTGGGCCCCAAGATTTGTCACTCCAAGAAGTGCCGTGGGGATTCCCAGGCTCAGACAAGTCCAGGGCACTGAACGCTCACAGAAACATTATCAGGGTGTACCCTTAGGCCCAGGGTGTACCCCACAGATGAGGGACCTGAGATTCAGAGATGTTAAGTAATCTGTGCACAGTCACACAGCCAGCGAGGCTTTGAGATGGTCTCTCAGCCTCCAATCTGCCCGCCCTCTATAGCATCTGCTGCAAAGTGACCAGGAACCCAGGGCGTCCCAAGGAGACCACCTTATCATGGTCTGTTAGAGAGCTCTTCTTTGTACTGAGCCTCTCCACCCTTTCCCTCCCAGGGTCTTAGGTCCACACATCAGCTTCTCAGCCTCAAGACCCTCAGAGATGAGGTGATTTTGCTCATTTACTTGGAAGTTTCTCTTTTCCAGGCGAAACCTCTCTCATGTTTTCCCTTGTTTTGCTCAAGGTGCCACTACAGATCCCTCCCCACCCCATTCCTCTCCTATGGGGCTTACACATCCATCTGGAACTGTGGTGTCACCTGTCTAGTGGGGTCTCCCGTGGTCCCTCGGGGAGGCCCCTTCAAGTGGTCGAGTCTGACTGCAGACCGGCTGTGGAACAATGAGTTTTTACCATCCTCAGGTTCGAGAGCTTGAGAAACAGTTGGGACAGACCCAGAACAGGTCTGTGGGAGCAGCCAGTGATGAGCTGTCTGTCTGTCCAGACCCAAGGAAGCTGTCGGCGCAGGAGAAAAACCTGCTGAGGATCCGCAACCTGGAAAGGGAAAAGCTGGAAAGCTGGGAGGTAATGTGTGCCCGGGGCGAGGTCCGCTGGGCATGTGGGACCCGGAGATCATGACCCGCCCCCTGCAAGCACGTGGAGGCACCGCTTAGAGGCAGGAGACACCTAGGGGTTTGGGTCACCTCTGTGCCTGTGGACCCAGCTTGAACCACCTGACTGGGTCCTCACCCAGAGCCCATTTCATGAACTTTGGGCTGCCCCATCCTGGCTGATTTGGAGATGTTGGATCTGAAACGTTCATTGCAAAAGGAGAGAGAGAGCGTCACAGCTCCAGAGGCATGCTGGGGTCACATGGGACTTAAAGAAGGGGCACTCCAGGCTGATGAAAGGTGCACAGGCAGGTACCAGCTCCACAGCTAGAATCTCACTGGCTGAACTGGGAGTGTCAAAAGCCAGACTCTACCAGGCTTACACAATGAAGAGTGTATTGGTCCCTGTAGATGGACAGCCTAGAGGTGGCCTAGCTCCAGCACAGGCGGGTCCAGGATTTGGGGACTGGGTTTCAGGGCCACTTTCTCCTGGGTCTGCTTTACTCTCTCCCATGGGGACTCCTGGTGGTCTCGGCTTCTGTCCCCCAACCTGCCCTCACAAATGGCTTCTCTTCCCCAATAGCTCTGATAAAGTCCCAGAATCTGGGACTAGCTTAGACCCTGTGCCCATCCCTGAGCCTAAGGGATGTGGCTAAGGGCACAGGATGCTTTGATTGGCCAAGCTTCAGATACCCACTCCTTGGTCTGGGGAATAAGTCAGTCTCCCCAAACTTGGCCTGACGGTGGGGAATAGGGGTTTCCTCAAGGAGAGTAGAGGAAGAAGCAGGGGGAGGTGCTGGCAGCCAGAGCGGGGCCACTTCAGTGTCCCCGGCAATGGGCTTCTGAACAGTGTGGCCTTACCTTTCACTGGCTGACTTGCCATCGGTGACTGTCCTGTGCCCGGAACTTTGTGACCAGCACTGCATCGTACCTCCCAGCATCCTGGGCCATCAGGTGTAAGGAAGGGAACAGTGAGACTGCGGAGCTGGGCAGGTCCTACTGGACCTTGTATGCTGGCCAGGGATTTGAGCTTTTATCTTAAAGGCAGTGGAGAACCAGCAAAGGGTTTGTGGAGGGACATGGTCCACGTGCGGTCACTCCCATGGTCAGGCATGGTGGATGGGTCAAAGGAGGCATGAAAGGCTGAAGCAATAATCCACCCGAGACATGACCAAGGACCTGCACTAAAATGGCAGGACTCTAGCAGAAGGGCCAGGCGCTTGGAACATTGAGGGTTGATTACATAGGACTGAGTGACCGGATGTGGAAGGCAGAGGAGTAGGAAGAATTGTGAAGGACTTCCGGTGAGTGTGGTGGGTGGATGGGGGAGATGGGAACTGAGACTTGAAAATGTTGGGTTTGAGATGCACCTGGCTCAGACTTACACATTCGCACGGAACAGAATATGGTGGAATCGTTGGACCATCCATCAGCCACAATGTGGGTTGTAGGAAATGATTTCCTGTGTGCACTTCTTCTGCCAGCTGCCACCAGAGCCTGGAGTGTGCAGACAGCAGAGCCATGGGGGACCAATGGCTGCCTCCCTGCAAACAGCTGTGGTCTTGTAGATGCGTCATGTTTTACTACTTTTCATTTCTATAATTCACCTCATCGAGGAGCTAAAAACATTTTTCCAGTGATAATAAACCCTCAAGACCAAACCCGATTCTGTCACCTGCTGCCCCATACCGTCCTGAGTGTCTTACTCTTGGCTCCGAGGGTTTGCCATATCTGGCCTATGCCCCTCTGACCTTGCCCCTAAGCTGCCCTCTGGTTCATGGAGCCCACGCCACCCGTGTTCCACCCCAGGGCCTTTGTCCTTACTACCCTCGTTGCCTTCAGTCTCTACTTAGATGTCACAATGAGCATTTGTCACTATATGGCATCATCTGTTTCACCCAATGGGATGTCAGCTTCTTGAGGAAAAGGGCTCTGTTTTGCTCTCAGCTGTATCCCCAGCACCTATAAAAGGCCAACCATATAGTAGGCCTTCAGTAAATATTTGAGAATGAATGAATGAATGAATGAATGAATGAGAGACCCCAAAGGCATGTGCAGTATGTGAGTTTTAGCCTGTAGCTGACGAAAGCAAGGTGCAGTCTGGGGTGATGTGAGCGGATGGAGTGCCAGGTGGGGCCCCCCTTCTCACTCTACGTGGTGGGTTGAAGCACTTTGGTTTGAACCCTAGACTTAACTCTGTTTGCTATAAAGCATGGCTTTCCTCTTTTCCCCAGCTCAGGCGGGGGTTGAGGGATGGGGACAGCCCCTGGAGGACACACCCAGAGGTGGACAGTGGGTTTCCTGTCATGTCTGACTCTGGCAGAGGAGGGACAGCTGCCCGGACACCTGCCTTCTTGGGTTGAATGGAGGAATGCTATCGTCCATTAGTGACATTTGTCATGTGCTTGGGCAAGGGCTGGAAGTCAGGGCCCTGGCTCCACTGACGTGCCCTGTGGCCCTCGACAAGTCCCCTTCCCTCCCATCCTGGGGCTCACCAATGAGTGGGAGCAAGGGACCGGATGTGGCTGGGGGCCCGCTCGGCCCCGCTACCCAGGACTGTACTTTCTCATTCTAGAAACTTGCGGGGGAGCGGGATGCCCTCCAGACGGAGCTTGAAGAGCTGAAAAAGAAGTTTGAGGCCGTGAGGTCCCGGAACAAAGTGCTGACGAGCGAAGCGAAGACCCTCAGGAGTCAGATGGGGACCCTAACGGAGAAGGGCAGGCATGATGACGAGCTCATCGATGCCCTCATGGTACGGCCAGCTGCTCGGGCAATGCGACAGCCAGGGTCCAGGCCCCCAGAGAACGCCCCCCGCCCCCACCACCCAGAAACATGTGACTCAGCCTCAGCCACAGTGAGCTCTCACTCACCCCCAAATGCCACCTGCATAACCCCAAAGCCCATTGCCTGCAGACTGGCCCCAGCCCAAACTCCCCCCGCCCCCCGCCCCGGGACAGTGGCAGCTCAGAGGCTGCCCAGGGGCACCAGCCTCTGGGCCTGTGGACTCCAAAGGAGAAAGAAACGGGAGAGGGGGACGGAGATGGGATTGCGCCCTGAGTTAGTTCTCATCAAGAAACGGAAGGGACAACTGAGGGGCCAGTACAAATTCTTGTCTGTGTGCTCGCACACAGCCCCTCCCCTCCAGGGCGCTTGGGTGGTTTATCATAGTCAGTCGCCAAGATAACTCCTAGGGTCAAATATTATGATCCTACTTCCTAGGTGGGGAAACTTCTAATTAGTTAGATAGGTCATCCAAGACCATACAACTGAGTTCAAACCAGGTTTATCTGACTGCAAAGCCTTCCTTGGTGAGCAGCGCCACACTGCTATCCTGACCCTAGCCTGGCCTTTTCTCTCTGGGGCCCGAGGCACCCCAGAGCTTTGTCCCTGAATTCCAAGTTGTACCCACAGGCTCCTGGGGTGGTCATGCGTGGCCTGACTGGGGTGCACGGGGGAACTGAAGCTGGCTTAGGCACCCCCTTAGTCTCTATTAATTTCACTAGGTGGGGTGGTAGGCAGGGCCCAGGACACCTGAGATCTGGGCCTGCCTCTGTTGATACCTCGCTGTGTGACCCTGCGCCAGCTGCAGCCTCTCTCTGAGCCTCAGCTCCCAGCTTTTAAAGAAGGTGCGGGGCTGGATGTCCTCTGAGGTCCCTGGGTGCCAGCGTTCTTTGTCACTGAAGATGGCACCAGAGATGCAAACCAGCCCCAGCCCTGCCGTTTGCCAGCAGTGTCCCCTCTCTGAGCCTCAGTTTCCTCCACTATGGGGTGAGGACAACAGCCCACACCTGTTCCCAGTCACTGATATGGTCCTTCCTGGCCCCCAGGTAGGACGCCTCCACTCCAGTAATGTCCTGGGAAGGGGGAGGGGTATCTTCAGGTGAGGGGGCCTCAGTGCTAAAGGGTCCCTGGGGAGGGGTCCAGGCGCTGCCTTCAAGGACAGCCCCCCAGCAGAGTGGGATAGGGTTTCTTTTTACCCAAACATCTCCCCCACTGGCTGAGGGGCCACCATCTGAGGTGCTTCCTGTTGTCCTGAGAGCTCCTTGGCCCTGATCTCAGGGAGTAGGAAGGTGAGGACAAGATGAGGGCGTGGCCTCCACCTGCCTGGCTAACCCCCTTGAGAACGGGCAAGAAGGTATTCTTTCTGTTTCTCCAGGGAGTGTTAATGTCCCACTGTCAGGTCCCTGCAGGAGCAGGGACTAGGTGGGTTGCTGGCGGTTGGGGGTGGGGGTGAGGGCTCACCTTGCTCTTCCTTACCCAGGGGCCTTGGTTGACCCTTACCTGCCCTCCCGCTTGACCCTCCCCAGGACCAGCTGAAGCAGCTACAGGAGATTCTGGGCAGCATGCATTTGCAGGAGGAAAAGACACGAGCATCCCAACGCCGCCTGGACCAGCAGCTCAACCACGAGGCTCAGCAGAGCAGCAGCCTCGTCGCCCAGCTGCGGGCCATGGTAGCTGAACGGGAGGCCAGAGTGCAGCAGCTGGAGATGGAGATGGGGCAACTCAGTGTACAGGTGAGCAGGGCACTGGCTGGGCCCAGCATCCATTTCCAGGTCCTGGCAAGTCCACCCAACATCCAGAGACATCTCAGCCACTTCCATGTCTTTCCACCTGCCTTTATTCAGGCTGCACCACGTCCTACCTGGTCCCACTTTGGCTCCCTGCTTCCATCTGGCTCCCCAGCCCATTCTGCACACACCTTTCCTCTAAGGTACAAACCTGATTGTCGCCCTGCTCTGCATAAAACGTGTCTGCGGCTCCCCATCACCCTTGGCCTCACCCAGTCCTCAAGGTCTGGGCTCCTTCCATCTCACCCTCTCCCTCACCAGCTGAGGCCCTCATCCTCATGACCCAAGATGGTAGCTACAGTGCCAGCCTTTACATCCACATTCCAGGCAACAGGATGGCGGTAGGGAAACCATACTTCCTCATCCAGCTTGCAGGGCACCATGTGACAAACGCTTGCTGCCACCCCTCCTGCATCCCCACTCCCCCACACTCTGGCCACGGGGATGCCAGTTAGCTCCTTACAGGGCCCTGCTGTCTCCCCACTCCAGGCCTGGGCACATGCCGGAAGCACATGTCCTCCCTTCCCCCGCCCACTGTCTCTGCCTGGTCAGCTGCCCCTCAGACTTTAGGTCTTACCTAGTACGAGCACTTCAGGAAAGCTCTAGCCCCTCCCCCCCAATTCTGTGTTACAGGCCCCTCCTGGCACTTTCCAAACTCCCTGTGCATCTCCAAGCCAAACTTTTGTGACCATTTTCCTGTTTTCTCCTCCAAGCCCCCATTGAGAGGGCACAAATCATGGCGCCTCGCTGTCTGGCCCAAGACCGAGCACACAGTGGAGCTCAGTCAGTGCTTGTCTAATGCGCGGGCTCCTCGAGATATTGGCCTTGGCAGATGTCTTGAGGGACCCAGCCTGGGCTGCTAGGAGTCAGTCATCGTGGGCTCTGTGGCCCCTTCCTGTGGGGGTGGCGCTTGGGGGAGGGGAGTTGGTGGCCTCTGGGGAGAAGGATTCCTTGACATTCACACAGGTTTGCCAGTGACAGAGGAGCCAAAGGGGTGTCACAGAGCCTCCCAGTGTCCCAGTCCCAGTCCCAGGCTGGTGTTGGCAGGTGTTGGCGGTTTGTCCTACAGCTGTACATCTCGAGGCCAGGGCAGCCCAGGGCCATAGGAGTGGCTGTGGTAGAGAACACGGAAGTCCCTGAGGCTGAGGGAGAGATGGGGGCATGAGAATGGCCTGGGGACAGAGCACGTGTGGCAGTGAGTGGGGGCATCGCCTTGAAGTCTTCACCCTGCTTCCCACCCCAGGCTCACTGGGGAGTGAAGTCTGAAGGGACACACGGAGCCATTCCAGCATCTTCACCTCACCGCTCTCCAGGCACACAAAAGAGGACTTATCCTTACTTTAGAGGTCACCAGCCATTTGGGGGCCACACGCTACCCACCAGACAAGTTGGCGCATGCTGGGAGTTTTCTCAGAATGGATAGGGCTGGGGGACATGCCAGGCTGTTCGGAGCTCGTACCAACTGTCTACCCCTTGATGGTGGCCTGACCTCCTTGTGGGATCCTCCAATGTTCCTTCTTCCTCCCAGCCTCACCAGCCACCCAGGAGAGGAAGCGGTGGGGAAGGGAAGAGGCCTGGGCAGCCCGGCCTCCCCACAAGGCACCGGCCCTCGCTGAGGCCCTGCTAGCCTCTCCGGCCCCCGGTGCCTGGAAGATCCAAGTGTCTCAAGCTGACAAAGGCAGCTGGCCTCAGGTCGCACCTGGCATTCATCCCCGTGTGGGTGGGGCTGCCCACAGAGGTGGGCCCACTCGGAGACATCAGCCTCTGATCTACCCGACATCGTAGGCCACGCCCTTCCCTTTGGGACCCGAATGTAGAACAGCTTCCTGGCCCAGTCGTGGCACTCACACCATGTAGCTCCCTTTCTGAAGAGAGGCATTATTAGAGGTCATTATCATGCAAGGAGTGCCTTCACCCAACAGGCCTCGCTTTTCACTTCTGAAAAGAAGCCTCTTTCAGATCCCCTGCAAGCCCCGAAATCAAGCCAAGGCCCCCTCCTGCCTTGTCCAGGCCTCTGAGCCAAAGCCCTGAGAATCGAACCCATGTCTGTTCCTGCAGTATCATCAGAATAAAGGAGCGGGTGAGGGGTCCAGTGGACCCGAGGTCAACCCCACCTACACCAAGCTCCTGGAGCGCCCGGGCCTGACCAAGCCCCCGGCCTCAGCAGGCGATCACGTTGGCAGACTTGGATCTTCTCGGTAAGGAAAAAAATGGTTTGGAGGGGTTGGAATGTGACTATTAATTATTCAAAAGAAAGGATGTTTCCTGCCGCCTCTGATGGGAAGCCACGGGTGCAATTTTAAGATGACGGTGGCCTTGTTGTCCCAATACGTGGGTGGGCCTCTCCTATTTCATTAGCCCTGCATCTGTGTGAAGGAACTTTAGGCCCAGATATTATTACTTCAAGAGCATGTGGTTGCAGCTCCCTGTAAAATCCTCTCAGAACTCACCCGCTTCTCAGATTCACAAACAGACCTGTGTTGGACTGGTCGAGGCTCTGATGTCTCCTGGTTCTGTCTTGTTTTGAGCAAGAGTTCTGGAAAGAAGGGCAGCAACTATGCAGGGCTGCTGCGAGGGCTCTCCGGATCCCTGCTGGCCCCTGCCTCCCTCCCGGCTGCTGAGGCCCAGCAGGGCCCAGCCTGCCAGCCCGTGGTGATGAGCTCTTTCTGCTCTCACACAGCTCTGTGACCAGCCTGGGCCACACGCTCGTGGAGTCTGCTCTCACGCGGCCTTCCCTGCCCAGTCCTCATGGGGCGTCACCCAGGTAAGAACCCAGGACCCCCGGGCCCTCATAGTCCCATCCATGATGGCTCAGCTGGTATTGCCACCCCATTAAAGAAGGAAAAACCAAGGCCAGGCCAAGTCCAGGGACTCGTCCAAGGTTACATAAGGACATGGAGGGTCAGGACAAGACTCTGTCATCTTGTCCAAGGTGATAGAGCAAGTGGCTTCGGAACGAGAGTCTTGGCCTCCGAGTCGCAGCCTAGTATTCCTGCTGCCACAGAGTTACCACGAGGACTCCTCAGGGCCTGGAGCCCAGCACTGCCCCTTGTCTTCTCTTGCCCACTGAGAATCAGTCCCTAGGGGGAGAATTTCATGTCATATGGGTTCCCACTTTAAGGCACTGATATCCCCTCAGCTCTCGGGCCCCATCTTTGTTGATAGAATCAAGCGTAAGGCTAAAAGGGGCCCTTTATTCTTCCTGCCAGCTCACAGACAACGGGTGGCTTTGTCCTGCCTCTGAGCCCTCTCCTGAGCCCTGCCCACTGGCCACTGGAGCCATGCTCCCACTGTCAGCTCCCCACCCCCGCCCCGCAGGCAGGTCAGCTCAGGTTCCGGTGGAGGCCTCTGAGTAGCATGAGGCCCGCCTTTGAGTCGCCGTGTGGCTGTGGGCAAATGGGTCCTCCCTGGGCTTCTGTTTCCCAAGAAGTGACTGGGACACTTCTGGTTCAACATTTGACAGCCCAGGGACCACGGGCCAAGGCCAGCCCTGCAGCTGCCCCGCCCATCAGCCTGGAGTCAACAGGCACCTGGACGAGAGCGGGCCAACGCCGAGCTCGTGCCGCGCGTCTCTTCACGCCACAGGGGGAATGGACAGGCTCTGTGTCTCTGAGGTTTTAGTCACAGTACAGGGAGCAGGGAGACGGACGAGACAACCCCTCCAGGCCTCCTCCAGGCCCATGTGGCTGTGACCTTTGCACTCCATGGGGATGCAGGAACCAGTGTGCCCCTGGGCTGCCCAGACTGCTGCTTCTCAGGCTTGTTTCTCCCACAAAACACACATATTCACTGAGCCCGACCATGTGCGGGCCCGGTCCTCGTGTACCTACAGTCCCCTCCCATCAGTGACAGGACAGGCATGCATGGGGTGGGAGTGGCCCCAGAGAGTGTGTCTGTCGGGGCTGGCGTGGGGATGCTGATGGGGTGCCTGGGAGTAGGGTGGGAGCAGGGGGGTCCCCTCCTTCCTCCTGTGGCTCCTCCCCCCACCACGTGAGATCATGGAGGTGAGTAGAATAGGGTTTCCCGGACTGCAGTGCACACACAGATCGGCTGGCCTCTGCCAGGTTACATACGGGTTCTGATCCGGCTGATCTGGGCCACAGACTGGGGTCCTGCATTTCCAACAAGCTGGAAGGTGATGCCCCAGCCGCTGACTCACAGACCACACTCTGAGCAGCAAGGCCTTTGAGTATATTTAGGAGTCAGAACATAGAGGAGTCTGCAGTCCTCAGAGCCCACTTCAGCCAGCCCCATCCCTGTGCAGAGGGACAACTGGGGCCCAGAGAGGGGAAGGGACCTGCCCAAGACCACAGAGCCAGTCAGCCTCTGAGTGCCTGTGTCCTGCGATGCCAGCAGGACCAGGGTCACCAGGGTCTCACTGGGAAAGGTGAGGGCAAAGCAGAGAGCAGCTTGGGACTCACATGTTGGCTCTGGGGGGTCGGGGTGGGGGTCAGAGCTTACCTTCTGCCCTGACCCCAGCCAGCAGGTGAGGGGCTGGTAGGCAAGCCCAGTGGTGAGGAGGGAAGCAGCAATGGGCTGGATCAGGGCTGGAGAAAAAACGGACCAAGTCTCAAAGCCAAGTGTCCAGGCTCCTGGAAAGTGGGCGGGGCTTGGGGCAAAGCCAGAGGTGCAGGAGGGCTGGGCAGTCTGGCATTGGGCAGGGCAACCAGGCCAGAGGCCACCCAGGTACCCAGGGCACCCCCAGGTCCCCAAAAGCCAACTTCTGTAGCAGCCAGACTAATTTCAGGCCCTACACTGGATGGACAGAGGTGCTGATGCAACTCCACCCCGGTGGGGTCTGGCTTTGGAGCCAGCTACATGACATCCAGAGACTTCAGCAGGGCCGGAAACAGTGGGCTGAGGGGGAGCCCGAGGAGGAGGGCCAGGAGGGACTCGGTGTCCTGAATGTCTTTCCAATCTCTCCCACCATCACAAGGGTAAGTGTGTCTTGAAAGAATGCCTCAAATGACTTCTGCCCCCCAACCTCGCCCCCAGGTTCTCGGACTCCCCAGAACAAAAAGGCTGGCATGCCCAGGTAACAGAGTTCAAGGCTCTCTGGCAGGCCACCGAGGTGGAACGCGACCGGCTCACTGAGCTTGTCACCGTCCTGCAGAAACGGTAATACATGGCGCCCAAGGATGCACTTTCGTGGGCCTACGTGGGCTGCGGGGTGGACAGCCTGGCACAGGGCATCGCTCTTGGACAGAGCCCAGCCTCATCCATAACTGGGTCCACCTTAGTGGGGAATTGGGCTCCAGGGTATTCACAGCCACAGCTCATGTCCACACCCAGGTGCCCCACAACCATGGGGCCCTATTGTCACACATGGTGGTTTGCCCTGCCCTACATGCTCCCAATGGGACTGTTGCATGCATGTGGACATGAGGTGGGAGTCTCAGGGGAGAGACTCTCTGGAATAGTGAAATCAGTCAATTCCACCCACCAATAATTAAAATCAGTGGTGAGTATGGCACTGTACTCGGTGCCATTGGATAGTTTGGTGGGAAGAAGACACGGGCTAGACTGACATCCGAAATTACAAAGATGAAGAGAACAGCTGATAACTAGTGAGCTGAGACTTCTCTGGGGAGGGGGAGGGAAGCGAAGGGCCCAAGGCAGCGGACCAGGAGGTATGGTTTTCTCCAAGGAGTTGTTGACAGATAATCCATTCAGATAAATCAGTGCTCTTCACTCAAGTGACCCTTTTGGCAAGAAACGCAGGTGCCCAGGCCAACACATGGCCGAACCATGTGACCTGCACAGTGAAAATATAAAGGATGCCCCTGAGTGTCTGCCCTACCAGGCCATATCACATGTCAGTCAGGGCACTTTGGTGACAGACAACAGAAACCAATTCTGGCTAAGGGAAGAGAAAGGCAGGTTTCTGGAAGGTCCTGGCAGGCTTCAAGGCACAGAGCAGGGGGGAGGCTCACGAAGGCCCAGGAATCTGAGTAGCAGGAACCCTCGGGTGGTCTCCCCTGGGCCCCTGGAATGGCGCACGCCCAGTGGCTCTCAGTTCTAGGGCCAGTGGGTTCTGGGGGAGAGAATCTAGCTGGCCTAGGTTGTTCGCATCCCTGGACACAGGCCAGGCACCTTGACTGGAAGTATCTCCAGGTGCTCACAGATAGAGGGGTACACAGTTTTGTCAAAGAGAAGGAAAGGGTACTCTTTCCAAAGAAGGCATTTGGGACACTGGGAAGTGGTCAACAGATGGCCACCACCTCAGCAGTGAGCGTGATCGGCTTTAATTCTTTCCTGTAGTACATAGAAAGGACCTAACTTTCAGACATACTCGGGTATATGAGAAAAGTAACCATAATTCTTTTTCTGTCGTTGAAATGCAGTGGATAGTACAAGCCTCTGGCCTAGTCTATCAGATGGAAGAAACACACTCCATTCAGACTTTCTCTCCCGTTTCCTTTGAGTTGTACCTGGGGTTTGGGGGGGGGTCTTGTGAACCAAGGTGACTCTGTTGTCTATTGCTGTAAAAGAAACCACCCCCAACATAGTGGCCTCAAACACAGTGGTTTCTTCTTTCTCATGATTCTGTGGGTTGCTTGGGAGATTCTGCTTCACATAACGCCAGCTAGGATCAGTTGCTCGGCACCATTCAGCTAGAAGCTCAGCAGGGGCGCTCAGTTCTCCTTCAGGGACCTGTCTCTCTCCACATGGTGAGGCATCTTCCAGAGCCTCTCCAGGCAGAGCTGGGATTAAGGTGAGGCAAGCAAGGCACCCAGGGCTCAGAGTATAAGGAGGCACTCACCCTCATGCATGTGTGATTCACGCATGAGAAGGGGAAACTAAGATTCTACTTAGTTAGATAGGTCATCCAAGACCATACAACTGAATTCGAACCAGGTTTATCTGACTGTAAAGCTTTCCTTGGTGAGCAGTGCCACACTGCTATCCTGACCCTAGCCTGGCCTTTTCTCTCTGGGTCCTGAGGCACCCCAGAGCTTTGTCCCTGAATTCCAAGTTGTACCCACAGGCTTCTGGGTTGGTCATGCGTGGCTTGACGTATCTCTGATTTCCTTGCTTGTGACTTTCATGTTACTGTTTTCTAATATTTCTCTTCCACATTCTTTTTTTTTTTTTACCTCTCTGAAATTCACCCTCCAAATTTGTCTTCTTGAATAATAGTCAGTATTCATTTACTTTTGCCAACATGCTTGAAAAACGTCTTGTCTCACTGTTGCTTCTTGCCTGTCAGTCTCCCTTCTGGGCTCAGATACCTTCTTACTGAAGTGCATCCTTTAGTCAGTGAGGCCACGTGAATGGCAAACTCTGAGTCTTTGTTTATTCATAAGTGTCTTTGTTTTACCTTTCTCTTGAGTGAGAATTTAGCTGGCCGTAGAATTCCAGAGAGATGGGCCTTTTCTCTCAGCACTTGGAGGCTATGATAGTCGATTGTCTTTGAGCATCCGCTGTTGCCAAAAAGAAATGTGCTGTCAGTTTGGTGTCACTTTGTAGATGTGTCCCTTCTCTCTGTCTGCTTTTTCAGATATTCTCTTTGTCTTTGATATTTTGAAGGTTCACTATGATGTGTCTAGGTATTTTATTTTTGTTATTTAGGAGTTAGTGTGCTTTTCAATCTGAGGATTTTCATCCATATATTGCCTCTCCCTGTTGTCCCTACACTTCTCATCTAAAACTTCTAGTCAACATACGCATATGTTAGACCTTCTTATTCTTTCCTCCACTCTTAAACTTTCTTAATATTTTCTTAATATTACTGGGTGGTTTCTTCAGATCTGTCTCCCGGCTCTCTCAATCCCTTTAATTGCACTCCACCCACCATGAAGCCCATTTTAATAACAGTATTTTTCATTTCTAGCCATTCTTTTTTGTGCAAAATCTCCTATTCTGTTTCTTATAGCATTTGTCCTTTCATCTAGATTTCTTGCCTTTCTCTTTTGAATAATTTTATTTATTTTTTAAGATTTTTTTAATTGGGGAGTTGGGGGAGGGGAACAGACAAGTTGCTGTCCTTTTGTTCTTCAGTCTAGTTGTGGAGAAAGTCGCTTCACTGGCCCATTATCATTGCTCTCTTCCCGGGTGAGGCAGTCGCTTGCCGGCCATTGTATGGCTGTTCATGGTGGCTCATGGCAGCTCCCAAAAGCTCACGCCCGCTGCCGGCCAGCCCCACTGCAGCCTATGCCGTTGCTGGCGACTCACGGCAGCCCAGCTCCAGGTAGAGCTGTTGTTCACCATCTCATCTGTAGAGGGCGCAACGTCACTGGCCCACATGTGGGATCTGAACTGGGGCCCTGCTGCTCAGAGCTGGCGTCCAAGCCAACTCCTAATCAACAAGCCACTCCGCTGGCCCTCTTTCAAATAATTTTAAGCTGACTTAGCCCCTTTAAAGTTGCTCTATCATCTTCCTTACTCGGGGTCCTAAGTAACATCGGTTGACTTGTCCTCATGGTGAATTATCTCCCCCATGTGGTTTGTATTTTTGTGTTGTTTTTCTGAGCTTATCTTCAGTGTGTTTTTTTCTTGTGGGAGATCTTAGGCTATGAAAGTGCACCTACAGAATGGTTCTGCTTTTGTTCCCATGGAGATTCGGGGGGTTCGGATGGTCTCTGATTGGTACTGTATGCTAATTTACTGTAGGATTTCCTGAACACATGAGTGCTGGCCTTGTGCTCAATTTCCTCATGATTGGTGCTTTTTTTCCTCCACGGAAGCCCTGGTACACTGCAAGCTTCTTTGCCTGGCTTATAGATGGATACTGTCTCAGTCCTCTTATCAGAAACAAGGCACTCTTTTGAGGCTTCCAGAATTATGCGGAGAGCTCATGTGCAGTTTGCTGCCTCATATGACCCCAAGTGCATGTCCTCTGCTCTCACACTGGCATGAAAACCCCTGCTTCACGCTACTGGAAGTTGTGTTAGTTTCACTATTACACACGTATACTTACTTATATACTCACTTACTGCAAAAAGCTTCCTTTTCCAACTCGCAGTTCCCCATTCTTCATCAAAAAGAACTATTAGAACTTTCAAAATCTTTTCTTTGCATATCCAAAAATACGTGTATACATGTGTATGCACACACATATATTATTAAAAGATGTACTCACACTAAATACATCTTTACATTTTTGTGGGATTGTATCTGTATCATAAATTTCTAACAGTGGAATCACTGAATCCAAGAATATGCACATGTAAAATGTTTACAAATAATGGCAAATTGCCCTTTTAAAATGAATCAGCTTATATTCCCACCAATAATGTGAATTGTCAACCATTTCACCATATGCTCCCCTATACTGAGTTTTATCAACCTTGAACATTTTTGCCAAACTAATAAAGAAACACTAATATCTCATTGTTATTTTTATCTACTTTGCTATAGCCAAAAGTGAGGATGAGTATATTTTTCACATGTTTATGACCTTTTACATGTTCTTTTTTGTTAAAAACTTATTTATACTATTGCTCATTTTTTAGTGAGTTCTATTTTTTCTTTACATGTATAAAGAGAGCTCTTTACAAATTATGAACATAATGTACAATATTCAGTGTGTTTGTCTTCATAAAGATTGTGTATCATTTGTATTAAATTAATTCCTGAGTAGCAGGAACCTCCTTATCTGAGTGTTCTCTATCAGCACCCCAATAGTTACAATCCTCACGAAAGCAAAAATTTGAACATCAAAACATTGGCTAATTACTTGACTGCTTAATATTCATCACTTCTCATGGCCATTGGGTCCATGTGGTCAAACTCTCGAAATAGAATGAAAGTCAATTACCAAGTAGGCAAACTTTAGAAAATATTTGGAATTTCATGAGGTTGATGCACGTGGTGTTGGCGAGCTGTGAGAATCACACTGCAAGCCATTGACAAACAAAGATCTAGCTGCATTCATGAGCCCAGTTAATGACTGAATAAAGAAGAAAAACGGTGAGACGGAGGACTGGTCAAAAGAGAACCAGCGCTCCAATGGGCCTGAGATGTCTGGAGTAGAAACGGAAATCTGCAGTGGCCGGCAGAGCAGCCAACCGCCGGGCCGGGCCGCTGGTGACGGTGACAGAGTGAGGAGGGCCTGGCTAGGCGCGTTTGGAGGAAAAGCTGTAGGGCCTGCTTGATGAACTGGAAGCCGAAAGCAGCGAGGAAGAAAGACAAGGCAAGAACGACTCCCAGGTTTTTCAACCAAACTCCTGCATGAGTGATGGTGACATTTATCAAGATGAGGAAGGCACATTTCGGGGGGAAGTGGAGAAATCCAGAGTTTGGTCATTCCTAAATTTTGTGGGCATTCATAAAGTGCCTTAGCATTTTATATGCTGTGTGCTGTTAGTTTCTTTTATTATTTCCCCATCGCAAATGGAATACACACTTGAACGAAACACAAGCATTGCTGAAACACGTAACAGAAAAATGAAAGCCCGTCTCCCACAGATAACGAGTCAGTGCCCACTGCATAGTCCTCCCTTTCAGTTCATCGGCTGGATTATGTTAGCCTTAGTATGTATTTGTTTTTAAATTTTTTTAACTTGTTAGAAAATTTAAAATTAGATCATATGTTATGCATAATCGTCTGCTTGTTTCATTTAATAATATATCGCAGACATTCTCTTCATGTCAGTACATATTCTTTTTATGGATACAGAGTCTTTTATTGTGTTCATCCACTATGATTTATTTACCATTTATTTACAGAAGGGTGTTGTAGAATATGTATTCTTGTGGCACTTGCTTTTTTTCACCAGTCCCACGACTTGGAGATCCATCCATGTTTGTACATATGTATAGCTCTACCTCCCTCTTTTTCATTGCTAGTGCAGCGCCATCCAGTAGAACTTTCTGTGATGATGAGATGTTCTGTATCTGTGCTGGGCAGTGCCGTAGCCATTAGCCACATGTGGCTCTTGAGCACTTCAGATGTGGCTAGTGTGACTGAGGACCTGAATTTTTCATTTTATTTAATTTTCACCCATTTCCATTTAAATAGCTGCCCAGTGGACACGAAGATGGCAGCCATTGTGTTAGAAAGCACAGCTCTATCATTTTCTATCATATTCCAGGGTAGGAGTATGTTACTCCTTATTTTGTCTTTTCCCTGTTGCTGGACCTTTAAGTTGAGTCTTTTTGCTTTTGCAAATAAAGTTTCAAGGAACATACTCGAACAAGTTGTGTTAGTGGCTGTGTGCTGTGTTAGTACTCAGTTTTGTGTTAGTAATTGTTAGTGTTCAGAAATGTCACCATTCAGTGCCGTCTTAACTCTTCACCAAGATGGGAAGACCACTTCCTCCAACACTGAATTTCCAGGCTGCCCCTCTGATTTGCATGTGTGTATGTAACCTTTGCCTGGGTTAAATCTTGGGGAGTCCTGGCCTTCTGGCCGAGTTATTAGTGTCTGTCACAGAAGCCTCAAATGCCACACCTCACCAGCGACAAGCTTAGCCCCAGCCCCAGCCCCAGTGAGATGAAACAAATCCTTCATGTGAAATAACCAAATAACAGGGTCTTCAAAGCCCATGAATTCATGACAGGCATATAGCAAATAATGATCATCAATAATAAAACAGAAAGCATTCACTAACTCCAAGGAAAGCAAACAAGTGAGAAAGGAAACGTAACCATTACATTTCAAATGTCACCCCTGTGGGTGCCAGGATTTTGTCTCCCCTTCCCCTGCTCTTGCTGTTGTGCCTGTGAATGTCTTATGTTCTATGGCAAAAGGGACTTTGCAGATGTAATGATCGTTATGGGCCCTAAAATAGGAAGATTACCCTGGATTATCAGGTGGGCCCAATCTAATCACTTGAGCCCTTTAAAGCAGAGAAATGTCCCATCTGGGGTCAGTCAGTGAGATGCTGAGACACTGGAGAAGTCACAGAGATTCCAGCCTGGTAAGGATACCTGGCTGGCTTTGAAAATGGAGGGGACCAAGTGGCCTCTGAAAGATGATAATCACCCAGCCAGCAACTAGCACGAAACAGGGACCTCAGTCCTTCCACTAGAACTGAATTCTTCCAACAACCTGAATGAGGGTAAAAGTGGATTCTCCCCCCAGAACCTCCAGGTAAGAGCCCAGGTCAGCAGCACCTTGATTTTGGCATTTGGAACCTGGAGCAGAGAAACCAACAGAACCTGCTGAACCTCTGAGTTACAGAACTGTGACATAATAAATTTCTGTCGTTTTAAGCTATTTACATTTGTGGTAATTTGTTACAGCAGCAGTAGATAACTAATACACCACCTAATATTAATTCAGCCAAAAAATGGTAATATAACCACATTGGGAAGCGGAGAGGCGATTCTGTTTGGTGAGGGGAGAGTACTGAAATAAAACTAAACTCTCGTGTTGCATGGCCGGAAGTCAAAAGATGATATTTAAGCCTTAAAAAAAATAGCAGCGCACACATCTGTGGAAATCAGGCAGTAAATAGTCACAGGAGCAGCTTAAAGTGTTAGAAGTGGTTGCTTCTGGCAAGCAGGAACTGGGAGTGAGGAAGAGTGGGGAGCGTGCAGACTTTTTCATTCATTCATTGGAGAGAACGATGGGGTTTTTAAATGCATGTTCCTAGGCTACTGCAATAAAAGTAAAGAACGAGTCCCACCGTCACCAGGGTAAGATGTGCCCAC
The DNA here is from genome assembly GCF_001890085.2 of Hipposideros armiger. Classification (NCBI taxonomy): domain Eukaryota; kingdom Metazoa; phylum Chordata; class Mammalia; order Chiroptera; family Hipposideridae; genus Hipposideros; species Hipposideros armiger. Next base: position 6,158,433 of record NW_017731368.1, read on the forward strand.
CTCTTGGAGAGCCTGAGCAGGTGGGGTGGGGGCTGCCCCTGCCTGCCAGCGGGGATGGCAGCCCCTCCTCTCTGATCACCAGGATGGAGGAGAGCAACAGCAAGCTTCTGGAGTCAGAGAGGAAGCTGCAGGAGGAGAGGCATCGCACTGTGGTGCTGGAGCAACATCTGGAGAAGATGCGCCTGGAGCCGGGGAGGACATCAACCTCTCAGAGAGCAGCTTCCAGGAGCAAAACAGGTAGGGGCTGGACGAGGGGTCCCAGGGGCTGATGGGGCGGCGAAGCCTTGTGGCTAACGGAGGAGCCAGTCAGCAGCACCGTTCAGCCCCGTGGGGAGAACGTGGGAAGCAGAGGCTCTGCCTGCCCCTGGTGCTAAGTGTCCTTTTCCCCTGGCCTCCTAGTCAGAACCAGGAGCCCCAGAGCACCATTGGCCCAGATGGCCCTGGCCCACCTCACCTGGGGCCCTTAGCGTAAGGTGGCAGGGCCCTCGCTGAATGCCCTCAGCCACTGCCCCCCCCACACACACCCCAACCCTCAACCCTCTGTCCTGAGCTGACTTTGTTCAAAGTTGGTGTAGGGGTGAAGCTGGTCGTCTGGGGAGGCTGAAGCAGTAGCAGCCGACCAGGAGTCCCTTCCTGCCTCCTGCAGCAGCTGTAAGCAGGGATGCAGTGGCCTCTCCACAGGCTTGTGGACCTGGGCGCCTCTGTCTTATGCTCCACCAACCTCAACACCCAGCCTCCATCTCATGGTCTCAGGTGGCCGTTTCAGCTTCCCAGCCTCCAGCAGCCAGAAGGGGAGAAGGGAAGGGGGCAACCTGCTGCTTGCCTTTTAAGGGAATGACCCTGAGGTTGCTTGTGTCACTTCTGTTTTCAGCCCCTTGGCCAGATCCTAGTCCTCTGACCACACCCAGCTGTGAGGGAGGTTTAGTTGTCCTAAACTAAAAGGTCTATTGCTCTAACACAGTGGATCTCAAGGAACAGCCCCCCAGATCAGCAACGTTTAGCATCTTATGGGGCTGGCCAAGCTGAGGGTACAGGATGCCAGAGCCAGAAGCCAGTTCTGAAGTGGCGACTCCCCGGGAGCAAGCATCTCCAGTGTGGAGGGGCTAGTCCTGCCTCCCTCGGACACCCCCATCCCAACCCCCTCAGGCTCCGGAGTCCACGTGCTGCCCCCACTGCCCTGCCTCTCCGCATTTCTCCCCCAGCTAAGGACACTCAGACTTTTGTTTTCAGCCCAGATAAGATCAGAACGTTTGAGGAAGATGGTCCAGAAAAGAGACAAAGGGGACGCTGTGCCCCTCTGCCTTCCCTCACCAGTGGGGCCCCGGGCTCCGGGGCCTCCAGGCATTGCTGAGAGGCCAGGCTGAGGGAGGTCTTGGGGCTTAGCCCTGCTGATCCCCCTGGACCCTCAGGCACAGGTCCCCCAGGGATGTGGTGTCTCCAGGCCTTGGGTTCACCCCCTGCTAAGCAGCCAGGCTCCCAGCCAGGGAGGGCTAAGCCACAGCAGGAAAAACCACTTTGATCCTGCCTGAACAATGAGGGACAACTGCCTGAAAGTGTCCATGTGGCCTCTGCCACCTGCTGGCCCATGACATGGGCAGAGCAATGCTCCTCTGGGGAACATAGCACACTCCCCAGTCTGTAAAACGGGGAGACCCGATTCTGAAAGTTGGTCCCTCGTGGCAGTCCCACTCCAGTGAGAAAGATAGACAATAGACAGATAAACCAGTAAAAAACATGGTAGGGTAGATGGAGGGAGAAGCTATGGCTTGAAGCCGAGGACGAGGCTAGAAGACCTGAAAGAGCAGCCGTTTTCTGTGGGGTGACCAGTGAGGACCTTCCGGACAAGGTGACGTCCATGCAGAGATGGTGGGAGTGGGGGACGAGACACAGGATACCTGAGGGGAGAGCAAACGCCAAGGCCCCGGCTGGAAGCTTGACAGCAGGCCTGGAGGAGCAGCAAGGACGCACTGAGGCTGGAGCGCAGTGAGGGGAGGGGAATGTGAGGTGAGGTCGGAGGAGTTGTGAGGTGCCGAGGAAGACGGTCCAGTCACACAAGGTCTTGGGGACCAAGTGTGAATTCACTCAGGCCTCACAAAGTTCCAGAGGCCAGAACTATTATCCTCATTTCACAGATGCGGAAACCAGCTCAGAGAGGTTGATGGTTTACCTGAGGCCGCACAGCAGGGGGTGGGAGCGGGGTCTGCTGATGCCAGGTGGTTTCCCCTGGGCCACACCACCTCTGAGCGTCTTTTTGAGCACAGAGGTTTTCTGAATGCTCTGATCATGCCCAAGCGCCCCACAAATTGGGCTTTGATTTCTTTTTCTGAGCATTCTGTGGTCCGTGGCCCCAGCCGCCCCGGATCCCCTGTATGTATGTCTGGGATAGGGACTAAAGGAGGGGCACCCAGTGGTATGAGGGCATCAGACGAAGTGACAGCCAAGACCCAGGCTCAACCTGCAGGCCAGACCTCAGGCCCAGCTACCTTCCAGAAATTCGTCAAGTATAAAGATAGAGAAAGTAACGAGAGGAGGCTCCTTGGTGCAAAGTCAGGGCTATATCAGAGGCCAAAGCCAGGGTTCAGGGGAACACAGAGCAGGCGTCAGGGAAGCCTTCCCGAGGGAGGCAGCCCTTGTTCTGTACCTGGAAGGAGGTATAATATTTTAACAAGAGGAAAAGAAGGAAGCGGGCAGTTGTGGGAGGAGAAGGCGCGTGGTCACAGGCCACGGTCTGCGAGACCAGACAGTGGCTGCTGCTGCCCCACAGGTCTGCCCGCCGCTAACACCAGGCACAACCCGGATGGGAGCGAGAGGAAGGACCCACCTTTCGCGCATCTCTCCAACGTGCCTGTGGAATCCCAGATGGAGGAACTCACCACCAGGTGCTCCCTGCCCCGTCGTCCTGCGGGTGGCATTGTCTGGGGAGAGGTGCTTCGATGGGCACAAGGATCATGTCCCTCCCCTTTGACTTCTGTTTGCCCAACAGGCTGGTCCTGCTGGGCCCTGGGTTGTGGGCCTGTAATTTCACGACTCATTATTAGGGGACAGAGGGGCCCAGCCATAACCCTGATGACCCCAAAAGTCCAAGAGATGTTTTATTAAGCATGGGTTGCTGAACCCACTTTTCTCACTAAGTTAAGCTTTTCAGGGTCAAATGCAATGATGGGAAAGGAAGGAGGGGGAATCTCTACAAATTCGTACCATCCCCGAGGCAGCCAACCTTTGGAGGAGCTACCAGGTGCCAGGCCCAGGGCTGTGGGCGGGCCTAGAGAGGAATCCCACACGGTATTCCCCCAAGGGTCAGGTCAGAGAGAACCCTGAGCCTGAAGAGCAGCCAGGGCCCTGTGTACACACACACACACACACACACACAGAGACACGCACATGGACACACACACACACAACACGCGCGCGCACACACACACGCGCGCACACAGACACACACAGATGCACACACACATGCACACGTGCACACACAGACACAGACACACACTCACGCACACACACACACACATGCACACACACACGCGCACACGCACGCGCACACACACACACAGATACACGCACGCACACACACACACACACACACACGCCCACTCAGGCTGCACTGAGCCCTTTCTCCGTGTGGTCCAGGCTGGCCATCCAGGTGGAGGAGAATGAAATGCTGAAGGCTGCCCTGGGCAGCGCCCTGCGGGGAAAGGAGGAGGACTTCCGTATGTACCACGAGACCCTGGGCCAGGTGAAAGGGGTCTTCCTGAAAGCCCTGCGGCAGCAGAAGGCAGACAAGCACTAGGATGGTGGTCCTGTGTCACCCTGGCCAGACGGGGCAGCCTCAGGCCCTGAAAAGACGAGACTCTATCTGAGGACTCCACCTGCTCCCGGAAGCCAACCTGGGCATGGCAGCCAGCCCAGCCTCCTTCTCCTGGAAGAGGCTCTCCAAGGGTGACCGAGCCAACACGTAAGGCCAGGAGGGCAAAGGAGAAACCCAGATGGAGCCCTGGAGAAGCCCCTGGGCAGGCGTGGCTGCGACAGGGAAGAGGCCCAGCAGCCTGCGGGGCATCAGCGAGGGCTTTGGGACAATAAGCCACTGTCGCCAATGCTGTCCCCTGGACAGGTGCTCATCATCCTTGTCCTAGGGCCCAGCTGGGGGCCCCTGCACGCCCACATGGCTTCATATGCACAGGACGGCCTTCGTGCCCCAGGCTGGGTGCATCCCCCCGGCCACCTAGCCCCACTCTGTCGCCTCACCAGGGCAGCCCACTCGCCCTCCCCCTCCATGGCTCCACCCACGGCCATCCTCACCCTCCACAGACTTGGGGGCACCACACTCCCAGACATCTTGTCGGCCCACTCCTCAGGGCCCTTCCTTAGACGCAGACCCTCGGACTTGTAATAATAATGATTATTTTCATAATCGCCGCAGCTCCCAGTGAGTGAGCATCTACTGTGGAAACCAGACCCCATCCAGTCCTCCAGTAACCCAGCAGATTGTCACCTTATTTTACAGATGAGGAAACTGAGGCTCACAGAAAGAAGCCGAGCTAACATTTAACCCTGTCCTGTCCTGCCCGACTCCAAAAGCCAGGTCCTCCAGTTGAGCAGACTCACCAGGGCAGGTGTGCCCCCCCACCCCACTGTCGGGCAATTCTGCCCCCAGCCAGCTGCTCCGAGAGGCACCTCCTTTTGCTTCCAAAGGCGGCAGCTGGTAGCAGAGGGCAGAGGTGGGCTGGGCTGGAGCTTCGGGCAGGAGGATTTTGAGCCAGTGAGCCCAGGCGAAGGCACCGTGCACCACCCTCACCGCAGCACAGGCGTGAGCCCGGAAGGCTGCCCCCAAGCCCGACCCCAGACACCCTGGCCACAGCTGTGCACACCTAGGCCCACACACAGATACAGATGCACACAAATACCCAGACTGCGGAGCACACAACCCTACGTGTACACACGACACCCACAGACAGTGCCGACTGCACACTCAGGCCCCTCCGCACAGGCCTGTGCACACACGGGCATGGGTGTGAATGCATGCGCACCTTCACGCACATGAAGACCAGCCCCTGTGTCACTGGTGCAGTGACTCACAAACGCAGGTGCACATGCTGTGAAACATCCCTCCCCAGGGGAGCCGCCTGGGGATCCTGGGACCCTGTGTGCTCAGGCCCTTCCTGGGGGCCGGGGCTGTGAAGGGACTCTGTGCTGGACCCCCAGTCAGGGAACACCAAGCCTGCACGGGATGACACAGGCCTAGAGACCCCCTGGCAAAGTGTAGTGAAGGCCGTCAGGAGAAAGGACGATTCTGATGGGGTCCCAAGGATCCCTGGGAAGGAAGAGCTTTTTTCCGATTCCCGGAGCAGGGAAATGGCCAGGCAGACCGAGAGAGCGAGAGGGCCTGTGCTGGGAGGCCTGTGACAGTGAGGAGTGGGCCAAATGCAGTCCGAACACCAGGCAGAGTAGTTGGCACCCTCCCCTGTAGGCTCTGGGCAGTCCCAGAGGTGATCTGAGTGTGTGGGGGTGCAGGCTCTGGCCCTCAGTGGAGTCCCTAGGGGGACAAGCAGGCATAGGACTAGCCATCCTTCCTCAGGGATGGACAAAGCAGCAGGGGTCACCTCAGGGAAGGGCAGGGTGGCACGGCTCACACCCTGACCACTGAAGTGTAGTTTTCCTGGCTCGGGGCTGGGTCTGAGAGAGGAAGGGCCATCCAGTCACTGGGTCTGAACAAGTGGGGGTGCCTGGGGCAGATCTCTCTCCCCACTTACCACCTGTGTGGCCTTGGGCAAGTTACTTAGCCTCCCTGAGCCTCCATGTCCTCATCTGTAAAATGGGGACAATCACAGACCCATCCCTCCAGGGCTGCTATCGGTGACAAAGAATAACCCCAAGGCATTTAGCTGATTATTAACTTGCTGTTTACTTCTGTACAAGGGACACCACCAATAGGTTGATTTCGGTGCACAGAGATAAAAACAGAATTTGTGTGAGGGGAGGGGGAATGCAGTCAGGCATAGTAATTCTAGTTTGCACATTTTTGGGTAAACTGATTAGCTGACATCCTGCAGAGATCGGTCTGGGCATTCAGTCTGTGCTCAGGCCCGAGGTGGGTATAGAGGTTACAAGTTACAGATCCTAAGGGCAACCTTGAGAGCTTTGCTGTGGGACCAGGCGTCCCTGTTGCATCTGCTGGCAGCTGCCACCAGCACCCCAGCTTAGTTAAACCAACTCTACTCCATTCGCCCATCAGAGCCCCTCTTCAGGAGCCAGAGTTAAAAAGTGTCAAGTGCTGGAGCAGCAGCTGGTACACAGTAGGCACTCAATAAATGTTAGCACTAGTATCACCTCTATTAGCTCCAAGTACTTACTTACTGAACAGCTCCCCTGCCTCAGGCCTCGGGGTGCTGAGTGAGGCAGACACGGTCTCTGAGCTCCAGGAAGTCCCAGGCCAGCCTCCACTCAGCTGGCTGGCCACCAGGGTCAGTGAGTGCCGACTGTATGCCAGCCTCTCGGGGCCTGTGAGGGGCCTCAGCCGAATCTAACTTGTTGCTGCTCTCAGGGAGGTCCTGGTCCAGTCAGGGAGGCCTGGGAAACAGAGGGTCATGATGGAGCAGGAAGGTACAATGAGCAGGTGGCGGGGGGCGGTGCAGAGACATAATGTGGCACCTTCCCTGCTTGGCTCCCAGGCTCTGCCCACATCTGGGAGGGGAGGGGCTGTCTGTATGACCCCGAGGTGTGAGTTGGGGGAGGCCCCGGAGAGCCTGGGAGCAGGATTTTTAAGGGAAGGAGGGGTTGTCAGAGGGGCCAAGGACTGGGGCCCTGAGGGGTCTAACTTAGGTGGGCCGGGTGGGGAGTGGGGCAGCCTGGTCTGTCCAGGTGAATGCCCTTGGCCTCCCTGAGCAGCACCATCTGTCCCTGGGACCCTAAGGATGACCTCCCCGGCCTTCAGGCAAATGGGCAGCAGGTGGGCTGGACTTGCTTTTCACAGATGAGAACACCTGGCCCAGAGCCACAAGGCGATGGGGGGAGGGGCAAGGACAATCAAAGAGGCCTCACGTGAGGACTCACCCTCCCTGGCTGCACCCCAGGCAGGTGCCTTGGGCCCGGGAGCTCAGGTTCCCACACTGACAAGTGAGACCTGGTTGAGCCATGGGTGTGGCTTGGCCACTGAACCCGCTGGGGCCTTTGGGGCACCACAGCTGAGCTGGACAAGGTTGCAGTCTGGCTCACGCTGGTTCAAGCCCCAAACACATTCCACTGCCCTGGACCCCTCCTCTGGGGCCCCACGTCCAGTGTCTAGAGCAAGATTCTCCTCCCCAACTTCCCCAGGCAGCCCACTGCCACCCCAGGAAGTCTCTGCCTGCCCACTGCCTCTCCACACGTATCAGCTCCCCTACAGTCCCTGAGCCTCACATAGACACACACAGCACACACATATATATACATACACAGCACGTGCCATAGACAACATACAACACAAAACATATAAGAACAGACCCCCAAACAGCCAACACAAAATACAATTCCCCAAACAGCCAACACAAAATACAATTATACACACAAACACAGGATACTGTCCCCACATTTTTATTTTGAACAACAAAAATAAAAATAAACCGAGAGATGGAAAGGATATCTGCCCACCACGTCTTTCCCAGCAGCCCTTGTGGCATTCGGGAAGTGACCCCAGGTTCTTGTGCGGGTCTTACCCCAGTCAG
>NW_017731368.1:6167062-6173978 GCF_001890085.2 Hipposideros armiger
GGGTCAGGGACCTGCGACACAGACCTCTCGTCATTCTGTGGGGCATGTGTGCTGGGGTCTCCTTGTTTCTTCCTCTGGGCCAGCGTATATGCTTGGGAGGAAGCTCATCGCCTAAAGGCATTGTGGGGGGTGAGGGTCTCTCTCCCCTTCGCAGGCCTTGCTCAGGCCCTGGAAGTGCCCCTGCTGGGGGCTGGGGAGCAGCCCCTCCTTCCCCGAGTTGTACCTGATCCTATGACTGAGGTTGGGATTAGCAGGGGCTCCAGGATCTGTCCTCTGACTGTTAAAGTCACACAGCTCCTTCTAATTCCAGACCCCAGACGCTGGCCCCCCACACACAGTGAACAGTACCCCGTCATCCCAAAGGAGGACTAACGGAGGTGCCTCTCCTCTCAGAGGTGGCCTTCAGGAGCCCCACCCCCATCAGACAGGCCCGGCTAAGGCCTTGGCTGCCCCTTCACAGAGTGAGGGCCCTGCCCCCCACCCCAACCCTCCCCCCAGAGGAGTCCCAGTTGTTTAGGGACATGGCTGTCTGCTTCCACCCTGCCATCAAGGAGATGCCACTCCAAGTACCCACTCAAGCCTGGCCAAGTAACCCTGCTAGCACCCCTTCACCTGGACAGCACCCCATGGGACAAGGCTGGAGCATGGGGGCCCCCTCGGCCACATGTCACATGCCAGTTCCAATCCCACCAGGCAAATCAGTCCTTCCCTAGGCACCAATGCCTGGCCAGCCAGGACTCTCAGCACGATGGAATGGCAGGGGGCGAGATGGTCTTCCCTGGGATAGCCCTCGGGGGTTCACATGTAAAGGTGCAGGATGCAGTCCATGGAGCTGGGCGTGAAAGTGTGTGCCTGTGTGTGTGAGTATGTGTGTGTGTGTGTCTGTGTGGCAGGGGCAGGGCTCACAAGCCTGGAGAGACCAGCGGGGGCCACTTGGAAGGCTTCCTGGAAGAGGGGAGTCCTGGCTAGCAGTGAAAGGGAGACACAGGCTCTATGGACCAGGAGAAGCAGGTTGAAGTGAGGCCCGGGTGTCCCTGTCCCGGCCACTGGCCACCCCTTCCCGCACCCCACCCCACCCGCCTCCAGGATCCTCCCTGCAGCTCCCTGTGGCCAGCAGCTCTGCAGCACTCAGCTCCGCTCCACTCTGCTCAGCTCCACTCCAGGAAGGCCACCTCCTCCCTACCCTCCCCCCGCTTCTCCTGCTGTCGCCACTCACCGCTCTAGCCTCGAGGGGGTGGGGACCCCAGGGCTGGACACACCCCACCGTGGCCCCAGAACCCAGCTGGTCGGACGGACACACGGCCGGACGCAAGACCCAGAAGCCCCGAGGTGGGCAGTGTGCCAGGGTCCCTCACAGCCTCCTCAAGGTCAGTGCCAGCTGGGGATGCAGCCACTCTGGGGTCCTTGAGACCTTCGGAGCCTGCTCCAGGCCCCTCATCCCAGACCTCAGGCCCCAGAGCAGACTTTTAACCCAGGTGTATCTGAGGCAGACAGGACCAGGGGGTAGGGGGAACCCCTGGGTTCACAAGCTGGCCCAGGTCTGGGGGTCTATTGGGAGAGGTCCCAGGCCAGGGGCCAGCCCTAGCCCTGCTCACAGAGGCCTCACTGGGGACACCCCGCACCAGCCATAGGGAGCTAAAATTGGAAAGTGGCGAGTCGGAGGCAGCTGACAAAGCTATTTCGCGGGCTCTTCACCGTGCTCCGGTTTCAAGCTCCTGCTCCATTAACCTGATCCTCGGGGCCTCCCTTCCCCCAACTCACCGGCGCCTCAGCCCTCAGGCCAGCAATGCAGAAGTCAGGCCCGGCAGCCCCCTGGTGTGGGCAGGGGGCAGTGGATGGTCATCGCTTATCTGTGACTCCAGAAAGCCTCACTGAGAACACTTGATCCTTTCCCACTTTCACTGTGTGACCTTGACAGGTCCCTGTCCCTCTCTGGTCCATGACCCCTCCATCTATGTAATAAGGAGAATGCTGACTGTGGGGGCCCTGGAAAGCTGTTTTCAGAGTTGGTGAGGGAGATTTGGGAGAAGCTCTGGGGTGGGAGACAGAACCATGCCAGCTACCTACCTCTTGGCTCGGCCCAGCCTGAGAGGGTGCCAAGACATGTTCCTCCCTTTAATTTGGGTCCTGGGTCTGTTACCCACGGGACCCTTGGGAAGATCCAAGGCCAGGCTAGAGCTAGATGGAAAGGGAATAGGTGCTAGCTGAGGTCGCAGGGATGGCCCAGCAGAGCTCCTGGGGATGAGCTAGGCCCTGGCAGGAGGGAGTGGCTAGGCTCACCCTGAGCCTGATACCGGTCAGCACCTTGGACAGCAGCCAGCACCCTCCCTGGTGCCCTCTTGGCCCCACTCCCGCTACCCCAGGGCACCTCTTCAAATAGCACAGCCTCCAGCCAGCATCCAGGGCTGAATACACAGAGCACTGAGTGAGTGGGGCAGTGTGGACACGGACGCAGACAGGGACCAGGGACGTGGCAGGCTGGGGCTCTGGCTGGCTGGGGCCATGGGGGTCAGTGAAAGGCTGGGTGCTGAATGAGAGGGATGGCAGCTTGGCGCTGTGGGCCGGACCTGGGGAGGTCACGGAAAGTAAAAGTGGCTCAGAAGGGTGCAGGAATTAGAGAAAGGGGGCAGGGAGGGGTGAGGCTTTGTCAGGAGCTGAGGGAGGCTTACTGAGGGGGATGGGGACCCTGAGGGCCAGGAATGTGACTGAGGTGATACAAGTGGAGTGTCTTTGCATGAAGGGCTTCAGAGGCTTTGGCAGGAGCAGTTTAAGCTGAGGGTGGGGATCAGTGTACCCGCAGGGTATGAGGAGTCAGTGAAGGTGGGGAAGGCAGGCTGAGAGCAGTGCTTATGCTTTCAAGAGCTTCAATGGGAAAGGTGGGAGCTACAGCAGCAGTTAGGATGAGGTACCAGATATTCGGGGTCCTGGAAGGAGTTGAGGATGGGGGGGAGAATGATGGCATGAGACCCCAAAAGGGCAGAAGGGGCAGTCTCAAGAATGGGGTCCTCACTCTGTCAGTGGGGGACCGTGAGGGAGGACTAGGCAGAACTGGGAGTCAGCAGTGCCCTCACCCACTCTGTCTCCCCCAGCCCCATCCAGGCTATGGGCATCAAGACTGCATTGCCCACGGCGGAGCTGGGCCTGTACTCCTTGGTGCTGAGTGGGGCCCTGGCCTATGCTGGCCGGGGCCTCCTGGAGGCTTCACAAGGTAACAGCCGGGCCCCTGGGCAGGGGGTGGGACCCTTTCTCTCCTAGGGGCCTCAGGGTCCCAACCGGCAAGACCAGAACCTTGGAGGCTCCAGACCCAGGGCATTCCCTCAGCCCTGGGGTCTGGGCTGAGCCAGGTGTCGCAGGGAAACACAGATGCAGAGGCACTAACAGAGTTCTGTATACAGAGCCACAGAGAGAGAGACAGAAACGCTCACACACTTAGGGAGAACTGGCCCCAGGCACACGGTGAGACCCAGAGAGCAGCAGAGGCAGAGAGAGACCCAGACCGGCTCCCCTCCCCCCAGGGTGGGGGTCAGCCTCATCTAGGGGCAGCATGGGGGGTGTGAAGGGGCCCCTCCCCCTGAGGCCACACTCTGTCCTCAGATGGGGTCCACAGGAAAGCCTTCCGGGAGTCTGTGCAACCCGGCTGGGAATACATTGGTCGGAAGATGGTAGGTCCCCCAAGGGTCCCCGACTAGGGTACGCGACCCCTGGCAGATCTCTCCAATCCCAAGCCCTTCCCGACTCTCCCCTATTCCATGGAACAAAGGGCTCACAAGAGGGAGGGGCTCTGGCTTAAGCTTTAGCACCTTCAGTTTCTCTACTGGCCCATCCTGTGTGTCCTCCTGGGGCCATAGCAAGCCTGCCCCAGACCCTGCTCACTTAGTAAATAAATCGAGACGTGCCTTAGCAGGGGCCACCAGCACCATGCTTTCCAGGGGACAATGCAATAATGGTGGAATGTCAGGCAATGCGCTGAGGAAAGGGGGAGCATGGAGGGGCAGGGCAGCCCATACGGAGCCCCTCATTCCTATCTCCCTCCCTGCTGCTTCCCTCAGAGGGGCAGGCAGGGCCCTCCAGTCATGGCTGTCTTCTAATGCATAAGAAGACTGTGGGGGCTGGGACGGTGTTGGCACTCTGAGCAGCCTGAGTGCCAGCCCACCTGCCCCCACCCACCTTAACCTGCCTGGGGCTGCCCCAGGACGTGGCTGACTTCGAATGGGTGATGTGGTTCACCTCCTTCCGAAATGTCATCATCTTCGCCCTCTCCGGACATGTGCTGTTCGCTAAGCTCTGCACGATGGTGGCCCCCCAGGTGAGCACAACCTGAGACACGCCAGCCTTCCTGTCCAGCTCTTCCTTGGCTACAGGGGTTGTGGGAATCCATGCTGGGGTCCCAGCCCTGTGTGGGCGGATAGGCAAACGAGGCCTTCTCCTTGTCCACAGCTCCGCTCCTGGGTGTATGCTGCGTACGGGGCCCTGGCCGTGATGGGCACCATGGGCCCTTGGTACCTGCTGCTGCTCCTTGGCCACTGTGTCAGCCTCTATGTGGCCTCACTCTTGGGTCAGCCCTGGCTCTGTCTTGGCCTCGGCATGGCCAGCCTGGCCTCCTTCAAGCTGGACCCCCTAATCTCCTGGCAGGTGTGCACTGGGGAGAGGTAAGGGTGGAAGGTGCAGGGATAGGACTCCAAAGCTCTCACCCCATTCAAAGCCCTTACCCCGCAAGTCTCTCCAAGCATTGCACCGCAGCAGGGACGTGTGCAGCTCATTCTCTGCTCTGTCCCAGCACTTAACAGGAATTGGCCCTGAATGGCTAATGTTGACTGGCTCTGGAAGAGATGAAGGGGCAGGACCAGGCCGTGCCCCTGTGGGAGGCTGGGTGGGCTTCCCAGAGACAAGGGGCACCTGGTGAGCTGGCGGCCTGTTCTCTCCCATCCAGAACGGGTTTGTAACAGGCACTTTTGATCTTCAAGAGGTGCTGTTTCAAGGGGGCAGCGGTTTCACAGTGCTGCGTTGCACCAGCTTTGCACTGGAAAACTGCGCCCACCCTGCTCGCCGCTATTCCCTAGCTGACCTGCTCAAGTACAACTTCTACCTGCCTTTCTTCTTCTTCGGGCCCATCATGACCTTTGATCGCTTCCACGCCCAGGTGAGGGGATACCCTGTGGGCTCCCAGTGCAAAACTGGCTCTCCCTCCTCAGACAGGGGCTCCTGTCTCGGATAGGACTCCCAGAGCAGGCTGGGTCCCCATCCTCAGGCAGGACTCCAGGGTGAAGCCATGATTGCCTTCCTCAGACCCCAGGACATTTCCCCCCTCAGACAGGGATCACAGGATGGAGATGTGTCTCCTCCTTCAGACAGGACTCTCCTCCTGCTCAAGTGGGGCTTGCAAGATAGGACTGGGTCTCCCCTGGCAGGCTGTGAACACTCCTCAGATACCAGAGCAGCTGGTATTTCCACCCGCAGGCAGGGCTGCCAAATGGAACCAGTCTCCCCTCACCCTCAGATCCCCAGGCAGTTGGTGACTCCCCGTTCAGATAGAGCCCCTCTGGCAGGGCTGGCCTCCCCCCTCAGACACTTGGTATCCCCCAGGTGAACCAGGTGGAGCCGGTGAGGCGGGAGGGCGAGCTGTGGAACATCCGGGCCCAGGCAGGCCTCAGCGTGGTGGCCATCATGGCCGTGGATATCTTCTTTCACTTCTTCTACATTCTCACCATTCCCGGTGATCTCAAGTTCGCCGGCCGCCTCCCAGACAGTGCCCTCGGTGAGTGTGCGGGGTCTAGAACAGGAACGGGGAATGGGCCACTACCCCAGGAAGACAAACCCTCTGTGTTCCCAAGGCCTCACGGCTGGGGAGGCTGACGGCCTGAGGTGGCACAGAGCCCATCCAAGGGTGCAGGAGTTGGACTTAGTCTTTGAACGGCGTGGGGCTCGTTAGCTTTGTCCTGTGAGGTCTGAGCGGTATTGGACAGGGCCCTCCCCACTTCACTGGGGCCATGGGCTGATTTCCACAACCCCACAGGGTCTTTCTAGGGTGGTCAGGGCCTAGGAAGTAGGGGGTGGGATCTCTGTGGGGGCGGTCTAGGCTCAAGGACCTCCCCCAGGACCTGGGGAGATTGTGTGAGAAGGGGAGGGCCAGGCTCAGCACCTCCCCGAGATTTGGGGGTCTGGGGAAGGGAGGCCAGCACAACAACCCCCAAGCAATGACAACAAGCTGTCCCCAGCTGGCCTAGCCTACTCAAACCTGGTGTATGACTGGGTGAAAGCAGCCGTTCTCTTTGGCGTCGTCAACACCGTGGCACGCCTCGACCACCTGGACCCACCCCAGCCTCCCAAGTGCATCACAGTCCTCTACGTCTTTGCCGAAACGTGAGTGGTAAGGGGCGGAGTACACAACCCTGGGATCCCCACCTCCCCTTAGCCTCTTCCCATGTGCCCTGGAGCCCTGTTCCCGCCTGATTCACACTCATCTGCCCTCCTCCCACAGGCACTTTGACCGTGGCATCAACGACTGGCTTTGCAAGTGAGTTGGGGTGGGGTGGGGAGATGGTCACAGCCATCTTGCCAGGTGTCTGAGCTGGGCAGTGCAGAGATTGGTCTATGTTTTAAGAGCTGATCACTGGGCCAGAGGAAGCAAGGAGGGCAGTGAGGAGGTCATTTCAGAGGTCTGGGTGAAAGACATGCAGGTTTGGACTTGGGTAGCATCCTGGAAGTGAGTGAAATTTTGGTCAGAGTAGAAACACAGAAGCAGGCAGCCCGGACAGGACGTGGCCATGGACTGGGGCTATCAGGAAGGAAAGGGAGGTGACTCACAGGTTCCTATCTACAGCCTGGGGAGGATGGAGGGAAGGTTTCCAGAAAGGGGTTTCATTTGAGAAGTGTCTGGTTGGAATCTGGGAGACCATCCTTGTGGAGGTTCAGGGAG
>NW_017731368.1:6174483-6189105 GCF_001890085.2 Hipposideros armiger
GAGAAGAGAAGAGAAGAGAAGAGAAGAGAAGAGAAGAGAAGAAGAGAAGAGAAGAGAAGAGAAGAGAAGAGAAGAGAAGAGAAAAGGATAGCCAAGATCGGGCCTGGAAGAACTCTGGTTGGGGGGGGAAGAGAAAGAACCGGCAGAAAGGACTGAAAGGAGTAGTCACAGGAGCAGGAGAAAAGTCAAGGCTAAGTGACATCCTGGAACTAAGAGAAGACCATCCAGGCATGGAGGGGGCAACTGGGTCCGATGCTGCTGGGGCTCAGGAAGCTAGAAACTGAGTGTTAGTGTTAGTGGCATGGAGGTCTTCAGCCTTTCACCGCAGACAGAGGAACTGTAGGGGAATTCCTGTGTGGACAGCTGGGAGAAGCCTGGCGCTGAAGGGGAAGATAGAGGAGTGGCTGAAGGAAATCGTGGGGTGTTTTAAAAACAGGAAATAGTGGACCATGCTTGGGTGCTGAGGGCAATTACTCCATAGAGAGGAAGAACGTGGTGCTGCAGGATAGAGGGTCGATTGATGGAGTGAGGTCCCTGAGGAAGGAGGAGGAGATGGGACAGGGAGGCCTGGCTTTGGGACAGGGAGGGGGATGAGAAGCCAGTGTGATGCAGGAGGACAGCAGGTTAGTGTAGAAGGATTTCACCTGAAGGCTTTGGTTTTCTCCATGAAAGAGGAGGCTGAGAAATGCAGGGTTGGGGGCATGGAGGGAGGTAGCATCCGTGTATCCTCCCCGCTCCTGCCCAGACCCCCCTCACAGCCACTCATACTTGGCAAGCGGAGATAAGGGTGGGGTAGCCACTACAGAGCCTGGGAGAAGATGACCAGAGATAACTTGGCATTGAGAGCCCAGGTGGGATTAGAGGTAGTGGATTTATGGACTCTAATATGCGAAGGTGTGAGATTTTACCCATCAGTGCTTAGCTTCTTGGGTGCAGGTGAGGAGAAAGTGGGTGATTGGGCTCTCCCAAATGGGTAAGAAGGAAAAAGTGAGGAATAAGGGGTCTTAGGTTATTTATGATGATGACTCACTGAATATAAGCCTGTTAAGGAGTGTGGCCACGAGAGGAGGAGTCACAAGATGAGGCAGGGTGGCTGTCAATGAAATTGGAGAACTGGAGCTGGGGAACCAGGACAGGAGGGGCTGGGTGAAGAAGGGTAACTAGGAATGAATGAAATTTCAAGTGGTGACAAAGTTGGGGTGTGGCCAGGGGAGTGGGTGGCTAAGGTGGAGTGGAGAAGAAACCATTGGAAATGAGGAGGTCAAGGACATTACCCAATGGATCTTCTACTGCATTTATTTAACAAATATTTATTGAGCACCTACTATGTGCCAGGCACTGTTCTAGGCACTGGGGAAACAGCAGTGAACATGGCAAAGACCCTGAACTCATGGAGCTTACAGTCTAGTGGGGAGAAACAGACCATAAACAGGTAAACAAACACATAAATAATTTTAGAGAGTGGTAAGCATTACGAAAAATAATAATAAAACAGTGCAATAGGATAGGGGCTGGCCACAGGATTGAAGCTTCTTTAGTTGGCATCTGGGCAGGCCTGTGAGATGATGTTTGGGCTGAGACATGAGTGATAGGGGGATGTGGGGAAGAGAGTGTGAGGTAGAGGGAACAAGTACAAAGGCCTTGAGCCAGGAACCAGTTGTGTGTGTCTGAGGGACAGAAAGGCCAATCAGGCCAGAGCATAGTGAATGAGGGCGAGAATGGTGGGTGATGAGGTCAGGGAGGTAGGCTGAAACCCAACGATGTGGTATCTTCTAGCCATAGTAAGGAAGTTGTGTTTATTCTAATTGTAAAAGGGAGCTATTGGGGGAGGGTTTGATTGTGGAAGTGGTGTGATCCAAGTTACACTCTTAAAAGATGCCTCTAGCTGCTGTGGAGAACAGAAGGTAGCAGGCAAAGGCAGAGACAGGGAGATGACTTTAAGGGACTTGCTATGATCTATATGAGAGGAGAAGATTGCCTGGGCTAGGGCTAGGATGGTGGGAGTGGAGGTGATGAGCAGCAGTCAGGACCGAGTGGAGCCCATAGAATTTGCTGGATTAGATGTGGGTGGAGAGGAGAATTGAGCATCCAAGATGGCGCTAGGGCTTCTGGCCTACAACTGAATGGATGGTAGTGTCATTAACTGAGATGGGGATGAAGTAGGTTTGGGCAGGGATGGGGGAATCAGTTATTCATGTGAGATATCTGGTAATAATTGGATATACGAGTCGGGAGGGAGACTGGGCTAGAGACACAAATTTGGGGCTCATGAGCACAGAGACAGTTTTCAGAGTCCTGGTCTGGATCAGATCACTTGGGGGTTGAATGAACATAGCTAGAAAAGATGGAGTTCCAGGCTGAGCCCTCCACATGTTGCGGCTGGGTAGAGGGAGAGCAGCCAGCTGAGGTCAGGAACGTTGAATGTGCCCGTATGACGGTGTTGAGGAGGGCTGCCCCTGTTGTGTGTCTTTTGTCCATCTCCTACCTGCCTTTTCCCACACTGCCACCGGCCCCTTCTCCTGCCTTTTCCACAGGTACGTGTATGACCACATTGGTGGGGAGCACTCTGCAGTGATCCCGGAGCTGGTGGCCACAGTGGCCACATTTGCCATCACCACTCTGTGGCTTGGGCCTTGTGACATTGTCTACCTGTGGTCAATCCTTAACTGCTTTGGCCTCAACTTTGAACTCTGGGTACAGAAGCTGGCAGAGTGGGGGCCCTTAGCACGAATTGAGGTGAGCAGGGAAGGTGTAGGGCCAGGGGTGGCTGGGTCACTGGAGGGGGTGACACTGCTGCTCCCTGGAGGCTTCCAGCCACACTTGGCCCCCAGTCCTGAATTTTCTCACCACCACCCTCCTGGTTGTCAGGACAATGGCTTCCCCTGTGGCTATCTGGCCCTACCTTCTGTGGGGTGTGGGACTCCCAGGCTTGGTTCGTTGGTCAGGCCCTGTGCTCTCTCCACACCTCAGTTTCCCCATCTTTAACGATGAGAGAGAGCTGACCTGGGACTCTCAGGAGCAGGCATAACCCCAGGACCTGCGTGGCCATGTGCGCGAGGCCTGACCAACCCTGTCGTCTTTCCCCTGGGCCTCTTGCCACACTGCTAATACTTTCCTGAACTGGGCAGGCCTCTCTGTCGGAGCAGATGTCCCGGAGGGTCCGGGCCGTCTTTGGGGCCATAAACTTCTGGGCTATCATCATGTACAACCTTGTGAGCCTGAACAGCCTTGAGTTCACAGAGCTGGTCGCCCGGCGCCTGCTCCTCACAGGTAAGGGACAGAAGCGGGGAGATGCCAGGCATCCACCTCGAGGACCGTGACCTTCCGAAATGGCCCACCTCACCCCACTTCCCCAGAGGCTCCGCCGGGAGGGCCAGTCAAGTGGGAAGAGAAGAGTCACCGAGGCTGGTGTTGCTCCCAGGCATCAATGGCCTCTTCCCTATACAGGGTTCCCCCAGACCACACTGGCCGTCTTGTTTGTCACCTACTGCGGTGTCCAGCTGGTGAAGGAGCGAGAGCGAACCCTGGCGCTAGAGGAGGAACAGAGGCAGGACAAAGAGAAGCCGGAATAGGTGGGAGGGGGGAGAAGGAGAGGCTCGCTCGGCCATTCTTGGGCCCAGGCCCAGGCCAGGCCACATGAGGCCCAACCAATAGAATAAAAGACTTTTCTACCACAGTTTGGCTGTTCTCTGCGCTTTCCCCCAGCAGTTTCCTGGCTCCTTGTCTGTGCTGGATGAGAAGCTGGAGGTTCTGGGCCTCAGGAAGAGGGGTCAAGCTCTTGGCACACAGAGTGTGGAGGAGACCCCCTTGTGGAGGGCAGAGACCACCAACCTGGGTGACCCAACAGCTGAACATTGAAGCCCCGCTCTTCAGACTAGCTGGTCACTGACCCTTGGAGCACTGGTTCCAGACCCTGAGCTGCTTGGTCGGAAGGCACTTTATTCTTCTTACAGAAAGAGGCTCATCTGTGCTGCAAGGAGCACTTGATGGGGACACTTGCCATCTGACAGGCAAGGACGGAGTCCTGTGGGGAATTTACTGGCACACACACACTCCCAGGCTGGGGCGGGGCCTGGATGCAACCCGGAACACCTCCCTGTGGTTCTGGCTCACGGACCAAGAACGTGGGGGACATGGAGACACCAGAGAAACCAAAGCTCCTCGTCCCTGCCCCAAGGCTAAGACTGGGTCGCTGTTATCTTCCCTGGCTGAAGCAGCCACTTGGGCATCACAACAGATCAAAGTGGACTCTGGCCTCTCCCAGCCTTCTGCCTGGAGCCCCCAGAAGGCACAGCCTGTGTGGGCCGCAGAATGGAAGGGGTGCTTAGTTCAGGCCCTCTGGTCTGGTCACATCTTGGTCAGGCGCAGCACGTTGAGCCGCACAGGTAGAAAGGTGGCGCCCGTGGCATAGGCGATTTCCCGCAGGACGCCCTCCCACTTCTTCTCATCCTCATTGTATCTGTGGATGGGAGTGGGAGGGACAGGGACAAGGACCTTGGTCAGCAGAGTTCAGAGTGGGACCCAGCGGGGAGGGTTGGCTGGGCGCGCTAGGCCCATCCCTGAGGAGTGCCCCCAACCAGCCCCAGGCCCATCTCCAGGAAGGGCTGCTCCTGGGGAATTCCCATGGCCTGGGAAAGGGGGCCCCCACAAGGCCCACCCCCAGAGAACACTACCCCACACTCCAGGAAGTACCCCCGGCTCCCTCTTTCCCAGCAGCACTGCAGCAGCGGGACAACTGAAGTTTCAGGAGGTGCCCTAGTGGCTAAAGCCTCTCTTGTCCATCTCCAGGAAGGACAGCCATGGAAAGCAATGGCTCTGCCAAGCTGGGGTCCAGCAACTTCTCAATCCTGGCTCCAGATCTCCCTCGCCCAGAGCAAGCATCCAGGAGGGAGGAGAAAGGAAAGACTCAGCTGCCTCTTTGGGGTCCCTCTACTCCTGGGGCCTGTTTCCATGGGTCTGTGCCCTAAACTTGGAGTCAGCTCCCGACTGCCACTGTTAAGGCCCCACAGTGGGGCATGGTGCCATGTATGCAAACCCAGGCTTTCCTAACCAGGCTGGAGAAAATCAGGGCTGAGCAGGGTGTGTCTGCTGTCCCCTCCCCACCAGACTCCCCGGAACAAGGGAAGCTCTTTCCCGGGATGAGCCGGCCAGGTGCTGTAGGCCATCAGCCTGTCTCATGATTCCCCTTACCTCCCTGGGGCCGGGCTCACCTCCAGATGTCGTTGAGCTCTGTGGGGACCAGCTCCCCGGACTCCGTCTCTAGCGTGGCAAAGCCACCGAGGGCATAGAGGGTGCCTGCCAGGCTGACCAGGCTGAGTGAGCTGCGCTCCTGCGGGAAGGCCTCAAAGGGCGCCCACCTGGGGGGTTGGGGGAAGAGGAGGTGCATCACCAGGAGGCCTCAGCCTGCCCAGGGACTGTCCCACCCCAGTGCCCACAACTTCAGCCACACCCCTTTGAAATCCGAATCCCAGGCTCCCAGGCTCCCAGCAGGACTTCGGTTTTCTGACCCCTCTCAGTAAAGCCTGCTTGGTGCCCCCGCCTGGGCCTCAGTGTCCCAACCCTGTTCCCCTCCTCCTCCCCTCTGGTCTTCACTTCCTTCCCCACTCCTTTGCACCTCCCACTTCCCTTCATTGTCCCTGCCCCAGAAATCCACCATGGAGCTCCCTGGTGTCCCTTCACTCCTGAACTAAATCCTACTTGCTCCCTCAATGACCATTAACCCTGACCTCCTGCACTCCTCTCCTGTTCCTCTTTTCCCTTCATAGTTCAATTACTCTCAAGGTGTCTTCACTCCCCTCCCCTGGCTCCTGAAGTTATTAGGCCTTTACCCCCACCCCCTCCAAAACTGCTCTCAGGTCCCCAACCACCACAGGGCTTTGGAATCCAGGCCCGCCACACACACCTGTGCTGATGTGACTTTCTTCGCCCCCTACCTCCCCAGCCTCAGCTCCTCAGACGCCTTCCTGGAAAATGCACCTGCCCCCACTATCCCTCAGGGCTTGGGCCTCAGTTTCTCCCATTACACCCTCTCTCCTGAGGAAGCTTGTCTATCTCCTTCCAGCTCAGCCCTCTCTGCCCTGATGGCATCCTCCTGGACACCCCCATGCACCTCAAATGCACATGTCCTAACTGGACCCTCACTTTTCCTACCTAACCCCAATGGTTCTCCGATAAATGACCTCCCACTCCCACTCAAAAACATCCACTTCTCCCCAACAGCCAACCAATCACTAAATCCTATTTCTTCTAGCTCCTAAACTCTTGCTACTCAGAGTGTGATACGGACCAGCATCACCTGAGGTTGTTAGAAATACCCTCTCAGGCTCCTCCCCAGATCTCCAAATCACAATCTGCATGTTAACATGATCTCCGGGAGATTTGTGTGCACGTTACACTGTGAGAAGCCCTGGCCTAAATCTTCCTTCAGTGCATCCCCTCCGCCCATCCCCGTCCCCCCTCATACCCCTATCTGCAGGCCTCTTGCTATAAAGCTGCACCTCTGCCTTCTGCCTCCAGGGAAATTCCTAATGTCTTATCTATATCAGCTGTCGTGAGACGTCTTAGTAAAACATAGATGTGAGCTTAAAACCCATCTGAAGCATTTCATTGCCCTTGGGATAAAGTCCCTCAGGGCTGCTTGCGGCCTCTCCAGCCCCAATATGCCCCTTCCCCCGCTCCCTTCACCCATCCAACCTGAACAATGGCCTTTCCTCCCAGGGGCCTGCCTTTTCCTCCTAACTGTCTTGGCATCAACTTTCCTTTGCTTGGGGCATCCTTCCCCACCACCTCTTTTGCTGGCTGAGTCCAACTGGTCCTTCAGTTTGGCCACCGCTGCATCCCTAGTACCAGGCCAGTGCCTGGTATGAGTCTCTGAGGGAGGAACCTGGCATCTCCTACTCACTCCTGGGAGCTCTCTCCTGCAGACCAGGTTGGCCATAACCCTTGCCCCACCTTGTGGGGGAAACCCGCCTCACTACTGATGTGGGCTACCTAGAGGGGCTCTTTCTGTGCTGAACAAGCTCAACTAGGAAGATCCGCAACAGGGCTAGGGGTCTCTGCAGGGTAAACACAGATAGGCCTGGCGTTGGCCCAAAGCTACGCAGCCAGGCAGTTACAGTGAAGCCCTTGGTCCCCGACTGTCCTATCTGGGGAGGGCGGGGTGAAGGGAGGCAAGCAGCCGTACTTATTGTCTGTGATGCTGTACACCTCGACCGAACTGGTCAGCCCTGTGTCCGTGACCCCAGCAGCCACAAAAATGCGGCCATCATGGATGGTGGCCCCGAAGAGTGATCGGGCAGTCTGCATGGGTGCCAGCTCCTTCCACTCGAACTTCTTAGGGTCATAGACACACATCTTATTCAGGCACTTCCTGTGGGGTGGGCGGCAGTGAGTGAGAGGGAGGAAGCAGGAACAGAGCCACCCCTCCCCTGGCGCAGTCCCTCCCAAGGCAGCCAAGACAAACCCTCCCGACAGCCTCAGGGAGATTCGGCTCCAGTTCTAACCTGCAACCCTGCTGCTGCACTCACCCCAGGCCTAAGCCTCACCTGTCGCTGCTTTTGCCGCCAATGACGTAGACAAGGTCCATGTGGGAGAGCACCGCGTGGCCATACACGGCATAAGGCAGCGGGTCCGATTCGCCCCATTTGAACGACCTGGAGAAGGGAGTAGGGCGAGCGCCCGGCTCAGGCGCGCACTCAGTCCAGGTCTCTGCATTGACCCACCCACCCAACACCTATTCGGGGTGGTGCACATGATACATTACCAGGACGCCCCAGACCTCTCATTTCCTCTCTCCCATCCCACCTGCCAACCTCCCTGCCCCGCCGCCACCCAACCCCGCCTGCGCCCCAAACAACCGGCTCTAGTTCCCCTGCCGTACCCCGCAGTCAAGTACCAGTGCCCGGTCTCCAAGACTCCAGACTCCCGCCCCCCGGGCTGGCCCCGCCCCCGGGCTGGCCCCGCCCCCGGGCTGGCCCCGCCCCCTCCCACGCTCACAGCCTGTCGTAGCACATGACCGAGTCCAGGCTGCGCTCGCCGTCCTTGAGCTCCCGGCCGCCGACCACGTAGATAGAGTTGAGAGCCTCTCCCAGGCCGAAGAGGCAGCGCGGCGAGGGCAGCGGCGGCATCCCCAGCCACTCTGAGTCCAGGTGGTCAAACTGTGGGCCNAGCCTGTCGTAGCACATGACCGAGTCCAGGCTGCGCTCGCCGTCCTTGAGCTCCCGGCCGCCGACCACGTAGATAGAGTTGAGAGCCTCTCCCAGACTCCAGACTCCCGCCCCCCGGGCTGGCCCCGCCCCCGGGCTGGCCCCGCCCCCTTCCACGCTCACAGCCTGTCGTAGCACATGACCGAGTCCAGGCTGCGCTCGCCGTCCTTGAGCTCCCGGCCGCCGACCACGTAGATGGAGTTGAGAGCCTCTCCCAGGCCGAAGAGGCAGCGCGGCGAGGGCAGCGGCGGCATCCCCAGCCACTCTGAGTCCAGGTGGTCAAACTGTGGGCCAGGCGTCCAGTCAGCCACCGCCCTCCCACGCCCCCAGCCCTACCCCCAGCTCAGCCCCATCTGGTCACCCCAGGTCACAGAGGAGACTGAGCCTCCAGGTAGGTCCAGCGCAGCCCGGAGGCGGTTTCTGGAGACAGTGCCCCTCCTCTCATTAGGCTGAGAACAGCTGAGCGACCCCGCCCTCCCCCACCCGGCACAGGTAGGTGCCCAGAGATCACCATTATAGCACCGCAATGGGACAGCTCTGCACGGGGCGGGGGCTCTGAGAAGGAGGTCAACTGTGGCCCTCGCCCCTCCCCTGAGGCCCACCTGCCCCTGTCCTCCACCTCACCCCACCCCACCGCACAGGAAACCCAAATGCAGCTTTGCTACTCATCCCTTAAAATCTACAATATAAGTCTGCGGCCTGGTCCACCTGGACAGTCGAATAATAACGATACAAGTGCTCATCTTTTTGGAAAGTTTTCCGAGGGCTGAGCACTTTATAACCACCATGTAACCTTCAAAAAAACCTTATCAAGCAGGAAGAATAATATCGCTATTTACAAACAAAGGCATAGAGAGAATAAACGACATGACTGAGCTGGTAACCAGTGGAACTGCATTCCCCCCCACCACCACCACCACCACCACCACTCCAGCAAGGCTCCAAGAAACCATTTCTGCCCTCTGAGATCCCACAGTCACACTACAACTTGGACTGGGCACCCCATTGTACTGGTCTTTCCTGGGCCTCAGTTTCTTCATCTGTACAATGGGAGGATTAGGTAGAATGGTCCCTTTGTCTGGGATACTCTGTTCCACACTCCAGTTCTGGCCTCACGTAAAGGCCCTGGCCAGGATTCCCTACACTGACTTTGCTCCTCCTCGCCTGACTCCAACCCCAGAGCTAGGGCCTTCAACCTATCAGACCATCCTGGGGCTAACATCCCCCTGAAACCGAGACACCAAAGTTATGCAGCTCCTTGTAAATGGCCTACAACGGATCTTTAACCTTCAGGCAGTCGCTGTCAGTGAAACTCCCTGTTCTGCATCTCACCCTCGACCTATGATATTCCCCAACAAGTAGACACAGGCCTCCCCTGGGCCCCAAGGCTGACCCCAGTAGCCAGCACCCAGCACTGGCCGCCCCCTCCCAGGGCTGGCCAGGCACCTGCAAAAAGTAAGCACTCATGGGGTCCTCTTTGTTGTCCTCGTTGTAGAAGAGGCCCCCAGCCACGAAGACCTGGTTCTCCTTGGTCACCAGGCTGACGTGGTTCTTGGGGATCTGGGTGGAGAGGGAGGCACAATAGCATTCGTTGGCTGCTGGGTCGTAGGCCACCGCGCCCTCTTCGCTGATCATGAAGATGAGGTCCTGCAGGAACATGCCAAAGCGCAGAGTGTCGTTGAGGATGCCCGGGAGGACTCGGTCGGCCTCGTCGGCCTCCTCTGCCTTTGCTTCGCCTGCGCCCTGGTCAGCCGCCTTGGCGCCGGCTCCCTCCTTCCCCTCCTTCTTCTTCTTGCGCAGCACGGTGAGGCGGCCCTCGTGCGCATCCTTCACCATCTGCACCTTGCGAAGCAACTCCGGCTGGGCCCGCACGAGAGGGTGGCGCTCCACGCGACTCTCCAGGAAGGCGCGCGGCAGCAGGCGGCAGCGCACGCTCTCGAAGACGGTGGGCAGCGCGCGCTGGCGCTCAGCCTGCGCCTCGGTGTCGCCGCTGCCCGCCCACCGCATCACCGCCTCGAACACGGCCTCCTCCTTCTCCACGTTGAGGCCGTCGCTGGAGATGATGGCGATGAGCTCGTCGGCCGAGAGCCCGAGGAAGTCGGCGTCGCGCGACACGAGCGAGAAGCGCGCGCAGATGAAGTCGCGGGCGGCCACGGCCAGGCGCGCGCAGTCGAGCAGGAGCCCGAGACGGAAGACGGCGAGGCAGTTGGAGAGACACAGGCGCTTCTGCAGGAAGGACACGCAGATGGTGAAGATGGACGGGATCTGGAAGCGGTGAGCGGCGGCGAACAAATCCTGCACGCTCGCTTCGTCCAGTGCGATCTCCGACGTATACAGGTAGTGCAGCACCTGGGCCACAACGTCCGGGTTCACCTCCTCCAGGCGCACCTCGCCCGCGCGCTCTGGCTCCTCCAGGAAGCGTGCCCGGAAGTAGGGGCTGCAAGCGGCCAGCACCAGGCGGTGGCACGGGAACTCGCGCTCACCCACCCGAACCACACAGTCAAGGAACTTGCCGTGGTCCAGCATGTCCTTGAGCCCGTCCTGCAGGAGCGTCTGCTGGTACAGCCGTTGCTCCTCTGCTTGTTCCAAGCCCAGCGCCATGGCGGGTGGCCTGCGCTGCAGCCACAGTGCCGGGGGGCCTCCTCTCAGTACTCCCGGCGCGCTCAGTCTGCGCAGCTGTCTTCCTGGGGCTATATATAGAGGTGGCCCTGGCCCTGTAAGGCGAGCTGCCTGGCCTACTGCACATGACGCAGAGGGGACAACTGGGCAGAGGCCCCCTCCTAGAGCAGCCTTGACTCAGCTCCGGGGGCTCATGGGACGGGGTTGGGGTGTCGGCCCTCCCGAAAAGATGAGGGCTTCGCTGCTTCATTTCTAAATGGAGCACAGCATGGCCTTGATTGGGCATTGCCCCTCTAGGGAGGAGGTGACCCAAACTCTGCCTCTCAGTTCAGGGAGGGGCAAGTATTGGAATCCCACTTCCTGGCCTTCCTTACTTCATACCTTCTGGGCCTTTCTGCCTGGGTGTCACGATCTTCCTCCCTGGAGTATGTCTTACTCCAGCCACCCTTGGATACAGTGTGTTTTGTGCTTAGTGAACTTGAGCTGCCATTCTCTCGCTGGAGACTTTGTTGTCCCACCTTTAAAATGGGAAGACCTTCGCCCCTTTCTGCCCCAGCTCCGAGACCCTCTTTGGACTGTGTAAGAAAACAAGACGGTGTCTTAGATAAATAAGATCACCAGTTTCTTGTGGAGGCTGGGGCAGTTCGTAGCTCTCTGTTGAGCCTCAGTTTCCCTCCCTACCGAATGAGGTGGTGGAGAAATTAGACTCTGAGCGCCTCAGCTCAGTTCTGCCGAGGTTCAGAGGCATGGAGGTTCTGTGTTTCTGGGAGCACACCGTCACAGGGTTTTAACATTGTAAGGTGTCAGACAGGCTAGAAAATTAATTTCCTAGAATTCGACTATTCTAGGCATTTAAACCCTCAGGGTTTTAACATTATGGGGGAGTGACATTCTGAATTCTAGTGTTCATAAAGTGACACTCTAAAAGCTTAATATTCCAGAACATTAGCTGTCTATATTCATCGGTCTTGATCTATACTAGACTTGGTCTGAGCCTGGCTGGCTTTAGGGCCCCTGCACCCTGTCTACCATCTAAGGGGTCAGAGTAGAGGCCCAGGACAGCCAGTCCCGATGCCCACACTGCTCTGGACTCCTGAACACCCCGACCCCCCTTCACACACAAACATCAGCCTCAGCCGTCAAGATGAACTCATTCCCAAAGTGCAGCTGTGGGTTAAATTTAGCCCCCGGACACTGGTGTGAACTATTATGGGGCATTCTCCCATCATTCCTCTGAGTCACTTGTTTATAACCTCAGGCTTGGGGGGTGGGGGGATTGGAGAGGCAACTTCAGGCTGGGCCAGAACTGAGTCACCTCCCCTTTTGTGATCTCAGCGATGTCACACCTGTCCCTCCTGAGCAATGAAGGCATGTGACCATCACTTGCTCACTCCACCAGCAGGTCCCAGAGGGCACAGCACCTGGGAAGATCCTGGAGGTGGTCCTGTCGGCCTTTCGTAAAGGACAAGGAGGGCAAGTGGTGGGTTTCCAACCCAGCCCTGGACTGCAGGGCACTTCCAACAGGTACGGTCAGTGAGGAGACCAGCCCTGAGAGGCTCAGCAACTTGGCTAACTCACACAGTTGGCAAGTGACCGAGCCAGGATTCGGAGCCAATCTGCCCACCTCCAAAGACTGTGGGAATCCCTTCTTACCTCACTGCTCCCACAGATTAACAACAACAACAAAAAAAAAGGGCCCAATAATCATAGTCTCATTTCCCGAAGGCCAGGACAGAAGGTACGGATTGAACAATTCCCTTATATTTATCAAATGACTCCATGGTGTATTTTTAGATTATGATGAATCCCATAGTGCTCACGCCCTACCAGGCATTCCACTAGAATATTTATATGTGACTCATTCATTCATCGAGAACCTACTGTGCACTGTTTTAAATGCTGAGGATTCGGCCGTGAACACATCAGGCAAGAATTCCTGTCTTCATGGAGCTTACATTCAGCCGGGGGTCGGGGAAGACAGCAACACATAAATAGCTATACGGAATGCCAGATGATGATAACTGCTGTAGTGACAAAGAACAGGAAAGGGGGGATGGGGAGGGGCAGGTGGAGGTGGTAAAAATTTTAAATGGAGTAGTCGGGATAGACTCACTGGAAAGGACCACATCTGAGAGGTTCAAGCCATGGAAGAAGAGGACTCCAAGCAAGGGAACAACCAGAGCCAAGGCCCTGAGGCCGGAGGGCACCTAATGTGTTCCAGGAACAGCATGGAGGCCAGTGGGGCCGCAGCAGTGCACGAGGAGATGAGTAGGAGGAGATGAGTGCAGAGAGGTAACGGTGGGGGAACCATGCAGGGCCACGTTCAAAGTGTATGACATTGGTTTTCCCCTCAGTGAAATGGGGAGCCACTGTGTAGTTTTAAAGTATCATTATAAAAAATGCAAACATATACCAAAGTAAGAGAAGAGTATGCTGACATCCCACGTACCCATCGCCCCACTTCAACAACTATCAAGTCACGGCCAGGCCTGTGTCACCTCTGCCACACCCACACTGTTAATCACCCAGGGAGATGCCCAGGTTTTGGATGTGAGTATCGGAGAGAGAGGGAGAAAGCGTGACTCCATCGCTTTTCGTTGCGTCAAAGGAAAATGTCATCTCACTTCATCCCTTTAATTTTTACTCATTTAATCTTCACACCAACATTAGGAGGAAGGTGTCATTTTCCCCATTTTACAGAAACTGAAATGTAGATGGCCGGCACACAGGGATCAGGCTCATGTTGTTTTTTAATAAACAGCTTTGTTGAGGCATAAGTGACATCCCATAAACAGCACATATTTAAAGTGTACAATTACATAACTTTTGTCATATGTATACACACCTGTGAAACCATCACCACAGTCAAGCCAGAGGACATACCCATCAACACAAGTTGCCTTGTGCCCTTTTGTAATCTCCCTCATCTCACAACACCCCCAATCTAGACAATCACTAATCTTTCTGTCACTATAATTCATTTGCGTTTTCTAAAGTTTTATGTAAGTGGAATCATACAGTGTGTTCTTATTCTCATTCTCTCTCTCTCTCTCTCTCCCCACCCCCACCCCCACCCCTTCTCTCTCTCTGACTTCTTTCACTCAGAAAATTATTTTGAGCTTTAACCAGTTGTCTATTCCTGTTCTGCCTTCGTTAGGAATCTTAGCACATCACAAGGGTTATTTAAGAGAAATAAATACCAAGTGAAAATTTTCAGAAAAGTTATGCTCATTTTGCCAAGGTCAGAGAATCCTTTGCCAATGTGCCAAGAAACCAAAAAAGTCTGCAGCCCTGCTCGCATGAGCAGGCCTCTCCCATATGTAGGTTCTGGGCTGTGATTCGGCTGTTGAGGATTTGGTTGAGTAGCCACGCTCTATGTCCGTATGTGGCAGACATTGTCACACTGGGTAGTCTTCTCCCATCTCCTAAATAGCCTTCCTATGCTTGGGACAGGTCCCACATCCTTCCCCAGAGTAGAAACCAGAACTTATTTTCCCAGCTTCCCTGGCATCTGACAGCCCAAGAGAAAAAAAAAAAAAAGAAGATATAGGGGCCGGCCGAGTGACACATTGGTTAAGAACTGGCTTGGGACGCCAGAGGGCCCTGGTTCGGATCCCATATATGACGGCCAGTGACACTGCCCTCCACAGCTAAGATGGTGAACAACAGCTCAACCTGGAGCTGGGCTGCCGTGAATCGCCTGCAACGGCGTAGGCTGCAGCCCCTGCTGCCGTGGGTTGCCATGGGCTACCGTGTGTAGCCAGCAGCCAGCGTGAGCGGCCAGCAGCCACAGTGAGCG
>NW_017731368.1:6189185-6253826 GCF_001890085.2 Hipposideros armiger
GAACAAAAAGACAGCAACTTGTCTGTTCCCCTTCCCCCAATTCCCCAGCGCTGTTCCCATCCCCCCAATTCTCCAATAAAAATCTTTAAAAAAAACCAAAAGATATCAATAACTAAGGGTCCTCAAAGAAACAACCCAGCCAGATGACTTTACAGTGAAGCCCTCCATTTAACACATCCCTTCACACGTGCTGAGTTTCCAACAGGCTTTTTGGTGCTCCACTTTTAAAAATGATTGAAGAGACAACTTCTGGCCTAGACAACATGGGATTCATTTCTCCCTGTTCCTCCATGTTAAGTAAAACTATACCTCACGGAAATAAACAAGAGACAATCAGAGGATGGTGGGGAAAGAATGACAAATTGGTGGGAGAACCTAAGAATGAAGGAACAACTCAGCATGGGGGTGTCTGACACCCCACACCCAACAGAAGATGACCCAGGCCTGGAGTTTCCTGACCTCAACCTAGCAACAGAATATAGCTCAGGTAGACGCATCCATCTGGGAAGTTGAACAGTCGTCCCTCCAACAACACCAGGCAAATCCAGCATCACCAACAAGGTGGGTTAATCAGGACCAGCCAGGGGAAACACTTGGCCTGAGACTCACCTCGTCTGTCAAGAGACACTGGGCATCTGGTCTGAGGAAACCTCTTCTGCTCTCTCCAGCAACAGAAGCAGGAACAAGTGAGAAATTAAATTATCATTGGAACCTCTGCCCACAAAAGTAGACCTGAACCTGAATGCTTAACCTAAACAAGGCAGCTGCTTGTTACAGAAAGAAAACCAAATAGAACCCAGAGTCTTCTAACATAGTAGCCACAATGTCCAGGATACAATAAAAAAAAAACCAAAATCACCCATCATCATAATAACCAGAAAAATCACAACTTGAACGTGGAAAGAATCAACTGATGCCAACACTGGCACGAATCAGATGTTGGGATGATCTTGCAGCAGCTCTCATAAAAATGCTTCCACGATAAATTACAAAGTCTGAAATGCATTTAAAAATTGGAACATCTCAGCAAAGAAATAGAAGTTATACAGAAGAACCAAGTGGAAATTATAGAACTGAAAAATAGGGTAACAGAAACAAAATCTTGCTGGGTGGCCTCAGTAGGAG
Source organism: Hipposideros armiger (assembly GCF_001890085.2). Taxonomy (NCBI): domain Eukaryota; kingdom Metazoa; phylum Chordata; class Mammalia; order Chiroptera; family Hipposideridae; genus Hipposideros; species Hipposideros armiger. The sequence goes on from NW_017731368.1 coordinate 6,190,311, forward strand.
AGGGGAGATGACAGGACGAAATCAGTGCACTTGAGGACAGATTCATAGAATATGCCCGATCTGAAGAACAGAGAGTGAAGAACAAAAAAAAAATGAATGGCCTCTCAGGCCCATGAGATAAGCACAAAAGAGCCAACATTTGTATCATCATAGTCCCAGAAGGAGAAGAGAAAGAGAGGGGTTAAAAACTTCCAAAATTTGGTAAAAGACATATGTTCAAAGAGCTGAGCAAACCCCAAACAGGATAAACCTGAAGAAATCCATGCCAACACATCATAATGAAACTTCCACAAACTAAAAACAGAGAAAAATATCTTGAAAGCAACCAGAGAGAAATGACAATATTATTAATACCTATAGGGGAACAGCAATTCAAATGATGGTGGATTTCTCATCAGAAACCATGGAGGCCAAAAGGATGTGGCATAACATTTTTCAGGAGCTGAACGACCTGAAAATGGTGAATCTTACATATGATGAAACTATCTTTTGGGAATCATGAGGAAATAATCCCAGGGAATCAATCAATCAATAAAAAATAAAATAAAATAAACAAAACAAAATAAAACCCAACCCTCCAGGAGCTAATAAATGAGTTCAGCAAAGTCAGAGATATAAGAAAAATACAGGTGATGAAAATGTTTTGGAACTAGATAGAGGTGGTGGTTATACAACACTGTCAATGCACCAAATGTCACTAAAGTGTATTTTAATGTTATTAACATTCACTTTAAAATGGTTAATTGTATGTAATGTGGATTTCACCTCAATAGAAAATGGAAAAAAAGTAAGTGGGCGACTAGAGCAACTTCAATACAGGACCACCAGGGGCTCCTATCCTTCAAGACTGCAGGTAAGAGGCACCCGCCAGGTGAGTTCCTGTGATCTTCCTGGATGCTGGCTGAGGGCAGGAGAGCGTCAAAGGCGAGAGCAGGAAGTCATCAGCACCACCTTGGCCCCACCACCAGTGGCTGAATAGGGATGGGAGCATCTGCCTGTCCTCTTTCTTGCTGGGTAAGATATATGCATACATTCTATTGTAACTAGCTCTCTCTCCCCCTCCCATTCCCCTTCTATTTTGTAAAGGGTCTGGTTGGTGATGGTTATATTTACAGTCCAGTCCGTATATGTCAGAACACAAAAAGGGATCACAGCTGAGCTGGACGAGAGTAACTACCACTGCAGATCCTGGATTGGGGGCTGTACGCAGTCTGTGATGAGAAATGATACTGTCCCCTTTGGGAAGTGGATGAACACATTTTTATTTGTATGAGGCAAGCTGTCAAGAGTATTTTGTTGTGCTGGTTGTATGGAAGAGGGTGCATGTTGCTAATGGGCAGTGAAGGGCTAGACTGGTATATGTATTGGTTAACACTTTGTGGCCACTGAACACATCCGGATAGCCTTTTTCTGACTGTGAGTCCCACCTGCCCAAAGTAGAAAACAGAACTCACTTTCCCAGCCTCCTTTGCACCTAGGGTATAAATGTGTGACCTAGATCTGACAATTAGAGACACCCATGCAAGCAAGACTGATTCAGAGGAGAAGAAGCAAGGAAGCAGGCACCATGCAGACTCCAGGATTTTGTGAGGGTGGCAGAGAGAGTGATTAGTTTTGGGGTAGGGGGATGGGGTGGGGGGGGGAGGGGGAGAGAAGCAGTAGAGACAGCCCTTAGCATGATTAGTTCCCAGCTGGGGTGGCAGTCACACCTCCCCTGGGGCAAGTCCTACAGAGTGGTTTGGGTTTGTTCCCTGAGTCACTCCATAGCCTGAGTCTCTGGTTCTCCTGGAGATTTAATTATCACCTTCTCATTAAATTGTTTTCTGCTTAAATTAGCTAGAAGGGTTTCTGTTGTTTGCAACCAGTAGCCGTGGTTCAACATTCATGGCCGTGGTCTCCTGAAAGCCACTGTATGCCCAGCTCTGCTGACTGGAGGGGACACAGGGGAGCAGAATGTGGGGAAGTAGCATTGTTCAGTGGCTTTGGAATCAGACTTGAATTTGAATCCTGCCTCCAACACTTTCTGGCTTGTGTACAAGTTACCTCTCTGAATTGCCATTTCCTTAGGTCCCCAGCCACCTCAGAAGGTTGTTGGGTGAGGAGTGACTGTCGAGCAGTCCCAGCACGAGAGCTGTGGTAAGAGAGAGGTGCCAGAAGGTCAAAGCAGCCTGGAATTCTGAACTACCACATGCAGAATGGCTGCCCTGGAGCCTCACTCAGAGCCAGTGGTGCTGAGCCACTGAGGTTTGGAGGTGGTTTGTTACTGCAGCAGAACACATCTTCTCCTGACTTATTCACCGGTCATGGCTCTAGAAAGCCACATATTCAGGAGGCAGGTCCGAGGGCCCTGCTAAACCAGGGGTATGTCACTTCCTCATCTCACTGGCCCCTACTATGTGTTAGAAGGAAGCGAAGTCCAACTTTCTCCGGCAGGCCAGCACTGCTCTCACCCCTGCTCCAGGTCAGGAGCTGTTTGATCCCAAAGAGCAAAACTGGGGAGAGTGAGTGCTCCAGAGATGCCATCCATGGCCCATAGCCACCCAGCGGCCTCTGCCTCCTGGCCGAGCATGGCATGTACCCAAGACTCTCTGGAGGGTGAACTTGGAAACACAGATGACCCCTGAATAATGCAGGTTGAACTGCGCAGGTTCACTTATATGCAGATTTTTTTCAGTAAATACGTATAGTACTATAAATGTATTTTCTCTTCTTTATAATTTTCTTAATGATACTTTTTTGTAGCTTATTTTATTGTAAGAATACAGTATATAATACATATATAAAAATATGTGTTCATCGACTATGTTAGCTTCCTATCAACAGCAGGCTATTGGTAGTTAAGTTTAGGGGGAGTCAAAAGCTATACGTGAAGTTTCATGGGGTTTGGCATCCCTAACCCCCAACGTTGTTCAAGGGTCAACTGGACTTTGAGAATGAGGGAGGCGGGGGTGGGGCTGCAGGAAAAGGATGTTTAGAGAGGTGTCAACAAGCACATGGATAGCAAGAGTGAAGAGAGCAGACACGGGAGAAGCAAAATCCCCACCAGGAGGGAGCAGGCAGGCCCCTGGGTCTGTCAGCCAGCCTTTTTCTTAGGGTGCCCTGAGTGAGCCCCTGTGCCTCTCAGTCAAGGAAAGTGGGGCCGTGTGGAAAGGCAATGTCCAATCCTGGGAACCTGCGCCTGCACTCTGGCTGGTTGATGAATCCACCACCAGCCTCCTGTCCCCCTCCTCGTCAGACCCCTCCCCCTATATCCAGAACTAAGTGCCACAAACACAGGGACCTCATTCACCACGTAGCCCCCCGGCCTAGAGTTCCACTTGGCGCAGAGCCAGTGCTCTGTGTTCCCTGTGAGAGCCACCTGCGTCTTCCTCAGAGGCCACTACCTGTCTTCCACCTGAGCTGCTGTCCTCCCAGGCACCCGTGTCGGCATCTCTGATACCTGGCTCCTTCAGACTTGCCCTACCTGCCAAGGGAGAGATGAGCCCATCCTGCCGCTGCAGCACCCCCAGTGCTGGGCACTTGAACTACAGGGAGCGGCTCCTGTGGCAATACGCCTGGTGCTCACAGAAAACCACAGCTGCAGGGGCCCTGGCCGCCTGTGACACTGCCTTTGGGGCTTCAGCCTCAGTAGCCCCTCTGCACTCCACCCAGGACCCCAGCACCAGTTTGGGGGTGTATCTGTGCCTGCCTCAGCTCATGACTCTGGGTGTTCCCCGAAGCCCAGCCCATCCTTAAGGGGGGAGGGGGCGGTCCACAGATGCCCCAGGGCACCGTGTCCATGTGGTCTGCAGCCAGGCTGCCGGGTTCCTTGTTCTGGTCCAAGTCTTACCAGCCAATCAAGGCAGCCCGGAAGAAAAGAAGAGGCAGGGCCAAGGAGCAGTTGTACTGACTTTATTCCCCTCACTCCTCTCGCTCCGCCGCCTGCTGTCCCCCACACACTCTGCAGCTGTGGGGTGGGCACGTAGGACCAGACATCAGGGGTCCACAGGCCTGGGCACGGCCGTTCTGCCATCACTGTGCGGGGCACTGTGGCAGCATGCTCGTGTCGGAGCCTCAGGCTCTGAGCCCAGCCCTGACTTCCAGAACTGTGGTCACGGGGCTTGAGGCCCACCTCATCTCTGGCCCCTTCCCCGCAGCTGGCCCTAGACCAGGGAGCCCAAGGAGAGCTGGCCCAGGTTCCGGACCTGAGGTCTGGCCAGCGAGACAGAGGGACCCCCCTATAGCTGAACTCCAGCAGGAGTTGATGATCCTAAGCCCCCGCCCCGCCACTACCGCCAGCCCTGGGAAATGGGTGTGATGCCCCAGTCCCCTCACTCCAATATCCAGGTGCTTGTTAATTTGTCTTTAAAATAAAAAGGAAATGGAAAAGCTGGTAAAACAAGAACCCCATCTATACTGGCACTGCTGAGGTTCCATTATTGCTTCAGACCCTCATGGTCTGGCTGGAAAGGAGCTCCCACCCACAGTGGCCCAAGGGGAAGAGAGCGTTTAGCACCAGGGACACAGGGCTCCTGTCCCCACTGGGATGGGGCCTCCCAGGAAAGCGCTTGGCTGTGCCCAACTACAGCTACCAGACCGTCTTGACCAGAGCCCAGCCTACTGTCAGGACCCCTCTCCTGCTCTCAGAGGGGAGGTGCCAAAGAACAGGAAACCCAAGTCCCAGGACAGGGCTTTCTGATCAGCTCCCTCACACTCCTCTCCAGCCTCTGCTTGTCTGGCCTGATAGACCAGGGGCCCAGCCTGGCCAGGGCCCCCAGGCTTACTAAGGCTTCAGTGGGGCTAGCAGGTGACAAGGCCACCAGCCCCTATCGGAGACCCTGGTGTCAATAGCAGGGGTTTGAGGAACCCATTGGAGTCACGACCTAGAGACCATTGGGGGAGATCAACTTTTTGGGGGAAAATATGAGCCAGCTATGAAGAGCTGCCAGGCACTGGGACCAGAGGTTAGAAATAGCAGGGGGGAGCGGGGGACCCTGAGGACATCATGGAAGCCCAGAAATAAGGAATGCGGGAGAGGAAAAGAGCTCTAGCAAAGCAGGGGCCTGGGAGGACCAGCCTTGGGGTGGGGAGCCACAGAAAGCCTTCCTCTCAGGGAGGGGCCCACCTTCTCTCCCCAGAGGACAGACAGCAAGGGCACCTGAGGGTGCCTCTGTGAGCTCTGGGTCCTACTGCAGCCCCAAACTCAACTGGGCCGGGGAACTGCCCCCTATGCCCAGAGAGAGATCAGGCAGTGTGGCTTGGGTTATAGACCCTCAAATCACTTGGGCTCCTTGGGCCTGCCCACATCTGTACAGAATAAAGTGCTTCGTTTATTGATGATTAAAATGTGCCCAGCCCCCTGCCCCAGTGCCATGGGCCTACAAGGGGGTCAGAGGAGTTCTGAACCCCTCAGCCCTTGGGCTGATGGGGCCCAGTCCCCCCATTGTCCCCCTCGGGCTCAGGCCTCTTCCCACTCCAGCCATGCTGGGGAGGTGGTGGTATTGGGGGGCAGTCACGGGGGTTTAAGGTGCAAAGAGTATAACAAACAAAACTGTATAAACACAACAGGAAAGAGCTTACCTAGGAAACATGTAGCTTATGGAACCTTCCTCACCATTTTAAAGGTAGGAATCAAGATGTTAAATGACAACAAAAAAGGGTGTCCTATTAATGCTGTGCTGGCCTCATGGGGGCAAGCACTGGGCACAGGCTGGGGCTCCCCCAGGACCCTGCCCTGGGCCCCAGGGCCTGAACATGCAGGCACCCCACTGCCAGTGCAGAGGCCCAGGAGAGGAAAGGATGCTGGACACCAGCCAGGGGCAGGCTGTGGCGGGGCCTCGGGGAGGAAGAGGCTGGCACTGCCTTCCGGGAGCAGAGACGGACACAGACACACACGTCTCCTCTAGCATGGGAGACATGGCCAGGGCAGCTGGTGAGGGGCAGCCCTGCCCCCTGCCCCACTGATAGCACCTTGAAACCTTAAAACATTTGCCCAAGCCTCCTCCTTAGGGCACTGCTCCTGGGGTCCACCCATCTGCAGGGGCTCCTTGACTGTAGCCCCCGGGAGCCGGTGGTGCAGGAGCCCTTCCGTCTGCCCACCCGGGGCCTGCCCACAGCACGAGGCCCGGGGACCTCAGTGCAGCCTGGTGTGGGTTGGGGATCTCTGTGAATGTTGGCAGGGCTATGGGTGGGGAAAGCAAATGCCTGGGGTCCAGCCCCTGCCTGCCCCACTCCACACGGTGCAGAGCTGGGTCCGCAGTCTTCACACCTTGCCACTCCCCGTCCTACACGCTCATGGGCATCTGGTCTCAAGCCCCTGCCTCGGTGTCCACAGCCCTCGGACTGGGTCCACAGCTCCTCCAAAGGGGGCTGGCATCTCAACTTCTCCCCACACCTTCCAGGATGAGGGGGCAAGTTAGGGAGCACAGGGGAGGTGCAGATGAGCCGCTGAACTGACCCAGGCTCGGCCTGGACAACCCCTCCTGCTCAAGCCTCAGCAGAGTGACCAGTCACACCTGCTATGCAGGCCCTTCTTCCACTGTACCTGCTGCCTCCAGCACCCTCCTCACCTGGAGGAGGGTGCTGCCAATAGTTTCCTCTTTCTTTTTTCCTTCACTTCCAAAAAAAAAAAAAAAAAGTAAAGGCTTCAAGGAGTCACTGAAAGGGGGGCACTTGGGAGTGAGGTGTCCTCCACCAGCTCGGGGGCGCAGCCAGCCTGCACCCCCACCAGGGGCAGGGGTCTGAAGCAGAGCGTGTCCAGACATCTCTGGATGCGGGGGCAGCGGTGCCAGGCCAGTGTTGCTGCCCTCTCACAAGGAGGGGAGGGCAGTGGGATCGCTCCTGGGTGGCCCCTGGGCTCCAGGTCCTGCGTGTGCAGTTGGGGGTTAGTTGTTGGCGGTCATCCTCCCGCCGCTGTTGGCAGTGGTGGGGAAGAGCGGGGGCGGGGGCGGCAGGTGGGGCGGGGGCGGCATGGTCTGGGGCAGCCCCGCCAGCAGTGGCAGTGCGGGCGCCTGAGGCTGGGCAGGGGGCAGGCCTGGGGCGGAGGGAGCGCCGTCGCCGGCCAGAGGGTGGCTGACGCGGAAGCATTTCTCCTTGTGGGCTTTGAGCATGTTGGAGAAGCGGAAGCGCTGGCCGCAGACGTCACAGGGGTACGGCTTCTCGCCCGTGTGCGTGCGCCGGTGCCGCTTCATGTTGGGCCGGCTGGTGAAGCTCTTCCCGCAGATCTCACAGATGTACGGCTTCTCCCCTGGGGGTTGGCGGTGGGCAGCAGGGTGTCACTGGGGGTTTGCCACACCCTAGCCCAAGGCCAGCCTCCCTGCGCCCATGGAACCACAGTGGGGCTCAGCCCTGACATCCTGGGATCCTGCCCATCCTGGGCCACTTTGTACCAGCCTCAGGGACCTTGGGAGGCAGGGAAGACGGCCGGGGCCTCATAGAGAAGGGGTGCAGCCATCCCAGGCATCCTGAGCAGGGCTGAGAAGGGGTCCCAGGCCTGGTTTGGAGCCCCACCTCGGGGCAGCCGTACCTGTGTGGGTCTTCATGTGCTCATCAAAGTACTGCTTCATGTTGAAGTCCTTGCCACACCACTGGCACATGAACTGCTTATGGCCAATGTGGATGCTCATGTGTGACCGCAGTTGGTACTTGTACTGGAAGCGCTCGTTGCAGTTCTAAGTGGGGGGGAGCAGCCTTCAGGGAGGGAAGCGCTTACCCAAGACCGTGATTGCAGGGAGGACACACACCTGGAGGGGCTCCTGGGGTGGGCAGAGGTGAGGAGGCCATGGGCATGCAGGGCCCAGGCAGGAATGGGGGCCAGGAAGTGGGGGAAGGTGACAGAGTGGAGGGAGGCCTCATGCTTAAAACCAAGGGCTCCCCCAAACTTTCTCTCTAGGACGGCCCCCTTGTCACCATCTGCAGCTCCATTTCTCATCTCTCTGCCCGAGATGCTCCTCTGTCCACCTTTCCAGAAAGCCTGCACCATGGTTCCAGCCCAGGGAGGCTTCCCACCCTGAATGTGTGCAGGTTGGGTTAGGGGTGGGGTGGCAGAGTAGGGTGGTGGGGGGCAGGCCGGTGGGCAAACAGAGGAGGATAGAGTGGGAGGCCAGGGCCACAGATACCAGAGCCCTGTACCCCACTTCCCCCACCCCTGGTTTTTAAACAGCTGCTGCCCCTGATCCTGCCCCATCCTGGGTGGCCCCTGGGGCAGGGGGAGAAGGGAACTCACCTCGCATCGGAACGGCTTCTCCCCGGAGTGCTGCAGCGAGTGCACCTTGAGAGACATGCTGCGTTTGAAGGACTTCCCGCAGGTCTCGCAGGTGAAGGGCATGTCCTTGGTGTGGGCTATGAGGCGGGCACCATGGCCGTCACAGCTCTGGGGGACCCCACCTGCCCTGGGGCCTGCCTCACAGCCTCTGTCCCAGGACTTGGGGCTGTCTCCCAGGCACGCCCCCTTCCCTGTGGGCTCTGAAGTCTGCTCAGACAAGTGTGGAGGTCCTTCTCTAGCCTTTGGCCAAAGGAAATAGCCAAGGCCACCTCACCCCCAAAGCTTTGGGGGAAAATGGAAGTATCCCAATGGGACTGGCCTCGGCTCAAATCCTGGCCCAGCCACCGGCTCCCTGCACAGCCTCTGTGGGCCCAGCATCCTCTTCTACAAAGGATGCTAGCGGTGGCACTGCACCTCCGTGGTGGCTGGGGCTTTACAGGGGATGACACTTGCAACATTTAGCTCCAGTTCCCCCAGAACCTGTGGACAGGTGAGGTGGAAGAGCTGGGAGGAAGCAACTGGAGACAGGGGGAGCCCCCTCAGAACGCAGGGCTAGGGAACCTGAGCCCAGGAAAGGGCCACCAATCCTGGGTTACCCAGTATCTCCTGGCTGAGATCCAGACCCTGGGGTCCCAGATCCCAGTCAGTTCACGCTGGAGGCCCCCAGCACTGTCTGGTGGAGAAAGGCGGTAAGGCCCCTGTTAGCCACCTGTCCCTTGAGCCCCAGTCCCTGAGCAGGCAAGGAAGCGAGGGCTGCAGAGACACCAGCCTCCCAGCCACGCCCAAGGAAGAGGTGTGGCCCAACACACACTTGTGGGGCCACTTTACTATGTTGAGGTGTGACCCTGGGGGGGAAGGGTTGCATTCAGAGAAGCCTGAAGCCCTGTGAGGGCCCGATGGCACAGCTGACCTCAAACTGAGATACAACCTGTGCCAGCTGGATTCTGGTCCCCACCTGACAGGAGCCCTTGTGCAGTGTGCAACCTGCCCAACTGAACATGGCAGCCCTGACCCCAGAGCCTGTTCAGGCCACATCTGCCACTGCAACCAGCCTCCCCAGGCCTCCCCACTAAGAGGGGCTTTTCTCATCCCTTCACATTGCCCTTGGGTGTGAAGTCCTTCCCAGCACACCCAGCAGCCGGCCCAGCTCTGTCCTCAGGCTCCATCCCTCACTGGCCTAGACTTACCAACCATGTGCTTGCGCACGTGGGCCATGGTGTAGAACTTCTTCTCGCAGATCTCACACGAGAACTTCTTCTCTGCGTAGCCGTGCACAATCTTGTTATGCTCGTGGAGGGACCAGAGCTTCTTAAAAGCTTTGCCGCATGTCACACACTACAGGGTGAGAGGACTTTAGGCCCTGGGTACGGAGTCAGGACCATGTGACAAAGGACCAGTCCCTTCCCCTCTCTGGGCCTCAGTTTCCTCACCTGAATTGTGCTGGAAAGAGCCTTTGGTGACCAGGGACCAGCCGGATCTGATGAGTTGGAGATGGTACCTCCCTAAACACTTATCCACCCACCACCCTCGGCTATAGCCTGGACCCTCCTTTGTCCTTGAACTTAACTAGGGCAAGGGGTCACCTCTTCCAGGAAGCCTCTCCTCTGTGCTCATTTGAACAAGGCGTCTGTCTATAGAGGGGAGACTCACAACTGGCTGAAGGGCCACAGTGCACAGTGGGTGTGAACAAGCCCCTCTCAGATAACAGGTCAGGACAGAGTTGGAGCATTATCTCTGCTGCCTCCCCCTGCTGGGACTCACACCCTGACACCATGGAGAGCCCCAAAGAGATCGGTCCCAAAGGGCTGGCTGGGGGGAAGAGGGCAGTCAAGAGGTACCAGGTCCCACCAGGTAAGGCAGGGTGGTGGGAACCTTGGGGCCACGCTCCCTTCCTCCTTTTCTCCTGGGCTCTCGTCCTGCCCATCTCTGCAGGACACCCCCAGAGGCCTGGGGACAAGGCCAGGGCTCAGGCAGAAATTGGGTCAGGTTGCCCAGGTCAGAAGGGGCACAAGTGTCTTCCCCATCAGGAGGGAGGCTCTGGTGTGTGGCAGGTAGAGAATCAAAGGGCAGCCCAGCAGGCAGGCAAGTGGGAACAAATACACAAAGGTGGAGCAGGAGACCAGGTAACTACCCCCAGGTAACACTTTCTCCACAGGGCACTGCAATTAGCAATTAGCTCAGACAATTAGCATCCGCCTACCTGCTGCCCCCCCACCCCTGCCGGAAAGTTCAAGCCAGCCTGGCTGGCCCTGTGCTGCCCATGCCCTGAGAGGCCACGCTGGCACAGAGTCAGGCTGGCCCGAGGCCTGGCAGCCAGCGCGGCTCCCTGCTTGGTCCCAGCAGCCCCTGCTCTTCCCAAATTTTTGCTCCAATCCCTCTACCCCAAGCCCAGGCCAGCTGGCATCTCCAAAGAGCTGAAAGCAAGGACTTCCTCCTGCCCAGCTGCCCCTTGCTCTACTCGGTCTTGGTGGCACGTGGCAAGTGGCGCACCCCTCTGGGCAAACCCCTCCTCTCTTCATCTGTGCTTCTGTGCACTGCGTGATCCGTGAAACTGCACACGGTGACCCTGCTGGCCTTCTGACAGCCCTCAGGATTTGCTACAACACTGACTCCTCTCTCCTCAGAGCTGGTTGTCCCCCGCTCTCATGTGCTCAGTCAACTCTCTCCTCTCTTGCTCCCAGGTTCATACTCCTTTGCCCCTCTGGCCAAGGTTACTGTTGGTCTCAATCCTATCTGCACATCTGTCCACGTGTCAAAGCTCAGTGCTATCCGCCTCCTCCATGAAGCTCTCCTTCATGTTCTCACCAACCTGGGCCCTACCCTCTTGGCTCACCCTGGTCAGGGGGCTGGTCCCACTGTTCAGGGGGCTAAGTCTGGTCTCCCCAGGCTGTCTGGACAATGCCAGCAGCAGGACCCTGGGTGCCCAGGGCCCCGTTCTGGCCTGTCGCAGCCTGGCTGGCTGTGTGGCCCCAGCTGGCCCTCTGCCCTGTCCTGCCCACCCACACCATGCAGCCACTCGGAGGCCCACCTGGATGTTGCGTTCACAGTCTGTCTGCCGGTGCAACAGCAGCTCACTCTCCAGCAGGAAGCGCTTGCCACACTGGTCACAGATCTGCATGCGGCTGTGGGTCACATTCATGTGTTTCTCCAGGTACCAGCGGTTGTTGAACACGCGCGGGCACTTCTGGCACGGGTGGTGCTGCTTCTCCTCCAGCTTCACCTTGGCCCCCAACCCGTCAGTGGCCTGTGGGCCTCGGGCCGGTGCTGAGGCCGGGGCCACTCCTGGGGGCGGCTTTGACCGCTTCCCACCGCGCTGTCCGGTCTCCTCAGGCTCGGGGAGGGCCCGGCGCCGGGACCGCGTGGCCATGCGGCTGTGGGGAGGGGGCTCGGCCCGGCTGCCCCGACGTCCTGCTGGCCCCTGCCTGCCCCCTGCCTCCCCCTCCTCCTCCTCTTCCTCCTCCTCCTCCTCTGAGCTCTCTTGATCCTGCTCGCTGTGTCCTTCCTCTTCTTCCTCCTCCTCCTCCTCCTGCTCGCTGTGCCCTTCCTCCTCCTCCTCCTCCTCCTCCCCTCCACTGCCACCACCCTCCTCCTCCTCCCCTTCCTCTTCTTCCTCCTCCTCCTCCTCCTCCTCCTCCTCCTCTTCCTCTGCCTGACTGCCGCCTTCCTCTTCCTCCTCCTCCTCCTCCTCCTCCCCTCCACTGCCACCACCCTCCTCCTCCTCCCCTTCCTCTTCTTCCTCCTCCTCCTCCTCCTCCTCGTCCTCCGTGTGCCTTTGCAGCCCGTCTTCCCGGCCCAGCACCATGGTGGCCGGGCCCGCGGCAGCACCCGGCTTCCCCTCGGGCCCCGTGGACACGTGCAGTGTCTGGTTGTTGAGGTTCACCTCCACGATGATCTGGGACTGCTCCCGGCGGCTGTAGGTGCCAGAACCCCCAAGCTCCTCCTCCAAGTCCTCCCCACCCTCTAGCTTGCACAGGCCAGCCGGGTGCCCGCCTGCCTCCTCGACGACACCCTCCTTCTCCTCCTTGAAGAAGGGCTGAGCCGGCCCAAGGGCGGCAGGTGCCGTGCCACCTGTGGTCCCTGCCCCGTCCTCAACACGCACGGAGTAGGGGTCAGGGCCCTCGCGGGCGTAGATCTTGGGCAGGCCTGGGGCGTCGGCCTCCTGCTTGATGTCGCAGTAGTAGGGGGGTGCAGCCGGTGGTGTGCAGCTGGCAGCCGGCTGGGCCAGGGCCACAGCGCCAGCGGGGCCCGGGGGGCCGAGGGAGCGGGCGTCCAGCAGCTCCTGGCAGGACGCGGCGATGTCAGCCATCTGTAGCAGCGAGGCGGCACTGAGCACCTCGTGGACGTTGGCCGCGTTGACCAGCAGCTTGGACGTGTAGATGAAGTTAAGGATCTGCTGCAGGCCGCCGGGTGCCAGCGCCTCCAGGGACAGCTCCACGCGCTGCAGCTGCTTGTTCTGGGTGAAGAGCGAGTGAAAGAACTGGCTGTAGGCGGCCAGCACGCCCTTGTGAGCCGGGAAGACGCTGCGCTGGGGCACCAGCACCAGGTCCACGTCGCAGAGGTCAGGCTGGAAGAGGCGCTGCTCGTTCAGACGGCCCATCAAGCAGGCGAAGTGCAGCGCCACGTCCTCCACCAGCGAGAACTCGGCCGCCGGTGAGTCGGTGGTCTTCTCAACCAGCAACTGCGGGGCACAGGACACAGGTCAGGTCAAGGCCAGCGGGGCCCCAGCAGCACCCACCCGGAGACAGCCCACTCATCATTCTTGGTTCTACATTACAGAAAAGGAGCCAACGCTCAAGCAAAGATGAGGGGGAACTAGGGTTCAAGCCCAAGTCAGCTTGCCCCTCAGAATTCAAGCTCCAATCATGACCTTCTGAGGCCCAAGATCAGTTAACCTTTCTGGGCCTCCAGCTCTTCCTCTGTGAAACAGGAAGTCATTTGGGGAAGGGAAGGGGAAGAGAGGAAAAGGGACGAGGGTGACTAACTGTCCAGGTGTGTTAGGGACCTAGGGGTTTCCTGGGATGCGGAATTTCAGCGCTAAAACCAGAGCTATCGTGGGCAAACCGTGACTAGGTGGTCACCCGAGCAGGGACATAGGCATTCCTTCAGTATTTCCAGAGCCCCACAGATTCTCTCCCGACACTCGCTCACACAAATAAAACCACGCCTGCCTAACCCCGGAAACAGAAGTCTGGCTTACGCATAACCCAGCCTCTGCTACTGCAGCCCTGGGGGCAGCACTTAAGGGAACCCCTCACTTCACTAGCAGTGGACCTTAAGGCCTGGGCCTGAGGGCTGCCGCGGTAGAAACGTGTGACTTCTCCCCACCTGGTCCTGCCGCCCTGCTAGAGGAAGCTGGAGATCCACCTAGCCCCTCATTACTCGGCCAGAGCTTTGACCAGGCCACTGCACATGATCGCAAGCCTGGCCGCCAGCAACTCCCTCTCACACAGGGGTTCTGTGGGGGGTGGGAGGACACACGAGGCCCCCAAGACCTTTTCCCTCTAAGCTACCAGACCCAGGTCAAGTATGGTCCAGGCCCAGGGGCTCTGAGAAGTCTGCATCTTGGAGGCCACACCATCTGGGGACTCTGCAGCCTCAGGAAGGCCCTTGAAATCTGATGGGTCAGATTATCAGGTCCTTGGGCCACACTCAGCACCTTGAATTGCCCACAGTAGGAACCAGCTTAATTTTTCCTGGCTCCAGCACAGCGGTCTCCCCAAAAGGTGGGCAGCACAGACAGGCAGGCTGCCCCGTCCCTTGAATGGGTTCAGCGCACAGCGGATGCTCAAGACCTGCCTGACTGGACCAACCCCACAGGTTCCAGGTTCTGGCCCTCAGACCCTGTCCAACTGAGTCAGAGCATCCTACATTTGAAGACCTTACCCCGCTGCCACCAAGACATCAGCTCCCCTCCCTCAAGCAACTCCCTGGAGGCCATCTATCCACAGCCCACCCCATCCCCCATGCCAGTCCTTCCACTGGTGGGCAGCGTGTGTGTGTGTGTGTGTGTGTGTGTGTGTGTGTGTGTGTATTCTCAATTTCTCAGTCACCTGAATGAGAATCTGCCCTGGGCCTCAAGGAGCCACCAGAGACAACCGGCTCCAAGACCGGCCCTGGGCCCCACCCTCTGCACCTAGCAGCCCAGGGCAGCACCCACCCAACGCTCTCTCAGATCCCAGTTTAGCCAGGCCCCTGGCCATGGATACCATCTTCCTCGAGTTCTCCCACCACACCTCCGAACCCCACCCACCTTCCCTCCGCCAGCCAAAAAGCCACCGCATGTCCTCTCTGTCTCAGGGCTGCTCGCCTGTCAAGGCCTGGCTCATCTAACCAGGACAGGGTGCCAAGCCATTCCTTTCTCCCTCCCCTGACTCAGTCTGATTCCTCTTCTGGGACCAACCCTTATTGAACAGATGGGGAAACTGAGTCTCAGACTGGGAGGATCCCATAGTGAGTAGTAACAGGGCTCCTGGCCTCCCAGCTCTGCTAAGGCCACCCTTCCCTGTTGGGCTGGACACCTTCATTTCTTGGCCTTTCATGACTTATAAAGCAAAAAGAGGCATCTGGGGACCCTCCCACCCAGGGGACAATCTGTGCTTCCTCAGACTCTCCCCCCAGCCACCTCCCGAGAGATGCTGCCACCTGCAGGTCAGTGAGGGGTCAAGATACAACTTGCGTAGTAACGCCAGATAGTGGCAGAGGAAGTGGCTTGCATAAGGGCTTGTCAAAGCCAGGCCTGTTGAGGGGAGCCCACCCCAGGTCGCAGTCCACCCCGCTGCCCCTTCCCAGAATGCCCTCCAGTGCCTGCCTTCCATGGGAAAAGGGTAGTGCCCAACCTTCCCATGTGCAGGTCCAGTCCCAGGGGCCAGACGAGGCCTGGCCAGGGCCCTCTGGCTTCAGCAGGGGAGCAGGGACTTGGCCTGGGGGATAGTGCTGCTCCAACAACTCCATTCACGAGGCAGTACCCCCACCTAAACCAGCATCCTTGGCTCTTGAGGGGCTGAGCACCTCACGACCTAGCACCGTGGCTGGACTTTGAGAAGGCACACAGATGCAGCCTGAGTCCATAACTGGCAGCCCTTCAGCAGGGCACAGCTGTCCCCTAGGCTGGCACCTTCCATACAGGGCCCACCAGCTGTGCCCGTTTCCCCAGCCAGATGTGCCAGTTCCCTGAAGCTGCAGATGCCCCTCCCCATCTGGCTGTGCCAGCTGCAACCATACACCCTACCCCCAAGTCCCGGCCAGGCCATCCTCAACAAGATGCAGGACCAGGGGAGTGGTCGGGCACTCCTGTTGCCAGGGGGGTTTCATGTCCTCAAACCCTCCCTCCAAGGCAGGCTGCGGGGAGGTCAGATGCCAGGGACACCTGCCCAGGCAGCTCACCTGAGTCAGAGCTTCTGTACCATGGCCACCAAGCCATTGGCTCCGTACCCTGCCCCAGGGCCTCGCTGGAGGCCCGGGGATGAAACCTGGGCATCCATCTGCACCCTCCACTCCCACGCTAATCCTTCTATCGCCAGGCAGCAGTGGATGGGCCCAGTCTGGGCAAGGGGCACAGGCTCATGACTTTCAGGCTCCTCTTTTTGGGGAGAGGTTGTCTATGCTAGTCTCTGTTCTAATGTCCCCCTCCTTCCCCAGGAAACAGGACCAGAGAGGGCGGGGGACCGGCCCAAGGTCACACAGGAGTTTGGACCGGAGCTGCGGGCGTCCCCCCACACACCCCGCTTGGCCTGGCCGGGGCGCCCCCGCATCCCTAGGCAGGGCGGCTCCAGCGCCCACGTGGCCCAAGGCCCAGGCGGGAATCCGACCTCTCCCCCTCCCCCCCATCACCCAGTCCGAGGGCGGCGCCGTTAGGACTCAGGGAAGCGCCCCCCTCCGCCAGTGCCCGGCGAGACCTCAGTCTCTCGCGCTCAGGCACCCACCCCAGGAATTTAACCCCGTCACCGCCGAAGGCCGCGCCAGAGATCCGCATTCCAGGCCTGCGGGGATCGAGGATAAGGAGGTCGGGGAGACTCGGCGAGGGGGAAGAGCCCTCCAGCCCCTCCACCCCGAGCCAGCGGGCCGTGCGCTCGGAAGGGCAGAGCGGGCAGGTGGGCGGATAAGCGGGGGGACAGGCAGGGCCTTGCGTACCATGGTGCCGTGGCGCTGGGGGCTTACAGGGCCCCGCGGGATCGCGCTGCCCCCGGCGGCCGGGCCGGGGCCGCTCCATGAAGCGCCGCGCTGGGGGCCGCCCCCGCGCAGGGCCCCGCGACCATGGCCCCCGGGGGCGCGGCCGGGCTGGCGGAGGCGCTGGGCCGCAGCGAGTCCAGCAGCCGAGCAGCTGCGGCCCCGGAGCCTCGGGCGCGNCCGCAGCGAGTCCAGCAGCCGAGCAGCTGCGGCCCCGGAGCCTCGGGCGCGGCGGGCGGGGGGCGCGGGGCGCCGATTGGAGCCCGCGCGTCAGCTGGGGCCGCCGTCTGGACGCTTAAAGGGCCAGGCCGCCCAACGTGCCGGCGGGGGGCGCGGACACGTGTGGTGTGCGGCGTCCCGGAGCCGCCAGCTCTGCCTCGGGCCGCCGGGGCCCTCAGCCAGGCTCCGCTGCTCCCATCCAAGCGGATGGGCCCCGGCCTCACTCTCCTGCACCGAGCCCCTTTCTGCCGCCGGAAAGTTCGTCCCAGAGTCTAACCTCGGTGCCCTCCAGCTGCGCGACAGAGGCGGGGTCGGAGAAGGAGGCGGCCCTGCGATGGAGAAGCTGGGTGCACCCGCGCTCCAACCAGCTTCAAGAAAGGCTTCTCTACCTGCTCCCCTGAGTGACCCCACATTGAGGAACCTGACGGCACCCTAGATGCTCTCACCACCCCCACCCTCTGGCCTGGGCTGCTCTGACCTTAGGGTGAGTCTGGGATCTCCAACTAGGGCCCCTCACCCGTACCCCACGGCAGCCCAGGGCTCATTTTGCTCTATGCTTGCAGGACTTAGTCCTGGTAGACCCATACCTACCTGGTGGCCTTTCTGGCTGCACAGGTCCGCCCAGGGCAGAAGACACAAGAACCCAGACCACAGCTGCAATGATC
This sequence comes from Hipposideros armiger, assembly GCF_001890085.2. NCBI lineage: Eukaryota > Metazoa > Chordata > Mammalia > Chiroptera > Hipposideridae > Hipposideros > Hipposideros armiger. The sequence continues at coordinate 6,207,603 of NW_017731368.1, forward strand.
AAGTCTGCGACCAAAAGCAGGAGAAGAGGAGCAGGGGCCAGAGGCCCAGGCCTCACTGCGCCCCCAGCCGTGTGACCTGACGGCTGCTCCGGAGCCTCCCCACTCAGTCTCTGCTGGGAAGATGCAGCCAGGCCTGCGGAATGCTGCTCTGGCATGGACACCAGTGGGGGCAGGGGGCTGGCTGTGCTGGCAGGAGGCTACAAAGGAACACTGCCAGGCTGAGCAGGCAGCAGAGTGGGGGACCACAGTGTGCTGGGCCTGGCAGGACCCAGGTGGTGGCTGGGCCACCTCTATGGATAGGGGGCCTCTGTGGGTCTCATGTGGCCGTGTCATCCTTAACCCCACCCCCACCCCACCCACCCCAAACTGACTGCTACCGCATATTGGGTCACTCTCCCATTGCCCCCGTTCTAAGAGTACCACACAGTACACCTCACTCCTCCCCACACACATGCACTCGCACTTACCAGCCATGCCTAGCTGTAGCGGTTATCTCCTGGGTATGCCACCTTACTTGTGCCTGGGCAGGGAGGGACTCTGGGGCCTTTTCAGAGTGACTTGGTCTGGATGCCAGGGGGAGAATGGAGCAGAGGCCAAGATCCCAGGCAGGCACCATCCTATAGTCCGATGGTCTGACCTGTAAGATCGCAAGGGCCTTCCCTGAGGCCAGGATGGGGAGGCCCTCATGGTGAGGCCATCCTAGAGCCAAGGGGAAAACACCTCAGGGGCAAAGATGGGGGTGATCAAAGCGTGCCAGAGGAAGGGGAGGAATGTACACAGCCAGATGGAGGCTGAGCAGAGACCTTGGTGGAAAAAGAGATGGGAAGAGGGAAAGGGGCACACGTGGGGCCAGGCCCCCCGAGGCAGCCACTGCAGACATTCTGCACGTCTGTGGCCATGGTGGGTTTGTAGACAGCTGGCTCAGTTCCCAGAGGTCTCGGGCTGAGGCCAGGCCAGAGTGGCCCACATGCCTCACCAGCCAGTCACCTCAGGGCTGCCCTCTATCTTCCTCCCAACCCACTTCCTCATCTGACTCAGTGGATCCCTGCACCAGCCTGGGGGGTGGCAAGGGAGGGATTGTGTACCCTTTGGTTGGATAAGGCCCAGAGCAGGACAAATCGCATGGCCAGGCACCAGCGTCAGGAGCCAGAGAAAGGGGAGGCTGGGAGAGAGTGGCCTCCCCCACAGGCTGGGAGGAGCCTGGCAGAGAGGACCCTCCTGGACCCACTTCCCAGCCAAGGCTTGGTGGGGGGCTGTGGCCAGTGTGACTCAGGTAGGGCTGCTGGTCCCTTTGAGACTGGCCTTGACTGCAGCAGTCAAGCCAAAGGAGGGGCTGAAGGTTGGGTGAGAAGAGGGTATGGGCTGTCTCCGTCTTACTTATCTGGCCTACAGCCCATCTGCTGGGGGAGCCCCAGGCAGGGCCTGAGCTCTGTGAGAAGCTATGGCAGGAAGGGGCTGTTTGAAGAGCTCAATCTGGTGGGCTCAAATGGGGCTGCTCAGAGCTGAGGCCCATCAGCTAGAGCAGAAGGGCACTTGAGGCAGAGAGAATAGCACTCCAAGGGCCTGGAGGCAGGGGGCAGTTTAACATCTGTAGGGAACTAGGGTCATTTGATGTAGTGGAGTCGAGATTCTTGTCAGGTGTGAGTGCCTGGCCTGATGGAGAGCGGGAGAATTGCTCTCTGGGCCTTGGCGAGAGCCATGCTATGGGGCTTTCACCTCATGCTTGGTCACGGCAGGCGTGACCAAGGCTGGAGGGGGAATCTTAGGCCAGAATGGCATGTCCCAGTGGGGAACCAGGAGTTTGTGAAGGCCAGGTCCTGCAGACACTTGGGGCTGAGTGCTGGAAGGTCAGCAGCCATGCCCCTGCCTCTAGGAGACAACTCACAGGCTTTCTGACAAGTTCCCTAAGCATCTAGCCCCAAGTTTCTCTCCCATGTCAGGGAGGAGGAACAGACTCAAACAAGCAGTCCCCAGGCTTGGTTGGGGAACCCAGACTCACCCCTACTGAACCTGGAAAGACCAGCACAGGCCAAGGGTGAGGGGGTGGGGGCAGTGCAGGGCTCAGCCTTCCTGGGGGGCATGGAGCTGTGCAGATGCTGTAGCTGAGATGGGGAAAGGAGAGAGCACAATGGCCAGTGCCAGAAAACAGAAGGTGACGATACAGCATGGGGTGGATGGGGTGGCAGGGAAATTCACGCTCCCCCCCAGGTGCTGACCCATGGCCCTGCAGGGCGGACAGCAGCATAGATCTCTGGGTGTGGGGCTGTGGGGAGGAAGTGTTGCTCCTGTTCTGCTGAGCTCAGCATTAATAGGCTACAGCTGCTGGGGGGTTGGGGCCTAATTCAAACCAGCAGGTTGCCTGGTTCCCTCCTGAAGCACAAACGTCATGGCCTTGGCATTCGAGGCCTCCTTGTCCGGGATCCTCTCCCACTCTGTTGGTTCAAGGGACCCCCGGGCTCTCATTTGTGATTGAGCCCAGCCCTCCACATGAACCCCTGGGGGGGCCAGCGGCCCTTAACTACGTTGATATGTGCTGGTTCGAAGCATTTAATCCTCACCAGTTCTTGGAGGGAGGCCTCAGTATCCCGGCTCTTCAGATGAGAATTATAAAGGCCAAGAAATGTATCCCAAGTTACCCAACTTTAGGAAGTGGCAGAGCAGAACTTGAACCCAGGCATTCTGTTTCTGGCCCCAAGCCCTTAAGGACACAACTAATTGCTCACAGAGGTTATTTCTTCAAATTGGGGCAGAGGCATGAAGGCCAGTGGGATTCTCTCTCTGGGAATCTGGCGTAGTGGCACATGAGTTGCAGGAGGCCCTGCGTGATCCGGGGCCGAAGTGCCAGCCCAACCTCCTGTCCCCTGTGGGTTGCCTGGGAGGCTGACTCGGCGCTGGTCTGGTCTGAGAAGGGATGGGCACCCCTGGTTCTCCTGTTTGGTTGCACCAGTCGTATGCACCCTCTTTCGGGGCTTATGAACTGAGATGAGCAGTCCAAGGACCATTAGCCTCGGAGAACAGATGAGCAGAGGCCCAGGGTCAGGCCTCCAGATGCAGGATGCGAGTGTCTGTCCTAAGGCCTTGGGTCACTCCTTTTTTACCCCGATGTCCTCAGGACTCGAGACTGGTTGAAGAGACGCAATGCTCCCCAGGCCACCCTGGGTCCTGCTGGCTATGAAACTTGGCTCAGTCTGGAGCGGGAGCTTGATGGGCTGTCCATGGTGCATGGTGGGTCTGGGGCAGAAGAGCTTAGCCCCCACCTTGGCACAGCGCCCCGCCTCCCCCCCCCCACGCTTTCTGATTCACAGGGAGAAGAGGCAGGGGCAGGGGCACACTGCCTCTTCCTACTGAAGCTTTTGAAGAAAACAGACGGTTAGACCGTGACAGCCTTCTGTCTCCTTGCCTCGCCCTCAGCAGGCAGACGAGCTGCCCAGTGTGTCCTGAGGTGAGCAGGTACTGTCCTTCAGGGCACCCAGCTCCTCTCCCTGCCACCTTTACAGCATCCGAGTGCTCTCCCTGCCGAGCAGAGTCCTGCGGCGCTTTTCCCAGCCCCTTCCATCTCGAGTCCCTCCTGGGACTTCAGGCTCTCCCCTATGGGCACCAGCGGGGTTGTGCCCTCTTCTGAAAACCTGCCACTTGAGCTCAGGCTCTTCCATCGTGAGAGGCCTGGCATCCCCGTCTTTCACCTGGTCCCTCAGACTAACATTCAGGGTCTGTCACTCTAAACCGAGGGAGTCTCTTGTGCCTTCCAGTGATGTCCTGCCAGTGCTGTCAGTCGCTTGAGGGGCATTTTCCGTGACTTCTTACCTCCTAGTCAATGCCCTGCTAATTCAGAACAATTCAAGACCAAAGCCCTTGGCAGTTTCCCCCCAGTACTGCCAGCTGATGGAACTTATCTGTCAGAGGTGAATCAAGATTCTGGAGCTCACAAAAACACAAGACCTGGAAGGAAGCTTGCTTGGGGATTTCCCCACAGCAAACAGACCTGAGTTTCCCTTCACTTTTAAAGCAATGCATTGATTGGACTGCTTCTAGGAACTGCCTGACTTTGGTGGTGGTGGTGGTGCGGGGGGGCATTCTACTGATTGCTAAGTTTTGAAAACTAAATCTCTGCAAGTCTTACTGTAGGAGGTTATGTTGTATTCACCGAGCAAATACAAATTCCTTTGAGTTCTGAGGAGAAAAAAGTTAATTGTACTTGCCAGGCAAATTCTCCTGTGGATGCTAAAAATATCACCATGACGGTTTCCTTCAGGAGTGAGTGCCCTGTGCCTGCCTGGTGAACCACTGTTAGGAGGGACGTGTGGGGGCTATACGTGGGTTGGCAGGTGAATGGGCTGTCCCTGGGCAGCAATGCATGGACAGAATGGGACACAGTCCCTCAACCAGGACATCAGTATACAGGTCACAGCTCATGACTATAGCCATGCCTGGGGGAGAGCTGGAGTGGGCAGGGGCCAAGCACTATCAGTGCTTCTGTGGGTGGGTGACCATCTCTGCCTGAAGCTTTCTCGAGCGCCAGTCACCTCGGGCCCCACCACTAACCCTCGGCTAGGCGATGACAACGAGCCCCAGGGAGAGGAGTTCCTTCACTGGCCGGGTTAGCAGAGACCTCTTCCATGTGGTTCCTCTTCCATGTCAGAAAGATGATTTGAAGAGTAAAGAAAGCTGACATATACACAGACTCAGGCTTAGACTAAGTATATATTTTAATCTCTACAAGGTCCCCTTTTCAAGTTGTAGGGGAATTTAAGTGTATACAAATTAGACATTGCCGATATGTACAAAAGTATTTTCTAGTTTTTAAACACCAGCTATGTCATGTTTCATTTGCAGTAAACAGGACGTTACAAAACCAGTCCGATAATACATTTTCTATTAAGAAGCACAATACACAACATAATTCAATTTTATTAAAAAATAACTTAAAATACAGAACAATCCCCTTAGGAAGAAAAGCTGTCTCTGTAGTTCATTCAGTAAACACACAAGTTGAATGCTGCAGCCCAGGGCTGTCCTTTTCCAATGGGAAAACCAACCAGGCTTCTAGGGCCCACCTTTTTAGGATAAAATTCCACCCACCGGTGCAGTGGGCAGTTCCGGCCTGTGGTAGGCAGAATTGTAAAATGTCCCCTCCCCGTCCCCCCCATTCCATGCCCCAACCAGGGAACTTGGGCTTATGGTATCTCTCCTGTGATAATGTTATGTTCTATGGCACAACTGACCTTAAAATAGGGAGACTATCTCAGTGGTCTTGATCTAAATCACATGAGCCTTAAAACAGAGGAAGAGGCAGAGAGATCTAAAGCATGAGAAGGAGGACGGGACGGGTCATGGCTGGTTTGAAGATGGAGGGGAGTACACAAGAAGGGATTCGAGCAGCCTTAAGGAGCTGAGACACAGGCCCTCGGCAGGATCGGAACACTGCCGACCGCCTGAATGAACTTGGAAGTGGTTTCTTCCCCGGAGCCTCCATAAAGGAACGCTGCCCTGCTGACCGTGATTTCAGCCTTAGGAGACCCTGAGCAGAGAGCCCAGCCGTACCGCGCCAGCTTCACAAGCTACAGAGCTGTGAGCTAAGAAATGGGTGTTGTTTTAAGCTGCTAGGTTTGGGGTAATTATTTACAAAGCAGTAGAAAACTAAAACCAACACACTGCCCAAGGGTAACTTTTTTTAACCTAATTAGATTTGGCAGGTTTTGTTTGGGTTCTGAATGCAGTTTTTTTCCACTATTATTAAAGCAATAATCGCCACTGCAGGCAACTTTTGAAAACCCTTCACATGAATCACACATTGTTTTGTGTTCACCAGCGAGTACGTTTGTTTGACTCAGGCCATTTTTAATGTGCTCTCATCTATCAACTTGGCAAACAACTGACCACGTAACCCTGTTTATGAACCTTTTATGGGTAACGGTTTGAATATATCCAAGGTCATCCTTCTATCCATCAAGAGTTGTCAGATTCCTCCGCGAGGGCTCTTTCCCATTTCCCAACTACACCAGGCAGGGCCTGGGGTAGGCTGGCACAGAGTTCTACATCAAACATCCAATACGAATTTCTTCTGCATAACTGGATTAAACTGGCACTAAGGTGATTAAGTACACTTGGGGAAAAAACTCCAATAGATTAAAAAAAAACACAAAAAACCACACCAGTTCTTACAGGTCAAATCGTTTTTGGAGGAACCACCAAACACTGAAAATGCACCATGTATGCGGTACCATACACTTCTCTTTCCCTGCCTGCGGTCCTGGCTTCACTGAGTCAGTGTGAGTCCCAGCAGAAACAGGAGAAACGCCGGTGCTCAGAACCGCTCGGCTGCTGCTGTGGTCTCTTACTTGAATGACTTAAAAGCCCTGCCAAGTGTCCAGGCTGGTGGCAGTTAGATTTTGGTGTTACTTTTGAAGTCTATTCTTCAGCCCACTCTTCCAGAGGCACATATGTCAGTTTTGTGGCCACATAGCTCCCAATGCCAATCCTGCCTGATCCGGGAGATCCCCCAACCCACACCTGTGGCTTGAGAAAAATCGCTCCAGGTATTCAAAGTGAATACAGCTCTCTCTCATGAGATTGTAACATACAGAAAAACAATGCTTAAAGAGGCACCGAAAGGTACCAAGCACCAAAGCATGAACTGGAATAGAATTGTTTTGTACAGTAAACGCTAGGGCCTTAGAGACAGTGCAGGTATCTATAGTTAAGGCTGATTTATTCTTCTTAACTTCACCTGCTGGCCTGAAGTAATAAAGACAGTGGACTGTACGATGACCACTTTCCTGATCCTCTGAGACAACAAAGAAGGAAAGAATGAATTAAGAAACCCCCAAAGCCACTACCTTATACTCCTGGCTACCATCAGGATCAATTCTGGGTGGTTTAAGAGCACATATGTATAAGACTGTGTAATTGGTAGATAAATATTTGGTCACCTTTAACAGTTCTCCCTCACAGACCTATGTTTGGCAGCATATATGCTACAATAAAACCTGAAAAATGGGCAAAAAGAACCTGTATTCAAAAGAATACACAAGATGGAGAGAGATAGTCTATCTAAAATGATATTGCAAATAATATTAAAATATCATGGTTTCTTGATTTAAGAAAATGAAATTCACTTCCATAGTTGTAAAATGTAGCATAAAAATATTTTTAGGAGACATATCTGTATTTTAAATCCTGCACACACATAAATGAACAAGTAACAATTAAGAAGTATCTGGTTTTGAAATTCATCTCTAATACTGAAATAGAACAACAGACTGCCATTAAGTTTTTTAAACTTTTAAGTTACCAGATATTTACAAATAAGATATAATTCTATCAAAAAAAGGGGGGCATTTTCAACTGTATCTGCTGCTTTCACTGGGACTCCGGTGATGAGAGTAACTTCGGTCACTTTCACTGTCAGAGCCGTAAGATCTACAACTCCTGTGTAACAAAACAAAACAAATACACAAACACCGTTTAGCTGCCAACCTTCTGAATCCCTCTTGTAGCTTCTTTTTTGGTCTGAGTGTCTTAAGAGCAATGCTGATGTGGCAAAGCACAGTGGGTAGACCAGTGGCCACGTTGTGGACTTTTCAGAGATGTTTTAAACGACAGTAATATCAAGGTTAAGACAAAAATGAAGAAACACCACATCTTGGGAAATTACCTGAAATCCACTCAAGCAAATGAGCAGAATAATTTTCCATGTTACCCACACTGAACATCAATATTTAATTAGACTGAGGAAATAAGGGGAAAAAGGTACATGAAGAGAGTTTCATTAAAGATGTGGAAATCACAACTGCTGCCCAATGAGGGGTGAGGGTGGGGTGGGGCATGGACAGGACCACCACTGGGATGGTGGGTCCAGGGGACATGGTTATGGTCACCATTCGGTTATCTTGAAAAATACTCACTGAGAGCCGATCACTTTGCGATACTAGGAACACACACACAGACCTAGTTCCCTGGGGCTCAAGGACAGTACAGACTAGTGGGCAAGACTAATAAGGCACACTGAGGGGGGGTGGGGGTGGCACCTCTCAGGGTCAGCATCAGAGGGCTTCCCAGGGCCAGTGGGTTGCAGTGGGGACCTGCAGGTAGGTGGGATTGGCCATTTCAGCAGGCAGGAGAGGAGACGGTATCTCTAGGCACAAGTAAAGGTTCTAGCACATTAAAGAAGGGAAGATAGAAGACTGCAGGCTGAGCGGGTAGGCGGAGGGACCGTGCAACGCTAAGGAGCCTGGACCTGCCCGAGGGCAGTGAGGAACCCTCGAAGAGCTTCAGACAAGGGAGCGTGGTGATCACAGTGCCATTCTACAAGGATCACTGGTGGTAGCTGCAGTGGGTGGGGGAAGAAGGGTAAGACCGGAAGCCACCAGGAAAGGGACACTACAAAAAGTCACTATAAAAACTTTCGCAGCACTAGCCAAAATATGTTGCATAAAACATATTACAAATATAATAATATATAAACACATTTTTTACTAAATATTCACCAGATATAAACCTCAATCCTGCTGAACCAAATGATTATGACATTTTATTATTTAAAAAATTGACAAATTGGTGCTATTTCTAGCAATGAGCCCTATTGAAAGGAGTGGGCCATGACTTGGGTGGCCTTCTCTCTTTACTCCTTCCAAGAGAAATGTTTGTTCAAGGATATGTGAATATTTAAAAATCCATTTTAGATTCAAACGTTAACAATAACCAACAAACATTACCCGGCAACTCTTAGTACAAAGGCCACATTCAGTAGCTGCCTGTGGGTTGCTGAGATTCAGGAAGAGAAAGCCATATTCTGTCCTGAGAAGATTACGCTTTCTCTTCTCCCAGAAGTCTGTCACCTCACATGCCAAGTGCCCACAGTAAGGTGCCGCGCTCTAAGGGACAGAGACCCACCTGGACCGCCTCGTGTAACTTCTGCCTCGGTGGTAACTGTCACTCCTCTGGCTTCGACTCCGACTCCGGCTCCTGCTGTAGTAGCTATCGTAAGTGTAGGACCTGCTTTAACAGCAAAAACAAACACTGAATGTTCCAAACACACATTCCCATTTGTTTTCATGTGCTTTAGAGTGTTCTCCTAGAACACAGGCACAAAGGACATGTGACAGTGTGAGGACATATTTGCATAACAAGTACCGGAAACATTTAACAATTGCCCCAAATGAGACTTACCGTATAAAACAGAAAAATGTTAATTTCTTTTCTGCATTGAAAAATATCACAAAATTAACACTGAGTTAGTTTTGATTGAATCTGGCGGATATTAGGCAATTATATTCAGTAGATACCTGCCACTACAATTTGACATCAATTGTCACTTCTGACACTAGAGTACAATGGGCCAACAGAAAAAAACTGTCAAAAAAGACCTCATTTAGAAAGGGTGTGATTGCGTGAGACAAATACATCTGTTTTAGATTCTCAATAAAACACAACACTTTTTAAAGGGACTTGAGGGTTTTATGAAACCAGGGCGGCCCCCACAGGTGCTGCCCACCCCCGGGCCATACCTGGACCGGCTGTGGGGATCATACGAGCTGCTCCTGGATCTGCTCCTGCTGGACGTCCTAGCATGAATCACATGAGGAACCGTCATCTTGTGGATCAGGATAGGCTACCTCAAAACTCTAGACATTATTTGCCCACCAAGGAGAAAACAATGAAATCCAGCAGCTGGAGGGGTTTTGTTTTGATATCAAAAGTATATTGGTTTTTTTTAAAAAGCATGTTGGATTTCAGAAGAAAGGTTACGTTTTATGCTTTCTTCTATGAAGTGCGCCTAAAGAGAATCACTGGGGAGGCCTCTGCCTGGGTGGGGAGGAGGACAGGTCTGCCCAGGGAGGACACCTGTCAGTAAAGGGAACCTGCAGCATTGGGAAATACCTGAGAAGCAGCCGGGAGAAACAGAAACAGAAACCGGGGCCACTCCCTGCCCACTCCTTCCTTTGGTTGCCTTTTAACAACCCTCCCATCCCAATCCCTAACCAAGTCAAGGGGTGATTGCAGATGTGAACTTAGTTTGAGGAAGGTGTGTTGGGGGTGGGGAGGAGGTGGAGGCAGTGGTCAGGGCCACTTAAGTATTTCTACTGTTTCTCCTTCCTCACTCTGGGAAGATCACAGCCTGAGAACAGCTAGTAAGAACATGATAGCTCTTTGAAAGAGCTAGATGAGAAAAGACACCTACTGGTCTTTATCAGTGACAGGCTTCTGCTCAAGGGCTTCCCCACCCCCGCCTGTGCAGGCCTGGAAAAGCAGACAGGATGGAGCCAGGACGGCGGGACGGGTTCCCAGGCTCACCGCTGACTTTTGTAGCTGCGGTAGGAGCTGCTCCGGCTTCTCGTGCGGCCTCTGCTGTACCATCCTCTGCTCCGACTTCTCGAGTAGCTTCTTGATCTACAAGTATGAGTGGAAAACTATAATTATAATCACTCCTCGTGCTGTTAAAATTAATTACTTGTGGGGCAGGAAGGGGAAAACACAGTAAGAGGAAAGGTCTCTCACGAACTCAGCACAGTGGGTATGACAGTGACAGCTAATGAGGGCTTACATCGAACAGAAGGAAACAAAGACAAGCCAGACAAGGCTGATACAGTAAGTCCCTGACTTAAGAACGAGTTCCGTTCTGGGTGAACGTTCGTAAGTCGGATTCGTTCCTAAGTCCGACTCGTTTGTAAGTTCGACAAAGTGAGTCTTATACACCTTTGACACAAATAGACAATGTAAAGCCAATGGTTGAACGATTCATGCTATAAGAACGAGCAACGTCTACTATCTTTTCGCCTCGGTCCAATCTCTCAATTATTTTCACTTTTGTTTCCATGGTTATTGCTTTGCGCTTCCTAGCAGTCCCCTCCGCATCACCACTGCTTGTCCTCTTGCTTCCGGACATCCCAGGCTCTGATGGAGCACTGGACTACTGTACACTATCGCACTGTACAGTAAGCACACAGCAGCACAGCTGTGACAATGTCTGGCAGACACGTGAGCTACTTCTGCGATTTGTTCGCATCTGTGAATGTTCGTAATGCGAGGTCCGTTCGTGTCTGTGAAAGTTCGCAACTCGAATGTTTGTTAAGTCGGAGACTTACTGTACAGGTATGTTTACAGGAGCCCCATGTGTAACATTAGAAGAGGAAATAATCCCATCTCCTTTAACAGCAGGATGGGTTAAAAACATTAACACACAGAAATACACCGAAATACTCTAAAGTAGGAAACTAAACGAACTACAGCAACACGTAGCAACAGAGGTGGTGTATAATGTGAAAAGGCAAATGTAGAATCTATACATAGAAAAGGATCATGTGGCAACATGCAAAAGCAACACTGCATAAGGACAGAAACATTTGTGGTAAAACTAAAAAGGAAAACTACACAATTATAACAAAAGTTTAGAATGATGTTTAACTCATTCTAAAATGAAAAGAGAAAAGAGAGAAAGTAGAGCTGCACTGGGTAGGGCTCTATCAGGTACGTCAAAGACCTATTTTTTAAACCTAGGTGACATTTTTATTATTTTTTTATGCCTTAATCATTTATTTTATTTTAATATCTATTTAATATTTAATAAAACAAACAGAAAACTTAGGTAATGCCATTCCGCCCCTGTGCATTCACTTAGCTCCCTGCCCTTCTCCCCTGCCTTGTATCTGTCATTCGGAACAGGACGGTAACCCTATCTGTACACTACTTATGTAGGATCTTCACAGGTTTTATTCATTTTGAACACATTATGTTCTAATAAGATTCTAGCCATTTACGCAACACACAACTATAAAGCAGACCATGTGAGGTGACTGGAAGATAAGCAGGAAACAGTCTCTGGATTAGCAGACATTTGGTCCTACCAAATACATCCACAGAGACATTTAGTCTACGCCAAAAGGTCCTTGAAATTTGGTCCTGTCAACAACATCCACACTTAGAAAACAGGTCTGGGTTCAGATCGCTCATGATATTTATTTACACTTTTCGTTACACATGCAAAAAATTCTATCATGTTTTATCGGACCAGTACTTATGGTGTGGTCCTGCCAATCATACCCCTTCCCGCCTCGGTCGCCCAGCACATGGGGTCAGGCAGGTGGGGCGGCATGGGCCACGTGTCTCCGTGCCTGTTTTGGACAGGACCAAGGTGTTCTGCAAGACAGGCCCCGACTTCAACAAGTCCATAGCCTAGTAGGGGAGTCAGGCCCAGGCGGGTAAGCAACACAGGGAAACAGAGGTTAGCTAGCTCCGTCCACTACCCTTAGCACAGCTTCGAGCAAACTCCTTAGCCTTTCTATGCCTCACTGTCTTCATGTATAAACAAAACACCACCCACCCCACGAGGCAGCAGGCGGAAGGTACGAAATGAGAGCAGCCAGCATCACCAGCAGCTCAGAGCCGTTAGATGCTGAGCGGACAGGAGGCTGAAGCAGCTCGACAGGTAACGGCACCTAGGACTATGAACCTGGGGAGAAGCGGCCAGGATCCACCAGCTCTCCGGACTGGGCCTGCTGGGAATCCAGGCAGCAGCCCGCAGCGCAAGCATGCGATGGTCTGAGAGGGAAGAGTTGGCAGAGGGCTTCCAGAAGGTGAGGACCGAAGGCGTGCCCTGCACTGATCCCGTGGAGGGTCTGAAACCTCAGTCAGTCTAGTGAGATGGGGGAGGGAAAGCGCGGGAGACAGACTGCAAACCACAGAGGGGTCAACGGGAGACAGTTATTACAGGCGGCGAGTGCTGGTTCCTATCTTTAAAGAAATCTGGGTGAGGGCAGAAAAAGGCTGACACATAACTAAAAAGAAAAAAAAACGGTCAAATACTATTATTGTATTTGAAGTTCAAGTGAGGAAAAGCAAGCACAATATAATAAGAGATGTGAGTAATTAAGAGACAGTGAGGTAAAACCCAAAAATATTTACAACTACAAAAAAAAATACAAGGTACTTATTAACTTCCTATCACCATCACCAACTTTTTTTAGTTTTAAAAAAATTTCACCCAGTCTATGCTGATGACAAAAGTCAGATGCAACTTGAACCAAAAATCTGAAAGATGAGCGTTTTTTACCAGCCACCCCCCCTTCTCCCCTCCCTTAGATAAAGGTCAACTAGATGCTTGTCTTGAGCAGGAAACTGCCTGTCTGGCCCTCACCTCCCACTTGTGGGTGATGGAAGGTCAGATTAACGATCTCCAAATCCTACCATTCTGTAAACTCAGGATTCCCTCCTAAGGCATCACTGGCAGGCGAGAGGGCAGCCTCACACCTATCATGGCAACTCGTTTATTTCTATGGCCAGACAGCTTTAACTGATGGCGACCGTTTTTTACATTGAGCCAATTTCTTCCCTGAAATCTACTCCCCGTGTCCTCAATCTGCTCTCTGAGTCACACAGCACAAGACTTCTCCTTATTCCCATCCAGATATTTGGAAACAGTGATCCTGTCTCCAATTCTGATGTTCTTCCAAGCTAAACAATAACAGACTCTCTTTGGGAGAAAAAAAGGGAAAAATAATATTGCTCACCGATAAGACGATGAGGAACTTCGCGATGGACTTCTTGAGTGACTGTAGGAGACAGACCTTGTTCTGTGTCTTGATTTGGTTTCAGATTTACTTCGAGATCTGCTGGGACTCCTGGACTGGCTATCATCATCCCGACTAGGTGTCTGCTCATCACTTGAACTCTCCTGATTTCTTGGCCTCCGGTTTAAGCGTGCCGTCTTTCTTACTTCATCAAAGAGAGACCCAGGCCGAACTTTATTTTTGCTTTTAATTTCTATTCTCAAGCCTTGTGGTTTGGGTTCAGGCACAGCGGTCAATGCTTTAACTTCCATGGCACTGGATGTGGTCGCCATCGGTGCTGCCAGGTTCCCCACACCTTGCAGGGGCTTCCATTTATTATCCAGGAGGCTGAGCTGGCTCTGTCCAGCCACCTCCCTCTTCACGACACTTTCTACAGTGCTAGCCGAGCTGCTGTCCGGTTTCCCCACCTCACCCACCGCTGCGCTTTCAGACACGCTGCTTTCCTGTTTTATCACCTCTGCCTCAGGATGCTCTGTCTGCGTTTCCTGCTTTACAACAATGTCTATCTCCGGGGTGTCAAGCCTTGAATTTCCTACAGGGGACGCCCCCTCCACCTTTGCTGGGGAACTCCTATCAGGAGTGCAAATCTCCATGTTGTCATCTGCTTGAAACACATCCTCCACTCCGGTTGGGGCACTTTCTTCAATATGCTGAACATGTCGGGGAGAACTGGCTTCATTTTCCTCAGTATTTAAAGCTGTGGGAGAAATGCTGAGTTTACTATTATCTTTAGCAGGCTGCTCAGTATCTGAAGAAACCGTTATTATAGTCCGTTTACCTGAAAGGTTGCTGTCTTCACAGGGCTTCTCGGTTTGCGGGATATTCTCTTTTATGGTTTCAGTGTTTTCAGGAACTTGTTTTTTCTCTTTTGACTCCTGGGTCACCTGCTTTTCATTACTCTCCTCCTCCTCTTCTTCACCAAATTCTAGTGGAGGCTGCCAGTGAAATGTCTGCTTTCGTTTCGGGACCTTGTGCTTTTTATCTTTTTTCCCTTTCAATTTCTCTTTCACTTTTTTGGTGTGTTCCCTTTTCAGATTTTCCTTTGACCCATGTTTGTGCCTCCGTGGCTTTCCTCTCGGGCTTTCTGAATGGCAATAGGACCCCTCCGAATCGGAGGTGGAGGGCCGCTGTTGACTTGTCTTCCGGGCACCATTGCCCTCAGGCAGCGAAATGTTTGAAGACTTTGTTGTGGATTTGGCTTTGACGTGAATGTCACCACACTCGGATTCAGAATCTGATGTGGCCTCACCCTCCTCCTTATCGGAAGAAGGCCGGGATTTATTTTTTCTGTTTTTAGTTACGTCTCGTTCAGAATTTGACTCAGAGTCCCATTTACTCCCAGCATAATTCTTCCTTTTGGGCTTACTGCCATTTCTAAAGTGATCAGAAAGATTCTCTTTCAAAGCTCTTTTTTTTGAACGAGGGCATTCCTGTTCGGGCTTGGATTTCTCTTCATCTCGGTTTTTCTCTTGTTTGTTATTCATTTCCGTGTGGGCTTGCTTCTCTTTTTCCTGGGCTGACTGTGTAACCTGAACACTTGACTGTTCACTGTCTGAAGAATAATCTAAGGATGACCTGCTTTCACTGTACTTTCTCTGACATGAAGATTTGTCTCTGCCTTTGACATATTTATTGCAAAGTGTCTTTTCGGAGCTGCTGCTGTGCCTTTTACTTGAAGTGTTATTTTTTTTCCCACTGGATCTAAATTTCCTCTTGGCTCGTCTTCCATCATCACTGCTAACCGAAGAGTATGAAGACAACCTACTACGCTGTGAGCGCTCGCTGTACTTATTTCGTGAATGAGATCTAGAAGAGGGAGACCTCGACCTTGAACGTGAACTAGCTAGACTCCGTGACCTTGTGTACGATCTGGAGTAAGATCTACTCCTAGAAGATCTGCTCCTTGACCTTGGTGAAGTTTCTGAACTTCTATCACTATATTTTGAATAAACACTCCGATCGCTTTCTGAATTTTTTTCTCTTTTATGGTAGGATGATGAACTACCAGTCTCTTTAATATTTGCTAAACTATAAGTGCTTTGGATGGGCAGCAAATGGGTTGTTTTCGCTTTCATTTCCTGAATTCGCTCGTAAGAGGGCTTCCAGGGCTTCTGTCCAGGCTTCCACCTTGAAGGAGGGGGACTGTCACTCAGTGGTATGACAGGAATATTTTCCGCCACCACTGGTTGCTGTACTATGACATTTTCATTTTGTGGCACTGGTGCTCTTAAAGGTTCTGTTTTAGCTGGTTTATTTTCACTTAACTGAGAGGCTGTTCTTCTTGGTGACTTTGAGGTGGTCCTTTGATGTCCTGACTTAGAACTAGATCTGGACTTTGACCTACTTCGAGAATGGGATGAGGATTTTGATGGAGTCCTTGATCTTGAGCTTCCTCTAGAATAAGACTGTGAGTGAGACTTTGATCTGTAGGAGTCTCTGCTGGAATGTGTTGAAGAGCTCTGGTCATCCTTCTCAGACTTAGACCAGTCCCTCTTTGATGAGCGATGGGATGATAATGAGGAGGAACGGGATCTCCTTTCTCTATCACAAGAGGATTTGGTTCGTCGGGTAAAAGATTTTGAAGATTCTATATTAGATGGTACAATAACCCTTCTCTTCTTAGTCTGCTTGTGTCTTCTGCAATGTTTTTGCTTTTTGGCTTTCTTTTTATGCTTAACCTTTTTCTCTTTTCTGCGTTTTTTATGGTGACCATCAGACTGTCTTGCTGTACTAAGGTCTGAGTAATATCCATTATAAGACCATGATCTGGATCTCTGGGACAAGCTCCTTTCATCCCATCGGCTTGAACAGGGGTCACTTAACCTATAGAAAAAGACATAACGTGCATGATTTGCAAGCATGTTTTCTACGCTCTAAAATTAACACACGTTTGTTGTCAATACAAATGCATCGACCAAGCCCAGTTAACAAAGTACTGACTCCATCAACACTTAAAACACGTTAGAGGGCCGGCCGAGTGGCACGATGGTTAAGAGCTGGCTTGGGATGCCAGAGGGCCCCGGTTCGGATCCCACATATGAGGGCCAGTGACACTGCCCTCTACAGCTAAGATGCTGAACAGCAGCTCAACCTGGAGCTGGGCTGCTGTGAGTCGCCAGCAACGGCGTAGGCTGCAGCCCCTGTGGCAGTGGGTTGCCATAAGCTACCATGTGTAGCCGGCAGCCAGCGTGAGCAGCCAGCAGCCGCAGTGAGTGGCCGTCCAGAAGCCGGCGACTGATCTGCCTCGCCCGGGAAGAGCGCAATGATGGTGCCAACTTGGGCCAGTGAAGCAACGTCCTCCACAACTAGACTGAAGAACAAAAGGGGAGCAACTTGTCTGTTCCCCTTCCCCTGATTCCCCAGCGCTGTTCCCCTCCCCCAATTCCCCAATAAAAAATCTTTAAAAAAAACAAGACCAAAAAAACACGTTAGAAATGATTAGTCAAAAGAGTGACTGGCCTGGTCTTGATCTTACAATTTCAGAGAGACACAGACAGCAGCTAACAGATTCACTTACAAAAGGACTTTTTTCAAAGCTAAGCAAAGAGTTTCAAATTTGATAAGAAAATGGTTTTAAAAACCAAATGAACTAATCACAAGAACAGTGCTGACACACTGGGTTCCCGGCTGTGACTAGCTCATAACCCTGCCTCCAGGAACATCAGGCCAAGTTCCCAAACAATTTTGTTGACTCTCTGCAGATTCAGGATAGCTTCCCGAACTAGAAGAAAAACCTATTTTGCTTAAGAAGAATATTGCTTTATCTCAGTCTCACAAAAGTAATCAAGACTTTCCCCTAAGGTTTAAACTACAGTAATGCCTTGGTTTGCGAGCATAATTCGTTCCAGAAACAAACTACTCGTATTGCAAGACATCGCTCGTTTACCACATTAAAATGTATTAGAAATGTCTGCTCGTCTTGCGGAATACTCGCAAACCGAGTCACTCGTAATCCAAGGTTTTACTGTACTTACTATGGAAAATGAGGAAAAAGTACATAAAAATAGATGCAGGCTTTACAATTTCAGTGGTAATGTCAGGGCGCAAACTCGAGTTCTCAGTACCACTGTGTCTAAACCACTGCCACACAGCAGATGCACACTTTTTCCTCTTTTCCAATTTCAAACACGATACAGGACACCCACAGCAAAAAGAGAATTTTATCATGAACGATTATAAAAGGTCCCATTGGTATATTTTCACTGGCCATTCAAGGCCAGCCCCATTTCTAAAACAGACATTACGCTGACAGTAAGAGATGGGTGCACTTATGTAGAAGCAACAGTTGTTGGAGTCAGAAGTTAATGCATACAGACGAGTAGAGAGTTTCTTATCTACCAATTCATTCATCAGTAACTAAGAGACCTGGCTACAAAAGTTCCTGCTATATAAATAAGTCCTGATTATTTCTCTAATTGAACAAGGAATCTTTCAGAGATTCAGTAGGTTTTCAGTCTTGTGAGAGAAAACAGAATTTTGATTTAAAAGCACCCCAAAAGCCAATCAGCTCTCCTAGTTAACAGCACTATTTTTGCCAAGTGTTCCCAAATGTATTCTCTGGTCACAGTCTAATTTAAATCTTTAATGAAAAGTCCAGAAGTCTCTATCCCCTTAACATGTAAAATACAGCAGACACAGGATTGGGGTGCACACTCAAAGTTCTTACTTGTCTCCTTTACTCCATTTTTCTCCACTAGGTGGTCTATACGCTCGTAATCTCTGCATTTCCTCTTTCCAGTGAGGAGGAGTTTCACTGCTATCGTCATCATCTGATTCGGAACAGGACCTTGATCTTGGAGGTGTGTGATAGCGCTTTAAAAACAAAGACAGGAATAATTATTTTTAAAATACCTCTCAATTCGTCTTCTCCAATCTCAGACCCCATTCAGAGGCAATAATGACTGAAGTACCAAAAGGATGATATGAAGTTATGTCAAACATAAGCACTAAAAGAAATGGGTACGGCTGAGATTTACCTGTCAACACACATGAAAATTTCCTCTTCAAAGTCCTAATGGTTTACATTCATCAGCCCAGATGAGTCAACATAGTTAAGATTTCTCAACATAGTGACTGTTCCACACGCTCATTTCATAGGTGAACCCATTCAAACACAAGTAAACTCTGATCTAACAGCAGTACCTTCCCCAG
The DNA here is from genome assembly GCF_001890085.2 of Hipposideros armiger. NCBI lineage: Eukaryota > Metazoa > Chordata > Mammalia > Chiroptera > Hipposideridae > Hipposideros > Hipposideros armiger. The sequence goes on from NW_017731368.1 coordinate 6,226,319, forward strand.
TTCTGAGAAACACAACAGGCTCCTTCCACAGATTTTGGACTACACCTCAAATTAAAGCTAGGATTTGGCCTACAGGTAAAAACATTTGACTGTTTAGGTAAGTAATTTGAAAAAAGAAAAGTCTTAACAAACATACAATTGTGCCCCTTCCTTTAATCTTCCGTCCAGACTTTGATACAGATGGTTTATGATCACTTACAATGGGTGTAACATCAGGAATCTTCCTGGAAAAGATGGAAAATGAAAAAGAAGCAAATGTAGGTGGTTCTCTCAATGTTTAAACGCAGAGTGTATGCTCCTATAATACAAAAATACACTTCATTTAGATCCAACACTTTGGTAGAATGTGGCATTCCACAAACTTAATTTTCTAAGCAAACCCTGAAATGCCAAAACTTAAAAAAAAAGGTAACACGACTGGGTAGAAATACACGATACTACTATCTATCTTTTTAAGCACGGTACTAGTTGTAAACAAAATCTTTTTTTAGATGTCTCTTGTCAAACAGAGATGTTCTAAGGGAATCCTGAGTTATTCCTGACTCTGATGCTTAACTGTGCTTTTTTAGTAGTTTTTCCTTTTACTTTATATTTTTTATAGTTCATTTGTCTCCACTTCTCTACTATAAACTGCCTCTCCTTTCAAAGAGCTGGATCTTCTGCCTCATCTTATGTAAAGCAATTCTAAGAGTTGGTTTTTATGGTGGCTACAGTTCTCCAGGCATAAAAGAAGTTATTTTTACACTTTAGTTTGTTTTGTTATCTGTTATTATTAATACAATGGCTCGCTTTTATCGAGTCCTTACTATGTGTCAGGCATTATTATGTTAACAAGCATTGTAAAAACACTCTTTTTAATGGGTAAAACATATATATAACATAAAATTGACCATTTTAACCATTTTTAAGTGTACCATTCAGCGGCATTAATCACACTCACAATGTTGTGCAACCGTCACTACTATCTTTCCAGAACTTTTTCTTTACCCCAAACCAAAACTCTACCAGTTAAGCATTAACTCTCCACCACCCCCATTCCCTCAGCCTCTAGTAACCTATAATTTATGGCCACATAACATTCCATTTTATGCATATACCACATTTGGTTTATCCATTCATCTATTGGTGGACACCTGGGTTGTGTCCATGTTTTTCCTCTAGTGAATAATGTTGCAGTGAACACTGGCATAGAAATCTTTGTTTGAGTCTCTAGTTTCAATTCTTTTGGATATACTCATATACCCAGGAGTGAAACTGCTGGGTTACATGGTATATCTATGTTTAATTTTTTGAGGAACCACTAAGCTGTTTTTCCACAGGAGCTGCAACATTTTACACTCCTACCAGTGATGAATGAGAATTCCAATTTCTCTGTGTCCTCACCGACACCAGTTTTTTTGTGTGTGTGTTTTTTTTTTAATTCTAGCCATTCTAATAGGTGAGAAGTGGTTATCTCATTTTGGGTTTGATTTGTATTTCCCTAATGACTAATGATAGCAGGCATCTTTCCACGTGCTCATTGGCCGTTTGTGTATCTTCTTTGAAGAAATGTCTATTCAAATCCTTTGCTCATTCTTAAGTTGAGTTGTCTTGGTGTTGCTGCTCATGCTTTTGGTGTCAAATATAAGAATCCGTTGCCAAATCCAAAGTCATGACGATTTACCCCTACGTTTTCCTCTAAGAGTTTTATGGGTTTAGCTCTTATATTTAGATTGTTGACCCATTTTGAGTTAATTTTTGTGTATGATGTGAGGTAGGGGTCCAACCTCATTCTTTTGCATTTGGAAATCCAGTTGTCCCAGTACCATGTATTAAAGAGACTATTCTTTCTTCTCTTAATGGGCTTGGCACCCTTGTCTAACATCAACAGGCTATAGATGTATGGATTTACTTCTGGACTCTCAATTGTATTCCATTGGTTTCTATGTCTATCCTTATACCAGTATTACACTATTTTGATGACTGTAGCTTTGTAGTAAGTTTTGAAAGCAGGAAGTATGAGTCCTCCAACTTTGTCCTTCTTTTTCAAGATTGTTTTGGCTATTCAGGGCCCTTGCAATTCCATATGAATTTGGGTACTGACTATTCCAATTCTATAAGCAGGTTGTTGGAATTTGATAGGAATTGCACTGAATTCATAGTGCACTTTGAGTAGTACTGATATCTTAACAGTATCAAGTCTTCCAATCCATAAACATGAAATATGTTTCCATTTATTCAGGGTCTTCTTTAATTTCTTTCAGTAATATTCTGTAGTTTTCATTGTACTAGTCTTTCTCCTCCTTGATTAAACTTATTACTAAGTATTTTATTCTTTTAGATGTTATTTTAAATGAAAGTGCTTTCTTAATTTTCATTTCAGATTGTTCATTGCTGGTTGTTAATAAGGGTTTTAAAGTCGTTAGTTCATTTAATACTCGTAACAACACTACGGGGTAGGTACTATTATCAAATCTCCATTTTGTAGAATTTTAAGGTTAAGAAGTTAAAAATCTTGTCCAAGGTCACAGGAAGAAATGAAACTAACTCTTATAACCATTATATAGGGTTTTCTAAGATTCCAGGAACATGGCTCCAGATAAACAGTGTTACTATATATATAAAAAAAATCTTAGCTATAAAGTATATTATAGTTTTTTCAGTCATTTCATATTCATGACATCACTTGATTCTCACAAGGAGATAACCAGGTACTCTTGGTAGGCAACTGTTCGCCCCACTTTCCTCATTTAGAAAATAAGCACTAAACACCAAATAACTTACAAACAGATGTTCAGCAACAATTAATGTTCAGGGGGTGGGAGGGCAGTGGATGGGGGAGGGGGGTTGTTACTTTGTGAGGGGTGTAAAGGATAACTACTGCATTGTTCTGTACACCTGAAACTAACAATAAAAAATAAAAAAATAAAGGGAGAATTAATGTTCACCTGGGAACGTTTCAGAAGCTGATCCAACACTGACACCCTGCTCCCTCCTCCCCACAACATTCTGATTTGAATTGCTGTATGGCCCAGAAATTGCTATTTTTAAAATAGCTTGCTAAATTAAAGTACAGCTGTGGTTGAGAACAAATGAACTCAAGCAAGTGTCAGATCCAGCTTCTGCTAAGCAAATTATACATGACAATGACCTTAACTGCTGGTAAATCAGTAAGGTAGCAACCTCACTATGGCTGGCAGTCCATTTCTTATCCTTGCATATGTTGAGTTCTTGAAGCACACTGAATTCCAGCTGCCAATCAACTGATCAAAATCTCAAAGATCCTAATAAAATAGATCTGCTATCTTTGTATAACACTATTACCAGTCAATCACGATTTACAATAATTGTACACAAAACACCTTCCAGAGATGTGACCCAAGAGTGATGACCAAATAAACTTATCAGCAGTATTCAATCACAAATGTAAAACAGTGGTGTAAAGTACTTTAACTACACCAGGTAACAGAGGTCGGCAAACTTTTTCTGTAAAGAGTTCACGAGCAGTTTAGGATTTGCAAGCCAAGAAGATAATTAAGGGTATTATGTAGGTACTTATAATAACATGAAAGAAAATAAATTTTCACAAATATTTTATTAATGAGATTCAAAATATAATATCTGAGTATCATTTTCTGTAATACGGATCTAATAACGAGAGGATTGGGATTCCTTTTTGAGGGGATAACATTTTACTTAATTAGGGTTCACAATTAGTGTTCCCCATTAAAATAGATGATGTTAATGCTGTTCATCTGGGAACACTGATCTGGAGTGAGATTTTACATATTTCATCTTTGAAACTATCTGTGCACATACGTGGGTTATATGTGTAGCAGGTGAACTACTGGAGAGTTGTAACTGCATCACTGACGTGTAGTGCACCAAGCAGCAGTGCAAAGCCATGACAGTACCACATACAAACTCTGTTGCAACTACTTGTTCACAAGAAAATTGTGAACAAATGGATGTGGCTGTGTTCCAGTAAAACTTTACTTATGAACATTGAAATATGAATTTCACATAATTTCTACATATCCCCAAACATTATTCTCCTTTTGATTTTTCCCCACAAACATTTAAAAGCATAAAAGCCATTTTCAGTTCATGGTCTATACAAAAACAAACACACAAACAAAAAACATGGTAGTAAGCTAAATTTAGTCCATAGACCAGAATTTGCCGATCCCTGCCCTCTGACACTGAAACTGACCTTTCAAATTTCCTACCTTCTGAAAGCCAAATAAATTTGATGAATGAACTTGATGTCTTGTATTTTAAGAAGGGTCCCACTAAAATTTATTCACAAACCAGAATTTTTAAAAATGAAAACATCAGCATGTTAAGCTATTAATGCAAAGACACATCTCATTTTGTAACAGCTTTTTAAAATGAGATAATACCAGGCTTTAAAAATATTTAATGAACTACATGATAGAGGACTGATTGTCAACAGGGAGATCTACATAACTTCTCAGCCTTTGATAGAACTCTTCACAGGAAACTTATCAATTACACCAGCAATATTATTATATTTCAGTTCACTGTACACACATTTCTTTTAATAATTCTAAACTTGAGTCTAATATACAAAATACATCGAATACTGTTTTTTTGAGAAGAAATCTAAAGCTACACATTAGGTTTTCCAATGTAGAGAGGTTATCATTGTGGAAGTTAATGACATTAACATATCTACGAGTATGATACTGAATTATATCCCCAACTGCTATGCAATTGATTTTGCACTATTCAAATTGGAACACATGTTTTATCACTCGATTGGATCCAAAGAGTTCAACTAACCCTATTCTGACAACCAAAATCTCACTTCTAATAAAAAGGAAATGAGACTAGTAATGAAATCTTCCTAAACCTCCAGGAAGAACTTGTCCCCTGACCAACTTGCCCAGCCCCGCTTTCCTACTAGAACGTGAATTCTGAAAGGCTGGGTGCATGTCATCCATTTATCTGATGTCTCCCACAGTATCTTTCAAGTGCTTTAACTACGAGTCATGCTCAATAAATGAATGTAGAACTGCAATGAGCTGATGGAACCACCAATCAGAAATGAAAACATAATAGGTTAACCATCCTACTTACGGTTCAGGTTCTGCTGTGACAAGGGGCATATCTCTTCTCAGTAAAAATCGGTTCTCAGGCACTGGAGGAATCTCTTCTGGGCGGACCACAGGCTTTTCCCTTTTAGCATTTGAGTCAACTGACCTTTTTTCACTGGTATCACTCCTCTCAGAGTGACTTAGAGAGAACAAACCAAGTCATCAATTAAAATGTGTAATGTTTGCATTTCATAGTAATAAAAGCACATAAAATTAGATATGAAATAGCAAAACTACTGATACCTTACGAGGTTCACGCAAAAGGTTTATACAATTTTCTCAAAGAACATCTAAAACATCAACCCAAGTGAAAACCCACAGTACTAAAAATGTGAAATGAAAACTGTCAAATGAATCCTAGCTTTTTTCTTTGAAGAGTTTCAGGGATTATTTTCACTTGAAAACACATAAATCTTTGCTACGAAATGTCTGTGCTACCCCTAGATTTGCCAGATTAAAAGTAAAAAAAATGCGATCCTTTTTCCATAATAGGTAGTAAAGCTAAGTTTATGGAGTTACACCGACTTTCCTTAATCCGGGGAGTTTGCTGTTTAGGTAGGAGTACACCAGGACTTCACACATACCCTTTAGGGCTCACTGTCTGTGTATTTCTTGGCTCTTCTGAACTGCTTGCTTCCTTTCGTCGCTTTTTAGAATGTTTAACTTTCGGCCTCCTCTTGTGTTTCCTTCTTCTGCTTCTCTCATGTTCAATTTCACTTTCTGAAGATGATGTTGAAGACGAAGAGGAATTTGAAGAGGAATCTGATTCTTCTGAATGAGTTGGTTTCTTCCTTTTTTTCTCAAAAACTTTGAAGAAATAGCAACAAAAATATTAGCGCTGGATTTCAGTACCTACCTTTCAGGGTAAAAAATGTGATTACCAAGTATTGTAAAACATGCTTTATGCATAGCAAACTAAGAACAAAATTTAAATAAACTTTTTTCAAGTTGATAATAGTTTGCTGGTGAGACTGTAAGGTTACAAAGCCCTTGCCTTCATGAACACTATATTCTAGTGGAGCCAGATAAGAAAATAAGTACCTGCATAGTATGACAAATGAGAAATGCTAAAACAGGAGGAAAAAAAAAAAAAAAACCAAACAAAAAAAACCACGGTAAAGGGAATAGGGAGAGTCCAGGGCGATTTCAGATAATATCTGAGCAGAGACCTGAAGGGAGCAGAGCGGGTCAGGCAGCTATCTGAATGAAGGGTGTTCCGGACAGAGGGAACGGCCACACAAAGTCCCCGAGTGCTTGCATGTCTGAGTAAAGGTCAGCATGGCTAGAAGATAATGACAATGAACGAGGGGGAAGAAGTCCGAAACAGCAGAGCCAGGCAGCCTCACAGACCACTGTGAAGACTTCAGCTTTGGCTGAGTTAGAGGGGAGCCCTGGATCACTCTGGTTGCTTTTAAGGCTGACTGCCGAGGGCCATAGAAACAAGGAGACCAGTTAGGAAAGGCTACTGCTGCTGAAGGAAGATTACAAGGGAGCAAGGATAGAAGCAAAGTGAACAGCTATGCGGCCAAGCCCCCGTGAGAGATACTGGTGGTCTGGACCAGGCTGGCCGCAGGGGAAGTAAAAAGAAGAGGTAAGGTTTGATAAAATCTGCTGATGGACTAGATACAGGGTATGACACAGGGGGTCTTGGGGCTATTGCTATACCATTTGTATTAGTTTTCCCACTACTGAAATCCAAGTTAAGTCTTCAACATGCGTTACCTGTATCCTAGCGCCGTTTATGCACCAAAAACTCTTACCATCTTTTGTTGATTTTGTGGCAAGCACCCCACAGTCAATGACTCGCACATCTGCATAAGGTCTGCTTGCAGCATCAGTTTTCAGATTTTCAATTTGTTCAATTACTTCAAAACCGGAAATAACTAGTCCAAAGACGACATGCACCCTGTCACAACACAAATTCAAGGAAGAATTGGTTTGCTGATAATTAAGCTATGAGGAGTAATCAAGACAATTGTTATAAATTACATGTCCATAGACCAGAAAATAAAAGCAAAGTATTTGATGTATGAGGCAATAGAAAGAAATTAGAACTGGGGGAAAAAACAAAACAAATTATTCAAACTGGGCCCTAGTTTTCTGACTTTAAAAACAATGGTTCTTAACTATTTTATGGTAAAGAGTCCTGTAACTGTCAGACTATACTTGATACTCAGAAACCATCCTTACAGGGTCGCCCAAGAGTACACGGCTGAGAAGCCCATCTATGGGCCCCGGTAAAGACCCCTTCAGTGACATGAGAGACACGGGTCTCGAGGCTACTGTACCCTGTGATCCTTAAGGAAGGGTTTGGCTATGAGAGATTGGCTCAGTGATCAAGAGTGTCCCCTTGAGGGTTCACCCATGGTCCATCTGTCTTGGACTGGCCACCCAAACATCTCCCCAAGGTAATAAGAACATAATTCTTACCCATCCAGATGCGGAGCAGGTTTTGTGGTACTGTGTAATAAACATCAACACAAAGACGGCCAAAACAGGTGTTCAGGTGAACAGAGTGGGTTTAAAGCACAGCATGTGGAGAACAAAAAGGTAAAGATAAAAGATAGATGAAAAAGTTAAACACATACAACTGAACTTAAAAAACCTTAAAAACAGCAATACTGTCATTTTACTGATTAAAAACCCTCAAGATTATAATGAATTATAAAATTGTATCTATTTCTCCAATATGAAGACTATATGTATACATATGAATTAAGCTTGAAATATAGACATTAAAATTCAAGTTACTCTCAAATCCAAAACAGCAACAAAAAACTCAAAATTTACCAAGAAAATTAAAAAAGGATAAAAAGTACCTATCATTTGTCCTACGGAGAGAAAAGTTAAATAGATGAGTTCTTCTATTTGTGTATGTGCTGCCTGAGCGCGTGTGAGCGCTTATGGTTTCTAACACTGAGTCAGTCTGCATCTTTTAGGCAGGCAGATGGGAGGGAGGCCTCCAGAATCCTGTTTCCAGAACCTCCTGCCCCTCTTCCTTCACCTGAGATGAAGCTCTGCCACTCACAGCAACTCTTAAAATGCAACAGGGAGCAAACCTTCCAACTGCCCACACTTCTGACAGCCACGTGAATAATGTTGTGTAACATTACAGACATTCCAAGTTCCCATGTCCCAGACAACACCCAACCGGCTTCTTCCACAGTCACAAACCGGCAGACTGGCACTCTTGGGGAGCCATGGGGCACATTTGGTTAAGATCTTTTGAACTCAAGCTGATTTTCCCATAGCATTTTCACAGATCTTCACACTTGTGAATTGTAGTGAAAAAAAATCGAAAGAAGATATAACTAGACTCAGAAGTGTACACCACAAACATCTTAAGTTTATGAGAATGAGAAATAGATTTGAGAGAAAGGTCACTAGAGATCAGGCCATATTAAAGCAGTTAATTGTATTAGAAGCTCCCATATCAATTTTTATATTCATTTTTAAGGCAATTCTAAGACATGTAAGTAAACAAAATACAATTTAACCTTCACAATGCTAAAAACTATTCTACGAAGAAGTGTAACACTTACACTTACATTAAGAAAATTCAATTTTGTAAGACCACTACATAATTAATTTTAAAAAATTAAAATGTCAACTTAAGAAGTTCCAGAATTTTAAAGGGAATCTTGAGTTTTAAAACCACTAGTCTCAAATATTCCTTAGAAGATTGAGAAGTGGTAATTCAAGCCAATGTAACAGTAAAAATGAATAAGAACAGTGAAAAGAAAAAAAGAAGAAAAAAGAAAATCTAGCAAACTGGTGAGGCACTAATGCTTAAATTATTAAACTAACATCCAGAAACTACCTTGGACAATAACTTTAAGGAAGAAATGTGCTTCCCACAATAAAACTTTACCAAAGCACGCTAAAGTGGAAAGAAATCAGTCCATACGCTAGACAGTGATTCCACTGTATGAAAGATGTAAAGAGATTAAAAATTTTAAGGTAAAAATGTTCTACAATGTAAGGGATCAATCAGTCTTAAATACGTAGCAGTGAAAACAATGAATAGTGTATTGATTAAATGTATTCATCTTCCTTCCATGATGCTTTCTCTCACAACTCTCAATCTTCTGGTATTAGGGGAAAGCCTCCAGATTTTCCTAAAACACACAGAGCCCAATTCAATTTGTCACCTTAGCTAATAGGAGTGCTGTAAAAACCATCTTATGGCAAACCTTTGGAGCAAATGGTAAGATTAAAACATTTTAGCTAATTGCAGTGATGTAGCAACATACTACTTGAGACTCAATTGGAAGACAGAATAGCTACCTCAATGACAGATTCCTATTTTGTTTTTAATTCAAATGAAAACTGAAGACAAATGAACTTGGTCCCTTATTGAGATAGTGAAGAAAACAACTGAAGACAGCAACAATTCTTTCAAGGACAAATTTCAGCTGGCCCGCTGTGCTTAAACTGGTATAAATAATTAAGTCCAGTACTCACATCTGCAATTCAGAATGCAGAAATACAAATGCATACTATCCTTCAATGGGTTAGACAACATATTAAGAATACTGAAAGGATCTTGACAAAAAGAAGTGCTCTGGGGTTCTCAGGATTTCTACGTTCCAGGAGTAGAAATCACATTGTAAGGCAGGCGTACTGGCACCGGGCTGACACAAGACATGGACAAACAGAGGGTGTTGCCAAATGGGGTTACAAACAGGCAAAGGGGAATGGTGTGTTCAGTTCCACAAAAATGGACAAAGAGATCTCACCCCAACAACGCTTAACTGTATTGAGCTTTCAAAACGATACAGTTGCAAAAACCCATGCAGTGGTGACATAAGCTCAGTAAATTAGACCTTAAGAAGGCCAGAGACTCTCATAAACATGTTCATGCTTATAAAAACACACATACAGGAGAAACAACCACAAAGAACATTTCAAATTACAAAAGCTTTCAATATTTTCACATTTCAATTTTCTCCTGTCATTTAAACACTGATTTTCCAGTTCTCCCAACCCTTGAGTCTATTTTAAAAATATATGTGCAAGGGTTCATTTAAACCTTGTAGATCCTAGAAATTGAAAAGTGTCGTTGTTACTCTGTACGTTTTTACACCATTATCAAGGAAGCTTTTGGCCTTATACAGAAATGAACAGTTCTGTACTGAAATGAGATCTAAAACCCTTATATATAATACAACACTCCCATTCTGAAGATGTGTGAAAACTTGGTGGAAATAAATCACTGAAATTAAAACGTACTTCCCAGGATTAACCATGAACAATAAAACACACTTGTTTTTACATACATGTATTGCTGCCACACAGATCAAGCAGAGTTTTTTCTTTTCTTAAAATTGTTCAATGCACATAACAATAGGATTAAAGAGATAAAGGCAAAGAAAGAAAAAGAGAGAGAGCCTTAGAGTAATGAGACATTACCTTTGGAGGGCACGGTGTAACACTCTTTCTGTAAATTTTACACAAAAATGGCAAGAAATAAATTGTAATACACTTTTAAGACAAGACTGAATCTATGTTTTAATATCAATATAACTTTGAAATTAAATATTTTCAAATTTTATGCAAAGCAAGAAAGCTTTTCAAAATGGAGGGCTCTAAATTTTCTTTCACATAGGCATGTATGTAGAGATGACTTATGCTTAAGAAAAGCGTTGTGGTTGAGAATCTGCTCAGATCCTGGACACTCTAACACCAGACTGTGAATAATAGCTATTAGCAAAACAGTGCATTGTGCTTCACAAGTCCTAGAATCTAGCTACAACTATAGTCTTTCTCAAAAAGAGAATAATGTATCCTGAGTACGTACATGAACATAAACCTGAATGCCCAGGAGCATTTCACACCGGTGGAAAGCAAAGATTTCAATGGGAAGAACTGAGTTAAGAGAATTCAAAACAAACAAAATTTCAGGGAACTTCACTAATTCACTTCAAATAGTTAAAGACCTTTTCATGCTTCTACATTTGAAAACTTTCTTCAGTTACACATCACAACAGACCACTATCAGAAGGTAACGAGCAAATGTTTGGACTATAGTTACTGTTCGATGCCACTGTATATACACTTTGTAGATGTTAATCATGGAAAATAATAATAAAAAATAACAAAGCAGCATGACTAGAATTTTAATGACCTTCTCAAAAGAGAAAAAGGCAAGAGAGATGAAGGTATAAGATATGCTGTCAATCTTGGCCACAGCACTTCCTTTTCCTGTCCTCTGATTTTCCCCATTACATTTTTTTTGTTCAAAGAATATATACTGTCTGACCAATTTTAACTCTATTATACTTTAAACATATCTATTACTACTCAGGCCCAAAACCATATTATATACAGTAGACAGAATTCTTTATAGGGGTTTTGGACATATTAAATATTGAAATACTTAAAAACAAGCTTTAATTTCTTGTAAATGCATTGATACATGAATTACTGTAAAAAACACACAATGTTTCAAATAATGTGGTGTTTTCGATGAATGTAAAGAAAAGTGACTCTAGGTGTAAAGTAGCATGGGTGAAAGAAACAAAAGATCACCGATTTCTGTCTAATTAGCCTTTAACATGCAATTTTTCCCTTCCACTCCCGAAACGATCACACCATCATGGAAGATGCACCGGACTGTACAGAGTGACAAAGCTTGTGTGAGGGCAACAGAAACTAACCAAGCCACGTTACAGTGCTCTGCGTGTGTGTTCCAAGTCACCAAATAGAAGAGCTTTCAAAAACTCAGCGCTGATGTTAACATAATACACACCAATACACATCACATACATACTAAGTAACATTAAGACTGAATGTTAGAGATGACACTTGATATTCAGAGAACTTGGCTTATGGTTAAGTTTCATGAACATCTTTGTTCATGAAAAGTCTTGAAATTAACATATGAAGGCAACACCCAAAGAAAACAGAAGGAAAAAGCTAGAATTTCTTGGGTTATTAACACTTACTAGTATTTCTTCTCACACTAATTTCATGAATATGTGGAGGGAAAAGGCATTTCTACCCAAAACTACTTTTGCTACCCAAAACATTAATACAGCTTTATAAACCCCTTAAAACCAAACCCCCCAACTCCCTTTGCTTCACCACTCTGCAATGAGCAGCCTTTCTCTGCCATTCAGGTAAGCAGCCTCTTGCAAGTCTGATTCTTAAATGACAGAACACATTCTTTTGTTTCCTCCCATAGTCCTATTTACGACTGTGAAAATATAACAAACACTTTTTGGTTAAAGCCAAGTTTGACTTTTCTGTGTTATTTTGTTTTCGTATCTTTTTAGAATCACCAAGACCACCGACAGTGGCCAATCAGAGACAGCTCTCCAGAGCTGGCCAGGTCTTTCTACTCACTCCACGGTTGTGGCACAAGGGCTGCACAGACTAAGAGTGTTCTGACAGCAGCGGATGAGGAGCCTGCTGCTGTCCTGATTTAGGCAAGGTGAGCCCAAAGCTTCTCTGCAGCACCTTTCACACTGATGAAAATTGGGCAATTACAACTATTTCCTTTAGGCAAGACAATGTTTGCATATAAATCACTCCACATGTTCAGAAACTTAGGATCAACCTACGAAACTTGCTTCTTTTTATGTTTACATTTTCATACTAAAATATGTACCTTATTTTAGAAAGTGGGGTAGATACTTTATAAATAGAAAACACAAAACTAACTCAAGGTATATAGTAAACAAAACTAGAACCAATGCCTCCTGACATCTAGGTTAGTGCTCTAAGCCAGGAGAATAGTTACTATAAAGCTATGAACCACCTACCGAATCTTTTTCATGACTACTTCATGCAATATCTTCTTTATCTTTTTTATGTTTACAAAGACAATGAAAATTAGGGCCAGAATTACTAGACTGTTATGACTAACAGCCAAAGGAAAAGGAAAATGTTTTCCTGTGTTGTCATTTTATTTTCCAGTATCGCCTGATGCTTCTAACGCCTAATTAAAATAACTTCAGAGCGGAGTGGTCAATAGATTACATAGCTCACAGTTGTGCAGCATTCTTTTTCCATCAATTTCTTCTAGATTATGAATAAAATATCTATAACCTGCACTTGATATGGTTTTTCTTCTTTATTTCGCACGATATATAGAATGAAAAAGTTTGACTAGATGATCTCTAAATCCTCTCCACTCTAAGACTTTATAATTCTAAAGCTTTTATTGTGGTTTCTTCCTAGTCTTTGGCTTAAAACAAAAAGAACAAAATGACTAAACACTGACTAACTTGGTTACTGCCTTTAAATTCCTTCAAAAAGACCTTAATATGAACCGTTATTTCCTCAGTGATTCATGGAGACAGTGCCGTGTATCACTTCTTTCATGTTTTTTGAGCAGTACTATTCCAAAAAGAATCAGTTTTCTTCTATTTAGGACCCCCAAAACAAAATCATTATAACTAATACAGTAATAGATTTAAGCAGTTATTGCAAAATTTCAAAGAGCTTCGCAGAAGAAAACCCGATGCTCATCAACTGTTCCACCCAAAGAAAGCAATCTATGCAAAATTATGTATAATAAAAATGATGCATGCACAGGAAGGGAGGCTCTAAACAGGTCAGTAATGAAGACAATAGTTATTGCACAAAGCACAAGAACCCTTGAGGAACATTTTGAAAACAGTCACACTAATAGCACCAAATTTACTCCTTAGGAATTGCAAAGTAACAGATTTAGAACACAAAACTACAAATACAATTTGCAAGAATATATTAAAAGCCCATATAAGCCTCTAAAACAGGAACCATAAAGGCAGTTCTTGGCATTGTACTATCCATTCTTCCGCTATCCTTTCTTATTCAAACTGCAGAACTGCTGCTCACGGTGCCGTGGGAAGAGGGTACAAGCCCGGGGAGCCACCAGATAGTTCTGCGACCACAAACCCTCAAAACCTCAACTTCTGGATCTATCATCTGTGATGAGGTACACAACTTGAAGACAGTGCATTATACTGTTTTACTACTTCCGACTTCAAAAGGATTTGGATTTGTAAGACATGGATTTTCAAAGATTGTTTTCTTTTATGAGAAAAACCACCTCCATTTTCCCTATCCTTTCTATAAAAGCAAGGAAATGTTTTGTTTAGAAATGTGAACGTTTTATTTTTACACTGCAACCCATGAGGAACTGGTACTTTTAGCCAGTAATAAAAAACCAGTCATAAAACCTTCTCAAAAAAAAAAAAGAGATGAGGCTTTTCTTGGTGCAAAAAACACTCTGTTACCTCCAAAATTACTTTTAACTGGAAACTCATTTCCAGAAGTAAATTTCTAACTAAAAGTAGAAGATTTTCTTTTAATCACAGGTTCACAGTGATTTTAATGCCATCTACAGTCAATTATAAAAACAAGATTAAACATTTTAATCTTAATTTACTGATGTTAAAATTTTGATTTGGCTTTCCTTATCAAAAACAGCAGTCTGCTGTAAAATTAAGCAATAGCCTTAATTCTGTTTTAATACTAAACATTCTTAGGAAAGACTTAAGCAAGTACTAAGTAACACAGAAACAAGACACTAAGTTTTTTGAAGGGAGAATCTCATATACTGGATTTTAATTCATGTATGTAGGTGCACCAGTTGTAACTCGAACATTTTATAAACAAGCTAATTGGCAAGCAACAATGGGAAGAAGCTGCTGCTACCTGATAAATCAAATTTTACATGTACTAATATAAAACAAGGAAATCTAAAAGAAACTTTAGAGCCCTCAGATGGTAGCTTCTTGACCAATGAATCATTAGTTTATCATGTTCAGTTCAGATAAGCTTAAAAATGGAAATGGGAAAACTCAAACAGAGTAAACAGCTTCTATATTTAATTACCAAATAAGAAGCTTTTCAAAATATTTCCCGCTACTTTTTTTGGCCCTGAAGAAGATAAAGAATAGAAAAACACTCTATAAAGAAGTATAATAAGTAATATTTTCTGGGATCAAAACAAGATATAGGAATAACTGTTTAAGGTCTTCCTTTTTTCCTGTACACTCCAAGCATTACCATCTTCTACCAGCTTTCCATTTTTAGGACATTCTTTGGAGCAGAATGCCCCTTATCTGAACTTTATCAGATCATGTTGGACATCTATTTTTCAGACAAGTTGAAAATGAGATTTATTATGTATGAACTCCTTTAAGGACAGGGAAGCGCCATTCATACTCATCCATTCAGAAAGATGATCTCCCCAAAAAATTGTTTTTCTGATAAACCATAGATAAAATACTTCTCCAATATACATAGCACAATTGTAGAGATTTACTTCCAAGCTAAATCCTTGAACTTTATGCTAGACAATGATCTTTCATATTTTATAGCATGGGATTATAATAAAAATAGGTTTTAGAGTAGCTGTAGATAAGAATATAATTAAAAGTATGCCAAAGGTCTCTCAGATGAGAAATAAGTGAAGTTTTGGTTGTGTATGCACATAAAGGTATTTATTTTTTTAAAAGCAAATGTAGCATCCTGAAATTTCCTGAGTGATAATCTCATAAATTTTGGTGGAAATGACAGCAACATTGGATTAATTCAATTATGCACGGAAATCTCATAAGGTTTGAGTTTTTTAAAATGCTGGCTCGACAGCAAATCACATATTTCTATATAGTATCAGGAACTAATGGTATCTCTCTCAAATTGGCTCAGAGAGCAACAGTAAGAGAAAAAGCAACCATACAATGGTTTATTCAAAACAACTGTTTTCCCATGTCAAGGGTACATCTAGTCCTAGTCAATGAACAACTTTTAAATGTTCATCAATAGCTTATGTTCCAATCCAGCTTTGGTAAACCGAGCCCCTAAATTTGTTAAGAATCAAAGCCAATTCCTTTTCATAAGATAACATATTTTTAAAATAATGTACATCTTTAAGTTACATCTTTTAAGTACCATTCTTCAAATCCAGGATATTTGCTGAACGCTGAGGTGGTTGCCAGAATTTATCAGTTACTGTAACATTAGAAATTAAAAATACAACCCAAGTTGACAGAATTCTAGCATTAAACTTGGTTTAACTATAACATCTTTCTCATGAACAGCGCTTCTCTGTTTAAGAAAAGCTCATCTCTGAATTATGCCTACTCACATGAAAAACTGGGAACCATTGGTATGTTTCCCTCGATTTGCCATTGACAAAAGGAACGCTCTGTCATGTTTGAGAATAAAGTTTTCATCTGTTTGAAGAAAACACAAATTCGTCAGTCTCCAGTTACAAGCCACTTTTAAAGTATAACGTTCACAGAAATAAATAGAAAGCAAAGGATGAAATTCCTCTTCTGGTCAGTACAGATACTTGACTGAATATTTAGAAAAAACATTTTTAACTAACCAAATAACAAAAGAATAAAATGACCAAAAAACACTACTTAAAGCCTTGAGGAAAAGAACATATATTTAATACTTTATACAAACAGCCTTAGAACAGTCACTTTTAGTAGTAACATATTTTGGCTAAATAATATTTACACTATAACTTTCAGGGAAAACTAGTAAAGAAATTTTAGAAAAATGTCTAGTAAAGCTCATTTCCTCCAAATTTCCAATTATCCTGCCTAAGGCACTATGCATGAGAGAAGCTTAATAATCCTCTTATGTGCTTAATTTCTATATGGTAAATTTATTACTCGGCTGAATTGAAGCTAGGCTATGACAGCAAAAAAACCCAAAAAATTACATAAATTAAGTTGTAGGGACGTGCCTAAATTAAGTATATGGATTCCTTCTAATCAATAGGATCACAAAATTATCTAAGAAAGAGACCAGTAAGAACAACATAAATGGCAAAATACAATTTTAAGATACATAAGTATCTGCCACAGGGAGTGCCACACTGAAGTGGCCGACCAGTGTTAGTCTCAAAGCTGCATGCTAATAGAAGCAGCTAAAGAGCTGTTTCTTACTAGTTCAAAGGAAAAACTCCATCATAAAGATCACTTAGAGATTATTTTCATTCCAGCATAAATATCTTGAGAATTTAAATTTCCTTTTAACATTCATACAAACAAATCTTTCTTTAGAACAAACAGAAACATAGAAAACTTTAAAAAAATGATTACCTTGGGAACAGGCTTCTGAAAAAGAGTAGTAATCCATTTTCCCCCAAAAGAAATATAAGAGACTATTATAACACTGAAACTATCATGGCATTAAAACCTAGTCATGTTGGATCCCATTATAAATCTCTGCAACTGACTTTTCTAAGGCTTTTTGGGGCAAGTGCAATAGTTAGATTTATGCAAATGCTACTACTGTAGGAATAATACACAATCATATAGTTCTAGTATACAAAAGAAAACATACAAACCTTGAAGAGAGGAAGAAATACCAACTTTTATTCAAAGAAATTGCTTGGTTTAAGAGAAAAAAAAACAACAACAACACAACCAGATTCTTTTCCCTGATGTGGAACTAATAACCCATCAGGAAAAGAAAAGAAGATACAGATGCATGTATAAAACAGTATACAAAATTTTCCAAGTCTTCAAGCAATATTGAAATCCAACCACAACCTGACCCAGACTGTCCATAAATTTATTAGGAAGGGTGCAAGGGAACAGAATTGGAGTTTGTGTTACTGAGCTTCGTTCTCTTACCTTTTCATTTTGCAAAAGACCACATTCTCTATAAACAAAAGAATATGTTGACAGTTTTAGGCAGGAAGATAGGAGTTTTCATGTATATAGTTGCCTAACCTCCATGCTGAAAGTCATGTTTAACCATAACGTTAGCCTTAATTAATCTTGTCAATTAAAAGTTATATATATTACAATATAATTTATCCCCAAGTTCATGCAAATAAAGTATTTTCATGCAGCATTAGTTTCATGCAAAAAGTGAACTATAAGTAAACCTCTTCTCATTAAAAGTACATGATCAAACGTCCTTTAATATCAGAACTGAAACAAGAGACCATAAAATATTAAGGCTTACCTTTAAAATAGCCACCATAAATTGATTCTCCACCTTTTCCATTACCTGCAAATAATGAGCTATATTAAACTATAATGAAAATTGAAAAATATACTAATACATAGAAATTATTTATGGTTTCAATTTGCTGAAGGAGATAACGCCTTGTAATTGTTGCAGATAATCAAAATTTTAGCAATCCTCAATTAACCTCATCTTTCAAATAGAAGTACAACCCAATTACAATAAATACTATTAAAATAATTATCTCCATAACTCATGTATTTCAAACAGTAAATCACACCAATAAAATCCTAAAAGAATAAAACCAATTGAACAGTACTTTGGCACTGTCATAAGGTAATTCACCAAGTAATTACAATATTATTAAAATTGCATAAAAACAAAATAAAATGTCTTAGTATTTTGCTTTTTCATACATTCTAGGTCTATAACATTCATTCATCCAACAACTATTCTTTGACCACCTAATATTTACATCATACTATAAGTGACACGCTATTTACAATTAATATTAGAAACTGACAGATGGAGTTACTAGAGCATAACTTTTAGCTTTACCTTCACTGAAGTCCCCACCCTGAATCATAAAGTTTTTAACCACACGATGGAATGTAGAACCTTTATAACATAACTTCTTCCCAGTTGTTTTCCCAAGGCCTTTCTCCCCTGGAAAAAAAAAGAAAGGAAGTTTGGCTACAACAACATCCTTCCATGGAAAGCATCATCCAATTAATCCTTTGTCAAATCCCTCCTGTGTGTTGGGCACTGCAAGAGACACAAGTACAGTGTGACAATTTCACACACACACACTCTGAAATAAATAATACAAAGCAGCATATAAATGTTAAATTGTGTTGTACAGACTCCACATGCTACAGGAGAAAAGATTAGAAGTGGTTATCACTCCAATAAAAGACTGTAATCAGGGAGTTGGTGGAAGATTGTGTACGCATGTGTGTGTGTATCCAAGTAAGGATTTTAAAATTTAATTTGCGATTTCTATTTTGAAAGTAACTATAGATATTTTTTTCTCCCCATTTTTCTATTTTTTAAAAATATAAATCCAATTATATATAACAAAGAATAACTTCAGTATATTTTGCCTCTCCATCTTCTAATCCTAAATTTCTTGTGAAATCTGGAGTGCTAAATGTGTTCAGGTACTGAAATTTGTAAAGTTCTACCAAAACATGTCAGTTTTGAAAATGTATAGAGAAGATTTCATTACCTACATTTTGTTTGTTTTGTTTTTGTGTTTTTAGCTAAGCCATCCTGCCACCTGTTGGCAGCTCAGCGGCAGCTCAGCGGCAGCTCAGCTCAGGCCAGGAATCGAACGGACAACTCTGCTGTCATTACCTACATTTTGAGACCATTTCTTTCTTCTCTCTTCCCTTTAAGAAATGCTTCCCTGATTTCATATCAATGAAAATATTTTCTATTTGTTAAACTCATTTCACAATCCATTCGTTTTTAAGAAAATATCTATTCTGTTAAGGTAAAACTAAGCCATGACTTATTGTTGGAAATAATAATTCATTTACCTGAGCATAGGCAAAGGAAGTTTTTGCATGTTTTTGGACATATGTCTGAGAAGAGCTGAAACATAATGCGACCAACTGAAACAAAACACATGAGAAAGAAAGGGAAGCAAGTTGATTAAATATACCACATTTTATATGAGAGAAAATACATAGAATCAACAAACTGGAAAATCCATTTTTGTAATTCATTTAAGTTTTTTAAAATATTTAACAGGAAAGTATTTAACTGGGCAATACCAACTAACAAGAACTCCACTGTATTTGTGAGGATTAGAATTCACATGCAGCCAGAGTGGTTTCAGCCCTAAAAGAGTAGGATTTTAAGTGTCTTTTGAAGGGGCTTATATTATTAGATCCCTTTGAGTACAGCAACATTCTTTAAAAATACTCTCCATAATAGTTGTCCAATCTATGTTTGGCCCTGTCTAGTAATGAGAGCACATCCTAAGAGTCACTCTGGCCAGTACTGTTAGAAGAAAGTTCTTCTGTCCTCAACATTTAGGGAATATTCTACCTTTATGTAAGAACTGTTTAGAGATAATTTCCTGAAATGCCACTCACAACTATTCTATTCCCTGAGACAGCAGAAAAGAGACTAGGTTATAGTTCCTTAAAAACAACAACACCCCTACAATAAACAGGAAATGAGAAGCAAGTCTGCAAACTCGATTGAACTATGTCATACAGAAGTCCTTCACAAACTTTGTGGTCTTGGGACTCCTTTAAACTCTTAAAAATTACTGTACTTTTAAAATGTGGGTTATATTTATTGCTATTTACCGTGTTATAAATTAAAAATCAGCCATTTTTAAAACACAAGAATACACAAACACATATTCCATCAGAGCGGTGACATCGTTATATATTGTCTCCTGAGTTGACGAACTCTGCTGAGGCCTCTTTGGAAACTAATGCTGCTTCTGAATGAATAATAAGATCTCAGGAATATTGGTTACTCAACACTTCCTATAATTTAGTGGGATTTAATAAACTTTCAGAATCAGTCATCACAGTCAATGTTATTTTATATACACTAAGATTTCTTCCCAAGAATTGCCACTATGCCAACAAATACACTGCTCTATAAGGGTAAGACTAAAATCTGAAGCTGGTTAGTGTAAGCATTAGTATGGTGTTTTTAAGGTAAAAAAAATATATGGCTAAGGACAAAAATAACAGAGCAGGAATGGCTTCTGACCTCAATCCCAACATACCAACATTCAAATCCTTAAAATAACTAAGACAAGGAACAATACGGAGATTAATCAGGTAATATCACACATTTAAACACTGGTTACAGTCAGGAAAAGCCAACACGCCTATGTCATGTTGTAAATCTGATTTGGCCACTAGGTGGCAGGAAGAAAATCAGCAAGCACCCAGAATCTGGATAAAATCAAACATCATCTTTCAATATTGTTACTGTTCCCTGTGCTGGAATTGCAGGTGCAATGGTGAGAAGGGAGACATATATTATGGACATAAAAGATATGTCCACAGTTGTAAAAATGAGCACTGGCTGGAAAAAATATTGTAGGAGACAATACACTATCCAAAGCAAAGAATTTCACATATACAATTACAAGTAAGGGACAGGATAAGAACAAAGGTAGGAACAGATCGTACTGGGAAGGCAGAGAGCAAAATCTAAGAGGAAATTCTGGGATTAAGCATTTCAACAAAATCAGGCCATTTACTCAAACATTATTTACTAACATCCTCCCCACGAATCAGGTTGCCCAATAGAATGTAAGACATAGTGCTCTTTTGGGGGAGCTCACAGCTTAGCTGGGAATGACAGACACAAACGGCTCCACAATACGATGAGCTATCAGTGGTATGAATAAAGTGCACTGATATCCAAGCGGGGCCTGACTGATGTGTGTGAGGGCGAGAGGACGGGAACCAAGTCTGTTTGGCTCAACACTCTATCCCCACTGCTTTGCACAGTGCCTGGTACAGAATAAGTGCTCAATAAATATTTGAATAATAATTAAAAACACTTGAAACAAAATTATTCAAAGATAGAGATTAACAAAATATGAATGAATACCTAAATTTACAGATCAAAAGTATTTATATTACCAGCAAAAGTTATTACAAATGGAAAACATCAAGACATAGCTTAATAAAATCTATCTATTTTCAAAGACATAACGGAAAAGAATTTTTCTAGCATCCAGGTAATAGAATTATGTCACCCACAAAGAAAAAGAAATCACAGTCTAAATAAAAACCAACAAGGGGTATAGTCAGTAAAAGAAGGTATTTCCTCATATTTCATAGGGGGAGTCAACAGAGAGACTAATACTTAAATGTAATCACCTGCAGAACTAAAAATATGTTAAATGTCTTTCAAATGACCGTGGTGGAGCAAACCAAGTAAAAAAGGTACAAAACACAGGAAGTAGTAAGAAAACATAAATAAGATAGAAGACCAAAACAGCTCTATAATTATCCAGGCACATAAAACTTTTTTCATAACATGTCAGTCAACATCCAGCCTAAGGTATCCTGCAGATAGTACAAGTAAAAATTCAAAAGAGAATTTTTTGGCTCATGTAGTTAGTAGACAAAGATACTGATGCAGATTCCAAGATCTGTAAGAACCAGGATGTTGGAGATTGAGGTCAGATCTTAGAGCTGCCAGGTCTCACAAGGCAAAAAGTGTTGAATGCCACCACTTCTTTGTCCCAATCCATACATATCTGTAGTCCTAAATATTTTCATCAATAAATCAGACCAAAGATAAATTAATCACTCAACTCAGGAAGATAAAAATAAAAAAACTAAAAAAATATAAAAGTTTTAATAAAAGTAAAAGCAAAAATTCATGCATTAAAAAAGCAGAAAGATATTAGACTTGGTAAAGAAATCCCAAAGCTGGCTCTTTTGAGGAGAAAACAAAATTAAAGAGGAATACCAAAATTTAGAAAAAAGAATTGTAAGTATGGATTACAACTCCATGCTGATACACACTGAAAAACAGACCTAAGAAACTAAAATGCTTTTAAGTAAATAGCCAAGAGTGCTGTTCAACAATTCTTCAGATATGAGTAAATCACTTCTAACCTTCAAGTAACAGTAAAGTGTAATGTCATCGCAACAATTTCAGAGCACAGCAAAAGATGAAAAGCTTAACAAAGCTTATGAAGCAAATTAAACTGAAACCAAAGCCTGAGAAAAATGATATAAAACAAAAAAGAAATCCTATACATCAAACTCATTTTTAAAAAGATACTATTGGCAGAGACTTCCAGTAAGATGATGGAATAGGCTGATGCTGTGCGAACTGCCTCCCAGGATCACACCAAAATTACAAATAATTTATACAACATTCAACCTCGGAAGTCCCCTGAACACTAGATGAACAGAACCTCTAAACAAAGGACTTAAAGAGGAGGCCACGTCAAGTCTGGGAGGGGTGGAGATGAGAGAGGGTGAACCCTGTGAGAGACACACCTCAGCGGTGGGGAGGCTTCTCCAGTTGGGGGAGGAGGCCTCCGGCCCCACACCGAGCTCACCAGCCCAGAGTTACTTTGTAGGGAAGAGGGGTTCTATGATAGCTGGCAGCAGAAATTAGTGAGGACTCTCTCTGCTCAATTCGGTGAGGCTGAGGGTGGCTAGAGAACCAGTGAAGCCGGCACACGGGCTTGCTCGCTGGTGAGCACTCACCCGGTCCCCGGTGGAGGGAGTAGCTGTGTGAGAGGGGCCCAGAAGCTGCAGGGAAGGACTGAACTGACTGCCTTTGGCATGGGAGCTGGAGGTTTTGGGACCCTTGTTCCCCTGGTGTGGAGCTTGCACATGAGTAGTGCACAGGAGGGCGCCATTTTTTCAGGGTTGGGTCCTCCCATAGAGGGTCAGGTCTGGGACCACATTGGTCTGGTAGAATTGGCGCAGGAGTGTGTGTGTGTGCATGTGCATGCGGCCTTGGGTCCCCACCCTCCGCACTGCTTGTGCTGTGTAGCCAGAGAAATGCCTGGTGGGAGTGCTCCGGCTCCAACAGGCTGTTCATTGAGACGCGGGAATACATGAGCCGCCTTGGGTCCCTGCTCTCTGCGCTGCCTTGGGTCCCTGCTCTCTGCGCTGTGAGTGCAGAGTTGCCAGGCTGGCGATTGGCTGTTGGGCTGCTTGGCCTGATTTGCAAGTGACTGACTGGGGCAGGCTGAGAATAGTTTTCCTGGGTGTGCAGGGCCGTGAGCTGTTCACCTGCATGATCTGGGGCTTTCCTGGTGGGTTTGTGCAGGTTGGCTGCCGGTGCAGGAGTGCATGCTGCTCGGACTTGGTGGGGGCCACTGACCACATCCTGTGGTGCCTTGGGGACCTGTCCCGCCCACCTAGAGCTGTGTTGCTGGGAACACCCTGAGCCCCTGGTGCCAGGCCCCCACCTCTGCAGGCTACAGAGGGTTTTTTGCAGCAGCAGACAGCCCGTAACAACCTGTGAGGATTTTTGGTGGTGAGCACGGTTCCAGAGCACACAGCAGCTAATTGCAGGAAGCTCAATGTAAGCCTGAGAGGGAGGCTGGCACATGATTTGTTGAGCCCTTCCCCCCAACAGCTGGTGCTGAATCACCCAGTCTCTCTATTGCTGAGCAAGTGGTCTACAGATTAAAGCGGGCAGAGCCCCCCCATGTTTTTTTTTTCGTTTTTTTTTCCTAGGTGATCTATCTAATACATCGAAGCAATCACAGAGTGAGAGCCAGAATGAAGAAACAAAGAAACATGTCCCAAGTAAAAGATCAGAAGAAACCTCTAGAAATGGAACTAAATGAAACAGAGGTATCCAAGCTTTCAGAGACAGAGTTTAGAACACTGATGATAAGACTATTTAAGGAACTTAGTGAGGACATAAAGAAGGATAGAGAAATCATAAAAAACAACCAGTTAGAATTTAAAAATACAATAAATTAAATGAAGAACACACTAGAAGGAATCACCAGATTAGATGAAGCAGAGGATAAGATCAGCAATTTAGAAGGCAAAATATGAAACTAACAATAATAAAAAAAAAATTTAAAAATTAAAAAAAAAGACAAAATAGCAGAAATCACCCAGTTGGAACAACAAAAAGAAAGAAGAATAAAAAACAATGAAAATAGTTTAAGAGACCTGTGGGACAACATCAAGCGCAACAACATTCACATCATAGGAATACCAGAAGGAGAAGAGAAGAAGCAAGGGATCGAGAATGTATTTGAAGAAATAATGACTGAGAACTTCCCCACCCTGGTGAAGGAGATTGACATAAAAGCCCAGGAAGTGCAGAGAGTTCCAAACAAGCTGAACCCAAAGAGGTCCACACCAAGACACTTCATAGTAAAAATGGCAAAGGTTACAGTCAAAGACAGGATCCTAAAAGCAGTAAGAGAAAGACAGCAGGTTACATACAAAGGAACTCCTATAAGACTAAAGCTGACTTTTCCACACAAACTCTGCAGGCCAGAAGGGAGTGGCAGGAAACATTCACAGTGATGCAAATAAAGGCCTACAACCAAGATTGCTCTACCCAGCAGGCTACCACTTAAAATTGAAGGAGAGATAAAGAGCTTCTCAGAAAAGAATAAACTTAAGGAATTCATTACTACTAAGCCAGCATTGCAGGAAATGTTAAAAGGGCTTTTTTAAACAGAAGAAAGGGGAAAACAAGCTAACCCAGGAAGACCAGAAATACAAATAACAAAATGGCAATAAATATGCACCTATCAATAATCACTTTAAATGTGAATGGGCCAAATGTTCCAATCTAAAGACATTGAGTGGCTGAGTGGATAAGAAAACAGGACCCATGCATATGCTGTTTACAAGAGACTCATCTTAGATCAAAAGACACACACAGATTGAAAGTAAGGGAATGGAATAAGATATTTCATGCAAATGGAAATGAGAAAAAATATGGAGTAGCAATACTTATTTCAGACAAAACAGACTTTAAAATGAAGACTACAATAAAAGACAAAGCAGGGCACTACATAATAATAAAGGGATCGATTCAACAAGAGGACATAACCCTAGTAAACATCTATGCACCCAACAAAGGAGCTCCTAAATATATAAAACAGATTGTGACAGACATAAAGACAGAGATCAACAATAACAGTATCGTAGTAGGGGACTTCAACACCCCTGTCACCAATGGATAGATCCTCCAGACAGAAAATCAACACGGAAACAGTGGCCTTAAATGACACTTCAGACCAGCTGGATTTAATTGATGTTTTTAAAGCATTTCACCCCAAAGCAACAGAATATACATTCTTCTCGAGTCACATGGAACATTTTCCAAGATAGACCACATGTTAGGCTACAAAACAAGTCTCAAAAAATTTAAGAAGACTGAAATCATATCAAGCGTCTTCGACCACAATGCTACGAAGCTAGAAATCAATTATAAGAAGAAATCCGGAAAGCACACAAATACATGGAGGCTGAATAACATGCTACTAAATAGCGAGTGGGTCAAAACTGAGATCAAGGAAGAAATCAAAAGCTATCTTAAGACAAACAAAAATGAAAACACAACAACCCAAAATCTATGGGATGCAGCGAAAGCAGTTGTAAGAGGGAAGGTCATAGCAATGCAGGACTATCTAAAGAAACAAGAACAATCTCAAATCAACACACTATCTTTACACCTAATGGAACTGGAAAAAGAACAGCAAAACAAGCCCCAAGGGACTACAAAGAAGGAAATAATAAAGACCAGAGCTGAAATAAATGAAATAAAGACCAAAGAAACAATACAAAAGATCAATGAAACCAAGAGCTGGTTTTTTGAAAAGATAAACAAAATCAACAAACCCTTAGCCAGACTCACCAAGAAAAAAAGAGGGCCCAAATTAATAAAATCAGAAATGAAAGAGAAGTGACAACAGATACCACAGAAATACAGAAAATTGTAAGAACATACTACGAGCAACTATATACCACCAAATTCGACAATCTGGAAGAAATGAATAAATTTCTAGAAGCATACAATCTACCAAGTCTAAACCAAAAGGAAACAGAAACTCTGAACAAACTGATTACTGCCAAAGAAATTGAATCAGTAATCAACAAGCTTCCAACAAACAAAAGTCCTGGACCAGATGGCTTCACAGATGAATTTTACAAAACATTAAAAAAAGAATTAATACCTATTCTCCTCAAACTATTCCAAAAAATACAGAAGGAGGGAAGGCTCCCAAGCACACTACTACTCTGATCCCAAAATCAGACAAAGATATTACAAAAAAAGAAAACTACAGGCCGATATCCCTAATGAGCATAGATGCAAAAATCCTCAACAAAATACTAGCAAACTGAATTCAGTGTCACATTAAAAAGATCATACACCACGATCAAGTGGGATTCATTCCTGGTATTCAAGGTTGGTTCAATATCCACAAATCAATTAACGTAATACATCACATTAACAAAATGAAAAATAAAAATCATATGATATCAATAGATGCATAAAAAGCATTTGACAAAATCCAGCAGCCATTTATGATAAAAACTCTTAGCAAAATGGGAATAGTGGGATCATATCTCAACATAATAAAGGCCATATATGATAAGCCCACAGCAAACATCGTACTCAATGGGGAAAGGCTAAAAGCTTTCCCCTTAAGATCAAGAACAAGACAAAGCTGCCCACTTTCACCACTTCTATTCAAAATAGTTCTGGAAGTTCTAGCCACAGCAATTAGACAAGAAAATGAAATAAAAGGCATCCAAACTGGAAAGGAGGAAGTAAAATTGTCATTATATGCAGATGACATGATACTATATAGAGAGAGTCCCAAAGACTCCAACAAAAAACTGTTAGAACTGATAAATGAATTTAGTAAGGTAGCAGTATACAAAATTAATACTCAGAAATCAGTTGCATTTGTATAAACCAATAATAAACTATCAGAAGAAAAAAATCAGGAAATCAATCCCTTTTACAGTTGC
>NW_017731368.1:6253866-6263083 GCF_001890085.2 Hipposideros armiger
CATATAATCCTAAAATTTATATAGAACCATAAAAGACCCCGAATAGCCACAGCAATCTTGAGAAATAAGAACGAAGTGAGAGGTATCACGCTACCTGACATCAAATCATACTACAAGGCTATAGTAATCAAAACAGTACGGTACTGGCATAACAGACACATAGACCAATGGAACAGAGTAGAGAGCCCAGAAAGAAACCCATCTATATATGATCATTTAATCTATGACACTGGAAGCAAGAATCTACACCGGAGTAAAGATAGTCTATTTAATAAATGGTGCTGGGAAAATTGGACTGACACATGCAAAAAAATGAAAATGGACCACCTACTTAACCATATACGAGAACAAATTCAAAATGGATTAAAGACTTAAATGTAAGACCTGAAACCATAAAACTCCTAGAAGAAAACATAGGGAGTAAATTTGCAGACATTACCCTCAGTAATGTTTTTACTGACATATCCCCTCTGGCAAGGGAAATATAAGAAAAAATAAACATATGGGATTACATCAAACTTAAAAGTTTTTTCACAGCAAAGGAAATCATCAATAAAACAAAAAAGCAGCCTACCGAATGGGAGAAGATATTTGCCAACGATATATCTCATAAGGGGTTAATATACAAAATTTATAAAACACTCATTCAACTCAACACCAAAAAAACCCCAACCCAATTAAAAAATGGGCAGAGGATATGAAGAGGCATTTCTCTAGAGGACATACAGATGGCCAACAGGCATATGAAAAAATGTTCAACCTCACTAATCATTAGAGAAATGCAAATAAAAACCACAAAGAGATACCATCTCACCCTGGTCAAAATGGCTATCATCAATAAATCAGCAAACAACAAGTGCTGACAAGGTTGTGGAGAAAAGGGAACCCTGGTGCACTGTTGGTGGGACTGCAGATTTTGGTGCAGCCATTATGGAAATCAATATGGAGGTGTCTCAGGAAACTGGAAATGGAGCTACCGTATGACCCAGCAATTCCACTCTTGGGTATCTATCCAGAGAAACCCAAGATGCTAATTCAAAAAAATATATGCACCCCTATGTTTATTGCAGCGCTATTTACAATAGCCAAGACTTGGAAACAACCAAAATGCCCATCGGTAGACGACTGGATTAAGAAACTGTGGTACACTTACACAATGGAGTATTACTCCGCTATAAAGAAGAATGAAATTGTACAATTTGCAACGATATGGATGGACCTAGAGAACATTATGTTAAGTGAAATAAGTCAGTCGAAGAAAGACAAATACCATATGATCTCACTTATATGTGGAATCTAAAAAACTGAATGAGCCAAGTAAACAGAAATAGTCTCAGAGATATAGAGGAAAAATTGATGGTTGCTAGTTGGGAAGGGGGTGGGAATGAGGGAGAAGGGGAAGGAATCAGACAGCATAAATAGGTAACTACAATATTGTCACAGGGATATATAATGAATTATATAATTAATTATATATTTATTTATATATATAATTATATATATATTTATATAATTATGTTATATAATTATATAAATATATATAATTAATTATAATTAATATAATTAATAATGTTATAAATATTTTGTAGGGTGTCAGATGGTCACGTCTTGTTAGGGAGACCGCTTCATGGATGGGGTAGAGGTTTGATCACTGCAATGTACACCTGAAGATGATGTATAATATTATATGTCAACTATAATTGAATATATATATATAGTGTGGGAGTGGAGTCAAGGGAATTGTAATAGATATGTATGATACTGAGGGGGGAGTGGGGCGGCGGATTGGGGAAGGGGGGTTGTCACTTTGAGGGGTAAAAAGTATAACTATTGCACTGTGTTATACAGCTGAAATAAAAAAAAAATGGCAGACCATGATTAAAGTTCATGTTGATGTCAAGAAAAAAAAAGATACTATTAAATATTAGGAAGTCTATTAATATAATTTATTGAAATGAAGGAAACTCTATAAATATCCTGTGACAGAAACCAAAAGAGCATTTGATGAAATTCCACATTCACCCATTAACATAAACACATTCTCACACACCCTTCAAATCAACAGCCAGCATTATGTTAATGGTGGAACACTAGGGTAGCACTAATCCCATTAATGTAAAAAAAAGTCAAAAGTGCTTGTTAGCATTATGTTTATTGTTCTAGAAATTCTAGCCAATGCAGCAGACAAGAGAATATGAGAGGTATGTATATCAATTAAAAAAAACACCAACTTGTCAATTTTTAAATGCATAACTGTACACCTAGAAAACCTAAAAGAACCAATTGAAATATAACTGAGACATTAAAATTGTTGATTACTTATCTTATGACCAATAAGAACTATAGAAAAAATAATAAAACAAAAATCACATTCTCGACAGCAGCAAAAAACATTCTAGCTACTTAGTCATAAGAGTGTGGGACCTAAAAAAACAAAACTACAAAACTCTGAGAGGCATAAAGGCAACAGGAAAAAAAGGAGACATACTTTGTTCTTAGACAGGAAGATTCAATATTACAAATAATTACAATATTACAAATATTACAAATTTTTCCTAAAGGAACCTATATTTAATTGCAAACCCCAAAGTACTAAGGAGATTTCTAGAGGAACTTGACAAAATGGACCTGAAGGTCATCTGAATGAAGATGCAATCCCCCCTCTAGCCTGCAAACTTTATTTTGAAATTTTTAAATCTATAAAGATGTTTTGCCATATTAACTTTATCCCTCCCTGTCTACACATGCAATTTTTTTCTGGAACAAACTGGAAGTTAAAGACATTGTGATGCTTAATTACTTCAGTATAGACTCCTAAAACAAAGATAGGACCCTACTTAACCCCAATACACACCCAAGATTATCACACCCAAGAAATGATGTTTAACAATAGTCTAATACTTAGTCCGTATTCAAATTTACCCAATTGTCTCTACAATGCCTACAGATCTAACAAAGGACATGTATTAATTTGTTTGTCATGCCTTGGTGTCTCTACCCCCTTTTTTCACATCCTATCAGGACGCATATGTCAGCTTGACCCATTACTAGTAATGCTCAAGTACAGTATTAGCCAGATCTCTGTTGTAAAGGGGGTTTCCTCATTTTTAAATTAATAATCTGTGGGATACTTTGAAACTATGTGCATATCATGTTCTGTAACAACCTTTTACGCAAAGGTTTGGCCACTGATGACCCTTTCCTGATCCAATTATTATGCTGAGGGTTGCAAAATGATTCTTCTAATTCCATCATCTCTTCTATATTTATCCAGCTAAAATTTTTCTGTTAAGAGCTGCACCCACCCACCTCATGTCAAGACTGACAGGGTAACAAGGCAAAGATGGTCAGCCCTGATCTGCTAACTTTCAGGAAGCTGTGAGAGAGAAAAGTAAAACTTGGGTTTAGTTCAGTTGCTGTTATTTAGTCTTTAGATTTGCAAACAATACTACCATATAGTCTAACTAATATAGGTACTTTCATTCAATGGTCAACTATATAGCCACTAAAAGTGATTACATAAAGCTTAATTTATTGAAGTAGAAAAAGGTCCACACTATGCTATTTAGTAGAAAAAGGCAAGTCACAAAACAGCATGTAGCATGACACTATTTTTAAAAAATGTGTATGTACATGTTCATAGAATTCAGATTAGATATTCAGAAAAGCTTAGTTATGATTATCTCTGCATGTCAGAACTACTTTAAGGCAGGTTTACTTTTTTAAAAATATGATTGGAATTTGTATAATGATCATGTACTATTTTTACTAACAGAAAAAACAATGAAGCCCTTTTCAGCTTAAAATGAGCCCAACAGCTGCACCAAGAGTTCAGGTCACACGCTTTAGAATTTGCAAATTAACTTTACTGATTATGATATTCCTTTCTTTCCCTAATGCGTCCTTCATCCATAGTGGCAGTCTCCCTCCTATATCTTACATATTTAAAAAATCATCTCTAAATTCATGGTTTGGAATTCAGAAAGCATTTTCTAACAGAAACAATGTCATAAATGGTGACTAACTTTTGAGGTCAGCCAAGAAAGCCTACCTGACCCATAATACCAAGATAATTAAGCAAATAGCTAATAGTATTAGCTTCAATTCTAGGAAGGGAGGAAGAAGTAAGAGGAGTTTTTCACCCCCCTGGAATACGGCGGAATATACATTTAGGAAATGTTTTTGGTTTTCACTACCATGTCTATCCTCTTTCCTATCTTAGGTGCTCCACTCTCCAGCCAACAAGCATCCTACTGCTGCCCTACTCAGCCCTCCCCTCAAACCTGGCCTTCTCTGCAAGGAGCTCCACAACACTAAACCCTAGGTTTGGCAAAGCAGCCATGGTATCATGGATAACAGAGAGCCTAGACTAGAGCTCTGGCTTTGACAATTACTAGCTATGTGACCTTGGATCAGTCAATTACCCCCTCTGAGAATCTCTTCTGTTAAATGGGTTGAAATCTTACAATGTTATGTGGATTAAGACACCTCGCAAACATATCGTATATTATCAGAGCCAAAAGCGGTTTAAAACACACTCAGCTATTAATGATGTAACCGATCAAACGTCACCTATGTGGAAATGAGCAGGGCCAGAGCCGGGGCCGTCTTCCGCGTCCTCATCCAGCGTTCTTTTCCAATATACTCGGCTACCTCCCCAGGTTCTAACAGTACTAACTTTCCCTCGCCCCAAACACAATTCCCAGAGTGGCTGTCTCATCAAGCCTTGCTGCAAGAGTTCAGGTCATGTATGAAAATGAACCTTCCCAAAGGTGACAGCATTCTTAAATATAGGAGACTTATTTACCCAAATTTATCTCATTTATTTCAGTGCAACAGAACTGCAGATTAGCATAGATAGCAGTGAAGTGGAAACTTGCAGGCGCCCTGGGAAAGATGATTATTTGGGAGAAGAAGCTAGCTACCCTACGGTTATTTCTGCTTTTCACAGTCTCCTTCTTCTACTCCTGGAATCAGATTTCTAAAAAAGCACGAAGTTTTTCAAGTGGTGACTATAAGTATGCAAGATAAGGGATGCAGACAGAGCAGGGGTAGCAGCTGACACTATAAGTGGTTTGTCTGTTCATGCCATTTCCAAATTCCTTGTGTTACTGCAGTTCAGTGGTGAAAAGGTCAGGGTCTTTGCATTAAATACATTACCTATGAGAATCCCTTCCTGTAGCTTAATTTAGCAACGTTTAACTTCCCTTTCTTCCTCCATATTGGGTACCTGAGTACAGAGAAATCTCCCCTTTATAGCCCCTCTGCTCACATGTTGCCTAATTAAGAATCAGGCATCAGTGGCCTGGGCAAGTGGAAGGGTTGGAAACAGGAATTCAGGATTTCGCTCTATGACAATCTATGACAATCTATTGGGTTGTCGGAAAAGTCATGATTTTTTTCTGTTTTTCATTGCAAAAATGCGTCATGACTTTTCTGACAACCCAATACTTAAGACACAGTCTCTTGGAACACAGTGGGACTAAAAATCAGGCTTACGTAGTAAAGGCATTCACAGCTAGGGGTTCTGAATGCAATTTTTGAGATAATCTTGAAATCACTGCTCAGTTTTAGATAACTTTGCCAGTCACCCAAGTCTTGCCCTTTCTAGCCTGAGTTTTTTCCTGCTTACCTCAAGAAATCTTTTTAGTTCCCACCTGCTTTTATTTCCAGTAAGATAAGTACTTGCTAAATGCCTGACCATCTGTGTAAGAGCTATGCTCTACCAAGAATTCAAGCTGAACTTTGGAAAGCTTTAAGACTCTCCAGTGCCAGAGATGGAAGCAAATGATGTGCAAAGCAGAACTGAAGGAAATCATATGGGGCAGCTCGTTCGTACCACCAATGTCAGGATTCCCTTTGCAACATCACTGACAGATGAATACCAACAAAGGCAAAAAAATTAATAGATAAAATAACGGAAAAGCACAAGGACTCAAAGCGGGTAAGAGGCGGGAGTTAGATAAGCAGCAGCCTTCTTATGTCAAAGGTAGAAAAGGAGAAAAATCTTTGTGTATTTCACTTGGAGTTTTGAAGGAAAGGCAAAGAAGGTGCTAAGAAGTGAAACTTTCTCCTCATTAAGTCCTTGTAAAAATCCATGCGAGTCTGCCTTCAAGACCATCCAATAGGCCTGGTAGTGTTATTAGGATTCTCCAGGACCAATTTAAAAATAAATAAATAAAGGGAAAAGGGGATGGGGGGAACACTTTTGCTTACAGAAACCTGAAACAAGCCTTTTTCCTAAAATGTAAACAAAAAAGCTTAATCTACAAAGGTCTGTCTGCATAATACCTTAATATAAAAGCCCCTTACTTGACTCAGCGCTGGTGCTCATGCTCATGCAATAATTAAAGCAACTTTAAAAACAAATGTGGCTGGGGGTGACCAGTTAGCTCAGGTGGTTAGAGCGCAGGCTCATAACACCAAGGTTGTCGGTTCGATTCCTACATGGGCCAAGGAACTGCGCCCTCCACAACTAAATTGAAAACAACTATTTGACTTGGAGCTGAGGTGTCCTGGAAAAACACACTGCTCCCCAATAAAATTTCTTAAAAAACAAATGTAGCAGATATGGTACTAGGTGTTTTACAAATACAGTCTGCTCTGCAATAACAGGATAGAATT
This sequence comes from Hipposideros armiger, assembly GCF_001890085.2. NCBI lineage: Eukaryota > Metazoa > Chordata > Mammalia > Chiroptera > Hipposideridae > Hipposideros > Hipposideros armiger. Next base: position 6,260,491 of record NW_017731368.1, read on the forward strand.
TAAAGAAACACTGCATTTCAAAATCACATATCAAAACAACTACTTCCACGGGAAAATAGGAGTTGCGAGACAAGGGAATTTCAGGTTGCAGTAAGAATGCTTTTTTCTTTAGGAGTATCAATAATAAAGGCATGTTTTTACCCATCAGGGGATGTTATAAAACCTAAACATCACCGAGGAAATCCTACAGTTGATCACACCTCACTATGGCCTCCTTTCTCAGCACTGTCATTGGCATAATCCTGCTGTGGTCTTTCAAATTACAGTTAGGATAGACAAGAATTAGTCAGAAGAGCAGTGCTGCTCAACCGTCCTCCCCTCCCACACCACTCGTCCCCCACCTTGTTATCTGATCATGTAATAACACAAACAGTGGTCTGCCTAATTAAAACTGTGCTCTTTAATTAATCCATCCCATCAGAATAAATTCATTACAAAAACACAATCTGTAAGACAGGTGGTTGTATTCGTTAATTACTCTTCCCAACTGTATTAAGGAAGCACTATTACCCTGGAATCCTATTTGATCTATGAGTATATAAAAAGTGCAGACCACTGCATCTAGTTACTCTACTCATGCATAACTTTATGACCTAGGGTGAGCCTGAGATGGGAGATGCATTTCTCCTGTCCCTCAGTACAAATCAGCTCCCTCGCCCTCTCAAAGTATGAGCTACCTTGAGTGTGAGTCTAAAGTTTAAAGGGTAATTGTGAATATAAGCAAACTTTGCCATACTGCTATCTTTAGACCCCATTTACAAAGAGGTCAAGTGGCCTGCTCAAAGCCACAAGTAGTACTCAAGCTTTTGTCTGCCTCTTTACTTAAAGCAAATTTCTTGGTATCATTTCCAAATACTTTACAATGCTTACTAAGAATACATTTTCAATTCAGTTTCTTGGATCCATGTGAATCTTAAGCAGTAAAGTAAAAAAACCCATTTCAACTATATCCCCATTTCTATCTATTTTGATAAATTGCCAGGGTTTTATGATATTGCTCTGAGGCCCACATAAAGAAAATTCCAAAGTCAAGCATTCCTTTAAAGAAACTCTATGGTTATCACTTTCTAAAAACAACTTCAAGCCTACAATTAAAATAATGAATAATGTTCTCAAAATGTTTGGTCTCAAAACCAGTAAATACTCCTATTTCATAAGGGAAAAAACAATCAAAGACAGCAACTCCATGATGACCCAGATGTTGGAATGATTATAGACTTTAAAGCAGCCATACATACATATCAAAATTAAAATTCACTGGGTGGAGTCACCAACAGAATGGAGATGAGAGAGGAAAAAGTCAGTGAACTTCAAGACAAATTAACAGAAACTATCTAATCTGAAAAAACACTAAAAGATCAACAGAGCCTAAGGGACCTGTGGGATAATATCAAAAGATCATCAAAGTCCCAGAGAGAAAAATGAGTATTGAAAACATGTTTGAAGAAATAATAGCCAAAAACTTCCTAAATTTGGCAAAAGACAGATTCAAGATCAGCAAATCCCAAAGAGAATAAACAAAAAGAAACTGACACCCAGACACAGCAAAATCAAACTGCTGAAAACTAAAGACAAAGTAAAAGTCTTGAAAGCAGCCAGACAAGAACACATTACATATGGGGTAATAACAATTTGAATGACTATGAACTTCTTATCAGAAACCACATAGACCAGTACGCAATGGAACATTTTTCAAGTGCTGAAAGAAAATAAGTGTCAACCTAGAATTCCACATCTAGTGAAAATATCTTTCAAGGATAAAGGCAAAAAACATTTCTGATGAAGGAAAATACGGAGAATTTGCTGCCAGAAGCTCTGCTCTTAAAAAAATGCAAAACATTCTTCAGGTGGAAGGGAAATAATACCAGAGGGAAAATGGAACTTCAAGAATGAACCAACAGGGCTGGCCAAGTGGCGCATTGGTTAAGAACTGGCTTGGGACGCCAGGGGGCCCGGTTCAGATCCCACATATGAGGGCCAGTGACACCGCCCTCTACAGCTAAGATGCTGAACAACAGCTCAACCTGGAGCTGGGTTGCCAGGGGTCGCCTGCAACAGCGTAGACTGCAGCCCCTGCTGCAGTGGGTTGCCATGGGCTACCGTGTGTAGCAGCAGCCAGCGTGAGCAGCCAGCAGCCGCAATGAGCAGCCATCCAGAAGCCGGCAACTGATCTGCCTCGCCCGGGAAGAGCGCAATGATGGTACCAACTTGGGCCAGTGAAGCAACGTCCTCCACAACTAGACTGGAGAACAAAACAACAGCAACTTATCTGTTCCCTTTCCCCCAATTCCCCAGCGCTGTTCCCATCCCCCAATTCCCCAATAAAAACATCTAAAAAAAAAAAAAAAAGAAATCCACTTTAAATATAAGTAGGTTGAAAGTAGAAGGATATAAAACAATATACCATATAAACACTAATAAAAAGAAAGCTGGAGGGGCCGGCCGAGTGGCGCGATGGTTAAGAACTCGCTTGGGATGCCAGAGGGCCCCGGTTCGGATCCCACATATGAGGGCCGGTGACACTGCCCTCTACAGCTAAGATGCTGAACAACAGCTCAACCTGGAGCTGGGCTGCTGTGAGTCGCTGGCGACG
>NW_017731368.1:6263128-6272716 GCF_001890085.2 Hipposideros armiger
GGAGTATCTGTATTCATATCAAAGTAGACTTAAGAGCAAGGAAAATTACCAGGACTAAAAAGGGTCATTACATAATAATAAAAGGGTCAACTCACTAAGACACAACAATTCTAAATGTGCATGCATCCACCTAACAAAAGAGCCTTAAAGTAAATGGAGCAAAAACTAATGGAACTGAAAGGAGAAATAAACAAATCCACAATTATAGTTAGAGACTTCAATATTCCTCTCTTGGTAATCAACAGAACAAGTAGACAGAAAAATCTGCTAGAAGGATGTAGTACAATTTAACACTATTAGTCAACTGGATCTAAATTTATAGAACACTCCACACAAAAACAGCAGAATATGCATTCTTTTCAAGTGCACATGGGAAATTCACCAAAAAAGAACACAACAAACCGTAATATAAAACAACTGAGATCATACAAAGTATGTTCTCTGACCATAATGGAATTAAACTAAAAATCATTAACAGAAAGACAACTGCAACATCCAAGTACTTGGAAATTAAAACACTTCTAAAATCAGTTATGAGTCAAAGACTAAGTCTCAAAGGAAATTAGAAAATATTTTGAACTGAAAGAAAATGAGCAATATATCAAAATTCATGGGGTGCACAAACTGTGTGTGGGTCCTTTGTATAGAGAGAAATTTATCACATTAAGGATTTATTAGACAAGGAAGGTCTCAAGTCAACAATCCAAGTTTCCACTTTAAAGAACTAGAAAAAGAGCAAAATAAAGACAAAGCAAGCAATAGAAAGGAAATAAAGATAAGAGCAGGAATCAATGAAACTGAAAACAGAAAACAGAAAGGAAAATAAATCAATGAAATCAAAATGTTGTTCTCTGGAATGATAATTAAGAAACTTTTAGCCAAACTGACCAAAGAAAAAAGATAAAGAGCACAAATTATTGCTATCAGGAATGAAGGAGGAGGTATCACTACAGATCCCACAGATATTAAATTAAGGGACTAAGTCAACTCTATGCACATAAAATTGACAACTTAGTAAAATAAACCAACTTCTTAAAAGCTACAAACTATAAAATATCACCAAAGGAGAAATAACATGAATAGTTCTTTATTTAAAAAATGAAAATCTAGTTTAAAACCTTCCAAAAAAGATTTCTAAGGAACAATCCTGGAATTATTTCAAATAGGAACCGTCTTATTGGGTTCACAGAAAAAAACTCATATAATTTTAAAACTTTTCTTCTTTTAACATATACTTGCATTCATTCGGTGTCTTTACAATTCAAAAGTCTAGTTAACTTGATTGCTATAAAATATACACATTTCGATTGGCAGTAATGGAAAAGCATAAAGTGCTTTATTCAACTGGATTTTTATCAATACTTCTTGATCTCATTAATGTGGACAGTGTGGCTACTCTTAAATGATCTTTGCTTATCAAAGTAAATCAAAGATATTACTTTGTATTTCCATCGTGAATTATTAACTATACAAGAAATCAAAAGTATTACTTGAATAAGTACTCAAAGACAAATGTGCTAATGGTTAAATCTTACAAAGCAGGATCCTCAAACAATTGAAGTGATCCTTAAAAGTTGTGTAAAAATCAAGTATCTACTGTACTTAGATAATATGCTGAAAAGCGCTAGAATTACATGAGATTGAACCATATGAAATTACCTATTACCAACTGATTTAACCTAGAACAATGTAAGCATTTCCTGTTTTATATATGATTCAGTCTTCTGAAGAGTTCTAGTCACTTCTACCAGGATGGTATTATAATGAATTATCTTGGATGTTGGGGACTGAAGTTCACTCAACATTTACCAAACATACTCTGAGATTTTTCACAAAACGGTTATTTGCAAATCTAGGATATGAACATGTACTAGGAAAGGAGTACTTTCCATGGCTACAGAACCTTTGTTTTACTTCTACTTCTCTGGAGTCTGCTACTTTTAATTCTTAAAAAAACATAAGCCCTGTTATCTGAAGCATGGATTCACGATAGAATAAGGATTAAGGTCCATCAAGGCTCAAAATATGAGATAATGCAACAGTTTCTAAGATCGCATCAGTCCTTAACTCAAATCTCTTCAATAACTTATCTCATTGAGAAAGTCCTTACTATGGCCTATAGAGCCATTTCCTGCTACTCTCTTCCCTTCTCTGTTCCAGCCACCCTACGCTTCTTGAGGGTCTTTAAACATGCACTCCCTCCTCAGGACCTTTGGACTAACTGTTCCCTCTACCAGGAATGCTCTTCTCAAGGATATCCACATGGCTCACCTCCCCACCTCCTTCAGATGTCCATTTAAATGTCATCTCCTCAAAATGGCCTTTTCTGACCAATCTATTAAAATAGTACCCCTATTATAAGCCACTTTTACCGTGTGATTTATTGTCTGTATTTCCCCCAACAGAATATAAACAAGGAAGAGAGGCCTTTGTTTTATTCATTGCTGTATCCCCAGAGTCGAGAACAGGAGGCTCTCAATAAGAATCTGCTGAACACGAACTTGCACAAAAATTGTATATATGCCTCTAACTAAAAGTTCTGTTATAGATAATAAAAAAAGCTAAGAAAACAGTCTGGGACCCTGCACACAGTGACTCAGAATGAAACAATTACCCTTTAGAGGAAAATATTTTCAACAAAATATGCAGACAAAACATTAATGCTGTGTGCATGCATACTGCCAGTCTAGGTACAGAATGCTTTGGTTTATTACACAAGACTTTTGCTAGGTCATTTTCCCACGAACCAAGAAATTCTGGCTAACATATGTAAGGAATAAACAGGCGGGTTTAACCCATTAATGATATTCAAGGATTAGGAAATAAAGAACATGCGAGTCCAAACCTCACAGTACAGAAGAAGAAACTGAAATCGAAATTGGGAGTGCTGGCCTCCTAGAGACACTGAGAGAGACAGTCCTGAAAGGACTGCACCCTTTTTCTGGGCGCTGGTCTGGGGGTGCAAGGGGACATCGAGTTTGGGAGGGCGAGGCCCCAGACTCTGAGTAGAGTGGAGTGGTGTGCCCGACCCACCCTCCTCTGTATCCCTAGATTTTAACTCAGGAGAAAAGGGAACGCTGCCTGCGCCTACCCGCTCCCAAAAAGCCCTGGGGGAGAGTTGATGAAAGCAGGCCCCGCCCCTTCCCCGAGGCCAGCCCGGGCCCCAGCAGGGTTCCCCAGTCTCCCGCTCACCCGGCTCCCGGTTGATCTCGATGTCGAAGTGGCACTGCGGCCGGTCCTGCGCCCCCATCGCTACCGAGGCGGCGGCGAGAGCTGGGAGAGACGGGGAGGAAAGTGGTCAGATCCGGAGCCGGGGCGGGGGCCGGGGCGGAGCCCGGGCCGCGGGCGCCTCGCGCCGGCCTGTCGCGACAGCGCGGAAGGGTGAGACGAGGCCCCCGCCCGCCCCGGACCGCCCGGCTCCCATGTGGCACGCACACGCATGCGGGCGAGCTCTTCACCTGGCTGGCCTTCAGCCTGAACAGCTCCCCGTGCGCAGAGGAGAAAGCGCGGCCACGGCGACCGGAGCCCAAGGCCGCTAACGGACCACCCCCCCCCTTGCCTGGGCCCGGCCTCCCAGTGCCACGTTAAACCTCGCGAGAGTCAGGGCAAGTACCGCGAGAGCACCGTTTCGGAGCGGGTGGCTAACCGCAAGGAAGCCCACGTCGGCGTTGTCTGAGTCTCGAGAAGCCTCCACCCCGGCGCTCCTCTACCTGAGCTGGTCCCTGTTTCTGCCCAGCCCCTTCCCTCTTTGCCATTGGAGTCAGTCACCCAATCTGAGCGCCCTGGAAGCGCCTGCGCTCTCTACTCTCTCTCGTCCTCTTTCAAGGTCCGTGAGCTTCAGCGCATCTCCCGATGTCGCGAGACTTTGCAGTTGACACCTGAGAGCCAGCTGTGTGAATGAAGTCATTGAGGTTTAGTAAACCCACGGGAACTTTGGCTGGCTTTCTTTTTCGCAAGAGGTAGTTATGACGCTATCCTGTTAGACCGTTCGTTTCATTCACGGACCTTTTAGGCTGAGGGGTGCGTTCGTTCCTGCTTTGGCGCCCACGTCACTGGGATAGTTGTTCATGGCAATTCTTCATCTTTTATGATGAGTCGGTTCAAGTCTTTTGCCCATTTAAAATCCTTCTTCGTTTAATTGAATGCAAGAGTTCTGGATACACATGTTTGTTGTGTAGATGATATGTGTGATTTTTCTGAGTCCAAATCTTTTGTTGATAGATGATTGCGAATATTTTCCCCCAGTATGCGGCTTATCATTTAATTGTCTTGATAGTGGCTGTGCAAAGCAGTTTTTAATCTGAAGTCATTCGATGAATTTTATCTTTTATTTTTCTGTAGTTCAGTTTCTTCATCTGTAAAATAGGCAGGATGAAATACCTTCTATCTAAGTTCCCTCCTTGCTCAAAATTCTTATTCTGTCCTGTGAGTTGAAATTATATTTCAGATGATGTGAAGGTAAGGTGTGCTATTTGGTCTGTGGTTAAGGAGAAGAAACTGCTAGGACAGAGCAAGAAAGTTATAGACCAATCTCATTATAAACATGGATTTAAAAATCCAAATATTAGGAAATTCAATTTAATAGTATTTAACTAACCCCCAAATGTTCATGACCTAATTGGCTTTAACTCAGGAATGCAAAGATGGTTCAACATCAGAAAATCATTCCTATAACTCACCATATTAACAGATTAAAGAAAGGACACGTTATCCCAGTGGTATATTGGTTATCAATTTATTGCCTCTCAGCTCCTTCAGTCTATCCTCTGTAATACACAGTTCAGCCTCAAGCAGGGATCCCTGCTCTAACCTTGCCCCAAAGTAACTTTTAAATTTTTATAATTTAAGGGAGAAAAGAGGTGCAGAATTAGGCCCCTCTTGCCTATAGCAGTGAGCTCAGAAATACACCGTTAGTGGCTTTTCGTCATTCTCTGTCTCCCTGTGCTTCCTGAGATCACCTCCCAAATAAACAACCTGCACCCAAGGCCATGTCTCAGGCTCTGCTTCAGGGGAAGTCTAAACTGAAACATCAGCTGGTGCTCACATTCCAGCCAGAGCCAGGTCCCACGTATACAAGTCAGGCTGCCTAGTAAAGAGGGGCAGCTGCCGTCTCACTCCAGCTGCTGGTTGCTATGCAGATCTATAAGACCAGCATTGCTAGAAATCCAGACTTTAATGGGGAATCCTCATATTTTTAAATGTTAGCAACTTATTCAAAACTAAAAACATTGTGCAGCGCCCACCATATCTGCTGACCAGATCAGGCCCATGAGTAGCCTGCTTAGTAGAGTATGGCAACAGCCCCATGACCAATAGGGCTAGAACCCCAAAGATGGCAGAATGGGTGAGGGAGCAAAGAACAGGCACCCGCCCAGACTTGAGAAGACCTAGAAAAGGCCAGAGCCCTCAGATACTACATCAGAGCTAACATGCATTCCGTTTACCATGTGCCCAGCTCTCAACTGCATTATCTCAATCTCACAACCTCAGGAGGCAGGTGCTACTTTCATTACCCCCATTTTAGAAGTGAGGAAACAGCTTTCAGAGGTTAAGCGATAGTTCTGGGATTCAAAATTAGCTCTCTCTTCACCATTCACGCATTACAGCCTCTCTGGGTTGCAACCCTTGAGTCCAACAAAAGAAGCCAGGAACCTGATATTCTAAGTTTGGGTTCAGAACAAAGCCAATGGTGCTTGCTTCAGCAGCACATATACTAGAATAAAGCCAATAGAGGCAGAAGGAATGATAAAATAGAAATGTTTTAAGCAGTTGATTGCACCATTATGCAATCCCTAATGAAGTAATAGATCACAGATGAATAGATCATAATTGAAGTGAAAGGCTATTGGGAAATTGATAATAAATCAAATCAGGTCACTTTCTGTTGTGATGCAAAAGCATGTACCTGTCACCTCCTATGAAGTATTCTTGCCAAAAATATTAGAACCTGAGTCTGAATGAGACTCTAGATACACCAGTTTATAGGACAAGTGGGCGATAGTGGACATATTTAATGACACAACAGGGATATAACTAGGCAAATCCAGAATGTGAGAAGTTTTAGGGTAGATGGCATTTTTCAACAAGTGGCAAAGAAAAAAAGGGTTAAGTATTTTTAAAGAGACTTAAAAGACATTAACAAAATGCCGTGTGTGAATCTTGTTTGAATCCTGATTCAGGCAAAAGGACATTTTGTGATAACTGAAGAAAATTGAACCTCAGCTGGGTTCAGGACACGCTACTCCAAAATATGGCATCTTGAATGTTTTAAGCTGAAGTAATCGAGAAACGGCATATGATGGAAGGACTCCCTGATCTCCCCTGAAGCAGGTCATGAGACCCTCAGACAAGAGGTGCTCTCATTATACCCAGAGGAAAAGAGCAGCCTTATCTCTGAAGACTGAGGGACACGGAGAATTTGAACGAAAAGGCCTTGCTAGGTTTGCCCCCAGCTCACTACACTTAGCTCATACCCTTTTGTCCTATCACACCTTCCCAAGACTTCCCATTCTTCATCAAACCTAGTATAAAAATGCTCACATTTAACTGCTGCTTTGGTTCTTCATTTCTTTATGAAGGCTCACACGTCACGTAAAACTTAACCTTGTATGCTTTTCTTTTGTTCATCTGCCTTTTGCTATAGAGCCCCAGCCAAGAACTTTAGAAGGAGGGAAGGGAAAAGATGTATTTCCTCCTCTATAATATCATCACTAGATATTAGTTAATAATTATGAATTACTATTAATTTGGTTAGCAATGATAACGGTGGTATTACATGTATTTTTAAGTCCTTACAGTTTTTCTGAAAAACCAAATGGGACACTTATTACATGAAAATTTCTATACCTCAGTATTAGTCTTTTCTGGAAAGGCAAGCTTTACTTCAAAGCAATCTGAAAAGAGCAGGCAGGGGTTCCCTGACTGCAAACTGGTAGAAAGGAGAACACAGTTACATGTCTATCTGGCAGCGTCTCAGTCGGGAGTCACCAATTCCTGCTGATCACCGAACAGTTGCTCAGTTTCCTGTTCAGGTTGAAACTAAAAAGGGAGACTTGAAGATGCCAGTGATGTCTTTGTTATCCAAACACATCTACTGGGTTGTCGGAAAAGTCAGGATGCATTTTTGCAACGAAAAACATAGAAAAAATATGTCATGACTTTTCCGACAATCCAATATTTCAGGAAAGAGGACAACTGGAGGCAACTTGAGGGAATCTGCTTCATTATTAAAATAAATATTTACATTGAAATACAGTTAACTTAGTAGCTTTTCTCACATTGTCACACTTTTAAAAGCGCCACAGAGGCCTCATTCATGTTTTAAGCAGCTGAGTTGGTAAAGAATCCTGTCTCCATTTCACAGGAAATGGATTACATTCAATTACTCCTCACAACCGCCAACTGGAAGATTATTCCATTATTTTCGAAGGACTAGTTGGGTTGGCATCAGCGATGGTAGCCAAATAAATGAGATTTCTATGTAACACATGTTGGTACCTATGGGTGAAAAACAGGCAAAAATTAGAGGCTTGTTTTTACTGAACATGAACAAAAAACTGGAAAAGAATTTACCTGGGAATGGTTCATCCATTAATTGGATGATTCAGTGTTATCAACCTTTTTTTCTTTTAATACTGTATCAGTAAAAATACCAGGTTTAACATGCACGAAGATAAGAAAACCAACAATGCCACATACTGAATTTATATCGCACTGTCCTTTGAACACCCAGCAAGAAGAAACTGCTGAATGCAGATACCATGCAGTGCAGTCAACCTTCTTGTTTGTTTATTTATTTATTTATTTTTTAGCTGAGCCATCCTGCCACCTGTTGGCAGCTCAGCAGCAACTCAGCTCGGGTGGGCCTCGAACCACTGTTGCTCAGAGCTTGCACTCTTGAGCGAGCTCTTAACCAACTGAGCCACTCGGCCGGCCCTCAACCTTCTTGTTTTAACACATTCAAGGAAAATATATCCAGACTCTTACCTGTTTTTCTCTTACCACTTCCATAGCTACCTCTTTAGGACAAGCCACTATCACTTCTTACTTAGACTATGGTATTGGACCAGTCTCCTAACTGGAGTCCCTGCTCTACCTTTGCATCCCTACTCTATTCTCCATATAGCCTGAGTAATCACTGTACAATTTAAGATCATGTCTCATCTCTGTTTAAATCCTTCTAAAGACGCCCATCTCATTCTGAATAAAGCTGAGCCCTTCTTGTGGCCTACAAGGCCCTACATGACTGGGACCTCTAGTTACCTCTCTGATCTCATCTGCTACCATTTTCCCTTTGCTCACTGAGTTCTGGCCACAGTGGTCTCCTTGCTGCCACTTGAAGATATCCAGTACACTCCAGCCTGGGGTTTTTTCCACCCGATGTTCTCTCTGCCTAACATATCTGCATAGCTAGCTCCCTCACCTCAGGTACCTACTCAAATGTCACATCGGAGATGTATAAAACAGTACCCCTTCCCACACTGACTCAGCTTTATTCTTACTCAAAGAGCTTATTAGCATGTGCCTAATTATATTATTTCCTCCCTCTTAAATTCTAGAGTCTAGAATGTAAGCTCCACGACAGCACAGATAGTACCTGTTTTGGTACTGATTCTCCAGTAGCTTAAACAGTGCGTGCTTCTCAGTAGTACTTATATAATATCTGTTGAACAAATTTAAAGGGACGAGATACTTCCACAATCAAGGTGAGCTCCCTATAGTAGGGATTTCCAATCACGGGGTAGAGCTCCCTACCCAGGAAGACAAATCAGACTAGGGGGCAGGAAGAATGGCCTGTGTAATGTGAAAAAGCCCAAGAGATTTTGATAACTTTCTTACCCATATGAGAATCATTGCACCAAGTGGAATGTTTTGCAACTATTTTCCATGTAGAAAAATGAGAAAGTGTTTACTATAAACTGTAAAAAAGAAAATTACCAAATGCCAGACTCAAATGTAAAGACTTACCCAAAGATGGCTATCTCTACTATTCCACTGAGCTGTTCAGTGAGGGACTGTGGGTGGTTTTTTTTAAGGGATGGGAAAAGCATGGCTTTCTTAAACACGTCTTGAGTAACAATGAAATAATATTTTTCTGTAATAAACGGGGCGTAATTCCTGAACAACATTTAGAAAAGAAGATTATTTTCTCTCATTTTGGTAGATGGCTAGAGAGCACATTACTGTGCGGGATTTACCTTGGCTTAACTTGGAAATCTTTTATTGGTCTTCGTGTGTGTTACAGAGTTAGAGATGGGAAGGCGCTTAGCAAATGGTCTGACCCCCGTCACTTAACAGAAAAAGGATGAGCCAGGAATCTATGATGAGAAAGCGGGCTCCTAAGACTAGTTTTCCGAGCGCTTCCGCCCCCATCTCTTGTCATGTGCTGACATGGCTTCACTTGAAGGAGGCTTTAAAAGGAGCATAATTCAGGAGCATAACTCAGGTTTTGACTCCAGGCTTCACAATGTACTGTCGCTATGGTCTTGGGCAGGTAAATAACCTCTCTGACCCTCATCTGCATTCACTCTCCCAAGACTGCTAGTTCAAGACAGCTGCCGTATCACCACACTGGCTCCCCGCCCCTCC
>NW_017731368.1:6272731-6282843 GCF_001890085.2 Hipposideros armiger
CCACCCCCCCCCCAAGTCAGGAGAGGGAGTTGGGGACTTACTGGACGCACTCATTCGCCCGGCCTTTGTTCTGATACTCCACAATACAGCGAATCAGCTGGTCATTCTCCTCCAGGAGCTGAAAGATCAGAGAAAGTGTCAGTGCAGCGCGACATCAAGGCGTGAAGTAACCTGCCCAAAGCCTCACAGCCCAGTGCCAGGCTGTCCTGCCCCGGCGCCTTTGCTGAATTTGTTCCCATCTCACTCGTACCCCTAAAAGTCAATACCCTAGTATTGACACAAGTCTCTGATGGGATGCAGCTCACTCCAGGAAGCTGCCCGCAACCCTCAGCCTTCCGGCTCTCAAGTAAGAAACCCGTTTTCTCTGCCCGCGTTAGCGCTCACCTGCTGGATCGTCTCCTGATTGACTTGAGCCTTGCCTCTCAGCCAGTCCGGTACGAAAGCCACCGACATTCCGGGAAGCCAGGTTGGCACCCAGGCAGACCCCGCGTACGTACACCACAGTCGGTTTTAACCACATCAGCTCCACACAACCTACGACCGCAGCAGAACAGGCGCAACGTCGTTTGTCATTGGGCGCGCAGGAGCGACGCTCAGCGTCCCTCTCAGGCCCCGCCTCTTGAGCTGTTGGCGGATCCTTTGCGTTTGCGCAGTCTGGAAAGCTAACCTGGGGGCGGGGCCCGGCAGCCGCTCCTCGCCTGTTTTTTAGGCACTGTTTACAGTCTACTAGCTGGAGCACCGTGTCGGGCTCACATGAGAATCGTGGCTGGCCCTCAGATATCTGGCGTCTTTAGACATCACTCTTGTGCCTCCAGGCTTGCGAATCTGGAGCGTGAACCCTGGGCATTGCCTCCTGCCAAGCCAAACCCTGTAGGTCCAAGAAAAATACTTGTATGAGCTTTACTCTTTGCTGAGGAAGAAACTCACATATATGCCTATTTTTCCTTTGGGCAACAGTAATGCTTATTAGGTTTACAATCCTGGAAAGCACTAGTATTTTCTCCATTTTACAAATGAGAAAACATTTGTTTTCCTCACTCTTAGCCAGTATCCCATACTGCCTATGCACCATACTGCAGATATGGTTTGCTGCAAGATACCAGGAGAAGGCTGGGCCTACCCTCCTGGGCCACAATAGTTGCTGTTGGCAACCACTAAAGCTTTGAAGTGGTTGTCTTCTCACTTGACCAGCCCACAGATGGTGGATATAGGTGCAAGTTTGCTTTTCCCTGCAGCACGGAGTGGACAGCAGCTACATCACTTAGGGGTCTGGGTGCAATTTTGCCTCCTACAGTTTCATTTCCCTGAGGGGTGGCCCAGATCCAGAGCAGGCTCATCTGCTTCTGCTGGGCTTTCCCTTCACAATCCTTTTTTTATTCAACCCTGTAAGGAGGCAGTTTTCATCCCATTCCACAGGGGTAAACTCAGTGAGCGAAGTGGGGCAACATGCCTGAGGTGGGCCACGATTCAGGGCTTCCTGGTCTTCAAGCCTGTATTGTTATCCCCAAACCAGGCTCCCCCCCTAGGAAAAGTCCCCAGTGGTTCTACAGAAAACAGAGTGGGCAGAGGAGGAACCGTTAGGGGCCGGGTGCAGGCTTTGATTAGTCCTACTCAGCCCCGTTTCTGTTTGACAAATGAGGAATGATAATAACATGAGATGGTGTTAAGGTAGGGCAGGCGCAGGAGACCAACCGGGTCCAGCATACAGAGAAAGCCCTCCAGGAGAATAGTTGTCTCAGTATGAAGAAGAAGTGGCGGATACACAGGTGACAGGTGTCTAGAGTCTGTACTCTCTCCTAGGAGCCATGGGAGCCATGGATGGTTTTAGGCAGAGGAGTGATGAAGTCAGAGATGCATTTTAGAGTTTTCCTGGTAAAGGTGAAAGGCAGGTAAGGCAGCCAGGCGAGAAGCAAAAAGAAGAGTGAGAAGGCTGCTGCAGGTGTGCAGGCCAGAAATGGGGGAGCAATGAAATAAGAAGTGTTTTCATTTGAAAGATATTAGGTGTAGACTTGACAGGACTTGGTGACTTAATGTGTGTGTGTGGGGGGGGAGCGCGTGGAGAAGGAGGAATTAGGGATGGCTTCTGGGTTCTGGCTTGGGCAACTGAGAGACTGGTGATGCCATTCATGGAGGTGGGCAAGAGTGGAGGAGAAGGTGGACTGGAAGTGAGAATGATAGATTCAGCTGTGGATATATATAGTTGGAGGTGATGTCAAATAGAGATGTTGAAGTCTGTGGCTGGCTATTCAGGTTTGGAACTCAGGGCCAAGGACTGGACTGGCAATATAAGCTTTGAGAAGTATCACTTGTGGGAACTGACTGGAACCATGCACTGGATGAGACTGCCCAAGGAGAATGTGTTGGGTTGTTTTTTTCATGGCAGAAGAAAAGAAGCTGCAAAGGAGAGGGAAGGTTAGAAGACTAGAGATAGAAGAGGAAATCCACGAGAGTGCAAAATAGGACAGCAATGACAAATGCTGTTGAAAGGTCAAGCAAGATAGAAACTAGGTCTTAATGAGGGAAATTTCGGTTATCTGGTGAGGCAGAAGTCAGAATTGCAGAGGACTGAGAAGTTAAGGGAAAGGTGAAACAATGGAGTCTTCATACACAGGCCACTTTCCCCAAGACGTTCGGCTGTAAAGGGGAAAAGGAAAAAAAGGTGGTAGCTGGAGGGACAGAAGTGGGTGGCAGCTGAGGGGCATCCCTTTAATGGTTGCTCTTTCCTCAGTAAAGGAGGAACCTGGGAGAACAAGTGGGGTTGAAAAATAGGGGATCTGGGGAGCCTGAAGGAGGTTTTGAAGTTGGTGTTGGGGAGAGCTGGAGAGAGAGCCAACCTGGCTAACACGGGAGTGCTGCCTAGTGTTGCTGACCTGGTTGAGATCGGCACTGTAAAAACATGGCACTGCCCTGTGTGGTTGTGAGATTGTGTTCAGCAGTGCTTACATCCCAGGAGCAGATTCAGAGAAGGCAGAAGGTTGGATTTTTCCAGGGTTGGAGTGCTTGCAGGCAGGTGTGACAGAAGGATAACTGCACAGTGGAGGTACGTATATTGGGAAGAATGTGATGGAAGTGGTGGACCCTGGACTTTCAACTGATGGGGAAGGAAATGAAGCCTGGAGGGAGGTAATAAATATAACAAAGTAAGACCAGTGGCCTGGAGGCTTCTGCAAGCTGGAGAACAGTGGGAGGAGTTCAGAGAACAGCTGAAGGACAGGTCAAATATCAGGTGCCTGCATGGACAACTTCAGAGGTGGACCTCTTCTGTGGTGATGTAGGGGTTTAGGGGTTGACCCTGGAAGTGAAGGGATGAAAAGGCTTAGAAGAAAAGCCTCTGGAGCCTGGAGTCAAAATGCTCAATACATTGTGGTGCCTGAGCCACACCAACTACAGCAGTCAGAGGGTACAAGGCCCTATCCTAAAGTACTCACTTAGTACTCACCAAGGTCCACATTTGAAAACTCAGGGTTTTTGTGGGCCCAGCACCAATTCCCTCCCCATCTAGGCCAGAGCCTTGTACTTCTTGACCTATAAGTGGGAAGCACAGGTCTTCATTCACCTGTGTGATGCATTTTGAGGGGGAATCCTCATCTCTTTCTTGGCACATACACTGAATGGTTTTCAATTTCCTTTACCAACCAAATCTCCTGTTTTTCTTCCTTGGTGTCTTTTATGACCTAGCTTCGTGATCACTTGTCGCAATGGGTCATCCTGACTCATTGTGGGAGGGCATGAATACCAGAAGGCAGGGACCCCTGGAGGTTATCTTGGACTGTCTCATATCTCTCTTCTGGTTTTTTGTTTTTAAGTAATTTTTCTCTGTTTCAATTTCCACCCATGTGGTGATGACTTTCAAAAGGCTATGTCCAGCCCAGACCTTTATGCTGAATTGCAACCTGTATATTCAACTGCCTACATTGACTGACATCCCAACCAGAATTCTCAAAGGTGCCTCAAATTCAACTTGTCTTGATGGAATCACTGACCAATCTTCTCTCCAAAATCAGATCTTCCAGTGTTCTCCATATCTATGAATCCCTCCACCATCCATCCGTTCACTCAAAGCTAAACGGTGACATCATCCTTGAAGTTACTTTGTCCACCTTTCACATCCAATTCGTCACCAAGTCCTGTTGATTTTGCTCCTACATTTCTCTGCAGACTTCCCAGTTCTCTTCTTCTTCACCATTGTTCTGGTCCAAGCTCCAGCTTCATCCTATCTTGCCCAGATGACTGCATTGGCTTCCCACCTGGTCTGACCATGAGCCTTCTCCATTTTTATCTAAACTTCAGAAGCCAAAATGATTTTAACAAAATGCAAATTTGATCAGTGTTCCACTGTCCTAAACTTTCTACCATGGCCTACAAGATCCTATTTGGTCTTACCTCTTCTATTCTTTCTAATGGCTCTCTCTTTGCTCCTTTACCCTCTAAACTCTGAGTTTCATTTCTTTTTTTTTTTGTGGCAAAATATATGTAACAAAATTCACCATTTTGAAATGTACAGTTCTGTGACATTTAGTACATTTACATTGTTGTGCAGCCATCACCACCATCCATTTGTAGAACTTTTTCATCTTCCCCAACTGAAATTCTGTGCCTATTAAATACTAACATCTCCCTCCATTTCTTTTCATCCTTCAAAGGAGCCCTGCTGCCTTCCACACAGAGTCCTTTATACATATTGTTCCCTCTGTTGAAACACTCTTCTTCTCCCCTTTGCCTAGTTAGTTACTACTCAGCCAGTGTCATGTTCTTGGGGAAGCCTTCCTGGACCCCCAAGGTCCAGGCCAGAAGCTCCTGTAAATTATCTCCTCTATGAAGGGCACTTATCTCAGTTTGTATTTAAACTTGTGTTGTGTAAACGTTTGATGGATGCTCTCACTCTGCCCTCCCCTCTTTAACACAGTGTTTAGTGTCAGGAGTTTCTCGTTATGCCCCCAGTGCCTGGCAGAGTACCTGGCATATAGCAGGTGCTCAAAATTTGTTGAATGAATAAATGGACGAACACTGCTTCCCAATCTCCCTTGACCCTGTGAATGCCTCCGATCCCAGAATGGGGTGTGTCCTTAGACTTTGGCACCTGATCCAGGCTGGCAGGAGGCTGTGCTCTTTGGTTTGCCTATCTCGTGCCTCCCGCCTACCCCCGTTGACAAGGAAACCCACGCCCTGGGCGTGTTGCTCCATTACACTGAAACTCCTTGCCTCCGCACGTCAGTCCGGTTCGCTACCCCCGCAGGAATCGAAGTGACACCGCGCATCTCCAGACGTGAGAACTACAGGCTTGTACCTAAACCCATGTAGGTGAGCGCCCTGAGATGGGAAGAAAGTTGGGAGGCGCGCGCCCCAGCCACGCCCCCTCTGCCTTTGGGTCGCTGCCCTTTAAGAACTACTTCATTCACGACTCCGCTGGGACAGGCGGTGGAGGCGCGCAAGGATTGGTCGGTTTGGGTGAGGGTGTCGCTTAGCAGCAGCGAATGGGGGCTCAAAGCTCGCGCATGCGCACCGACGCCTACCTGCGCCTGGGCCGCCAGCGACTTGGTCCGGGTCCGCCCGGTGGGCTAAGGTTGCGGAGGAGGCGGCGGGTGGCGCGGAGGGAGGCCGCTGACTCTGGGAGGCCGCCGTCTGGGCGAGGTGAGGGATGGCGAGTGAAGGCAGGCGTTGCGGCCCGTTAGCCGAGAGCAAGCGGGGTCGGGTGTGGCGCAGGGCGGGCCTGGAGGTGGAGGCGACCCCGGGCCCGCCCCTCCCTCAGGCCCAGCCTAGAACCACCGGGCTCCGCGGGGCTTCATCTGTCCTCCTTTCTGTCGCCGGCTGCTCTCGAGACTTTTGGGACGACCCAAAGCGCGCGCCTGCAGGACAGAACCCTTCGCTGACAGATGTGCGTAGAGCGCTGCTCCCAGTGGGAGGAGTCGGGCTGTGTATAAAAGGGAGCGAGCGAGCGATTGTTTTCTTAATTATCCACGAAGCTCACGTCAGAGTATTGTTTAATTTTAATAGCAAACTTCCCTTAGCGTGCCGATATTATAAGATTTGGTTTACCACATATTGGATGCACCGGACCAGCTTTTCTGAACGTCAGGCATAGGACGTGGTGTCCATTTGTGTCCATTGTAGGCTTACATCTAGACCGCCACAGCCAGAAGGATCAAGCACTCCGGCAAAAATTAGGATTGTAGAAATCAAAGCCACAAAAGAATATTACCAGTGGTGACATTTGTGACGTGGTCAGAGAAAAAAAAAAAAGCTCAGACCGTTGCCTATAGAGTACATGGTCGTTGAATTTAACAGGGAAAGGAATTAATCCTGATAAAGACAATAGTGAAATGAAAATGTAAATAATTGAAAGCGATATAATATTGTTAAATAGAATTAAATTGACCTAATAACTTTGGCTCTGGAAAATACATTTTAAATAATATTGTCAGAGCTCTAAGTGTTTGTGTTTAAAACACAGGACATTTTGGGGTCCCAAAGTTCTATATTCTCAGAAGGATCCTCAGAGATCAACTGCATTCCGAAAAGTGACTGATGGTCAGAGAGCAAAGCAGACTTATTCAAAGTAATACAGTGAGTAAGCAGCAGTTGTAACCTTAGGCCTAGGCTCCTGTTGACAGATCTCTGATTAGTTTTGAGCATCAGTGCCCTAGGAGAAGGAATTTATGTAGAGAAATCGAGTACCTGTAATCCCAGAGATTGGGTTTAGAGAAGCAAGAGTGTAATGGAAAGATCATAGGCTTTCACATATTTCCAGTAATGATGTTCGGGGTTTTAATCCTGGCTCTACCACTTGCTGCAATTTTCCCACCTTCCCAGTGTAGATTATGCCCATCTCATCGTTAGGAGCATTAAATAACATTATCAGTGTCAAAGTTCTTAGCACAGTGCCTGACATAGAATAATAGTTGCTATCAAGTTCAGTCCCCTACCTTCTTAGCTCTTAACAAATGACAGTGTTGACTTCTACCCTCCTCCGTACCCCATCCCCAAGCAAGGAGGAACAGAGCCTACATGATCTACAAATTAAGTATCCATTCTTAAGTCCTGTGACTGAAGGTGTATTCAATAAGGGTGACATAACTCAATTTTGTCTTCTGTATTGTGTATTTGAGGAGTGGGCAATATGCCTTATGGTGAAGACTCGTGTTTGAATATTTGTGTGCCAAATGCAACTTGTTTTGCTTGTTTAAATTACTATTTTTCAGGGCCTGGTCATTTAATGCTGTGTTTCTCTCTTGCTCTCTTTTGGAAGGAGGAGGAGGAGTGCTTGTGGTAGGGATTTGGAAGAGGGTTAAGGAAAAGGGCAAAGAAAACAACCAATGGGAACAAGCGTAGCCTCCAGCTAGGCACAAAGCCTTTGCTGATCTAATAGGGATAATCGATGATGTGAGCCGTTTATAAACAGAGCTGAGAAGAGGATTTAGGAATGGGGGAGGCAGATTAAAATATTTTTGTCAAACCTAGTAGTGCCTTGGGTGCTGTGTATTTGACTACTACTTCAGTTTCTACTTTTAAGAAATTTCATCTATGTAAACTTCTTTCTCTTTTTCTCTCCAAGTAGAAGTACGTTGTGAAAAAATGTTCAACATATAGATCAGAATATGGCAAGATTTGCAAACCCACGTTTTTCTGGTTTTAGTGAGCAAAACTAAGACAGCCCTGTAGGTCATTCATTCATTTGCTTAGCAGTTTTTATTCACGGCTTTCTAGTATGTGGCAGGCGTGGTGCCAGGTTACAAGGTCCACTGGCCCCTGGAAGCAGCTGGTAAGACCTGGAAGACACACTAGTGTCCGAAGTTGCTTTTGTCCTTGTGTAATTGGTAATGTTTTTTCTATAGTTGTGGCATGATTTTCCAGATTTATTTCACAGCCTTCCTGGGTTTTTAAAAAATGAATCCTGAGATGATATCACCTCCCAGTTTGGAAATGTCATGTAGTTATAGAGCTGCTCACTATAAAACATACCCTTCAACATTCAGGCATAAATCATCAGAACTACACTTAATTGCAGAAAAGATTATTCTACTAGTAGAGATATTTACAAATGACATTTGAACATAAGAAGTATGAGCATAATTTAAGTATGTGATATAAAGACCTTAAGTGGATAACTTTACTTTCACCTTTTATTTTAAAATAATTATAGTCACAGGAATTTGCAAAAATAGTACAGAGAGATCCCATATACCTATCACCTAGTTTCCCCCTTTGATTACATCTTATACAGATATAATATAGCATCAAATCCAGGAAATTAACACTGATATAAAGTGCATATAGTCCTGTCATTTTATCACATACAGATTTCTGCAACCACCAAAACAATCAAAGTACAGAATTAATCATTCCATCACCACAATGATTTTCCTCTTGCTGTCCCTTTATAGTCACACCCGTTCCCCTTCTCCTCACCATCCCTAACCCTTGGGAACCACTAATCAGTTCTCCATCTCTATAATTTTGTCATTTTTGATAATGTTACATAAAAGGATATATATATATATAACCTTCTGAGATTGGATTTTTTTCACTCAACCCATTGCTGTTGAGATCCATCCAAGTTGTTCTGTGTTTCAGTAGGTCATTCCTTTTTAGTGCTGAGTAGTATTACATGGTATGAATATACTATGTTTTGTTTAATCATTCACTGTTTGTAGGACATTTTGGTTGTTTCTAGATTGGGGCTGTTACACATCTGTTAAGAACAATTGTACAAAGGATTTTGTGTGGACATAAATGTTCATTTCTTAGGGATAAATGCCCAGTAATATAGGAGAGATCTAGTTTCTGCGTGCTTGCCAGCATTTGGTATTGTCACTTTTAAACATTTTAGCTGTTCTGATAGATATGTAGTATTATCTCATTGTGATCTTAAGTTGCATTTTCCTTAATAGCTATGATGCTGAACATGTTTACATGTGCTTATTTGCTGTCTGTATATCCTCTTTGGTGAAATGTCTCTTCATGTACGTTGTGCATTTTCTAACTGGATTCGTTTTTTTTTGTTTGTTTTGTTTCTTTTTGTTAGTTTTTACTGTTGGGCTTTGAGAGTTCTTTATAAATTCTACATTATGAGACATGTGGTATAAATATTTTCTCCAAGTCTCTAGCTTTTCATCTTCTTCACATGGGCTTTTGCAAAACAAAAATTTTAATTTTGACGAAACCCAATTTACTGATTTTTCTTTTATGGATTGCACTTTTGGTGTCATATCTCAGAACTCTTCCCCAGGTCCTGAGGATTTTCTTCTGTGTTTTCATTCAGTTTAGTGTATTTTTTAGATTTCCCTTGAGACTTTCTTTTTGACCCAGGGATTATTTAAAAGTGTGTTGCTTGGTTTTTAAATGTTTGGAGATTTTCTTTATCTTTCTATTATAAATTTCTAGTTTAATTGCATTGGGGCCACAGAACACACTCTATATGAATTTTTTTATTCATTTATTAAGGTTTGTTTTATGGTCTAGGATATGGTCTATCTTGCTATACGTTCTGTGAATGCTTGAAAGGAATTCTGTTGTTGACAGAGTATTCTGTAAATATTGATTACATACTGGGTTGATAGTATGGTTGAGATCTTCTGTATCTTTGCTGATTTTCTCTCTAGTGGTTCTATCAATTGTTGAGAAGTCATCAACTGTAAATGTGAATTTGTCTATTACTCCTTTCACTTCATTAGTTTTGCTTCACATATTTTGCATCTCTGTTGTTTGGTACATATGCATTTAGTTAGATGTCTTCTAGATAGATTAATTCTTTTATTATTATATAATGTTCTTCTCATTCCATAGAAATATTCTTTGCTCTGAAGTCTGCTTTATCTGATATTAATATAACTCACTCCTTTTGATTAATGTTTGCATGGTATATTTTTCCCATTTGTTTACTTTGAACCTACCTATATTGTTATATTTGAAGTGAATTGCTTGTAAAAAGCATATAATTGGGTCATGTCTTTTATCCACTCTGTCAATCTCTGTCTTTAATTGTATATCTAGGCCATTTGCATTTAATGTAATCATTGATGTTTTAGAGCTTAAGCTGGCTCTTTTATTTTTTGTTTACTGTTTTTTTATTGTTTTCTTTTTTCCTGCATTCCTGTAATTCAAACATTTTTTTT
>NW_017731368.1:6282938-6292118 GCF_001890085.2 Hipposideros armiger
GAGAGAGAGAGACTTTAAACATAGTCTCCTGGTGTTAGCATTTTACCATTTCAAGTGAGGCGTAGAAATTTTACCTCTCTTTGCATCTTTGTACCTCCCTCCACTTATAATGTCTTAAATATTTCCTGTGTATATATTGAGAACAACATCAGACACATTATTATTGCTTCAATCATCAAACATAATTTAGAAAACTCGTTAGCAGAAGGGTAGTCTACTGTATTTTCCCATGATTTTACTCCTTCTGTTGTTTCTTCCTTCTTGATGGTCCTTGATGTTCCAAGGTTCCTTTTTTTTTAAATCATTTTCTTTCTGTTTAGATAACTTCCTTTAACCATTATCTTAGAGCAGATGTGTTGGCAACAAACTCTTTTAGTGTTCCCTTATCTGAGTATGTCTTAATTTGCTCTTCACTCTTGAAAGATATTTTTGGTGAAAATACAGAATTCTGGTTTGTCAGTTCTTTTCTTTTAGCACTTGAAAAATGTACTTCCTTTTGGCTTCTGAGATTTCTATGAGTTTGCTGTCATTTGAATTGTTTCCCCCCAAAAGGTAATGTTGTTTCTTGCTTCTTTCAAGATTTTACTGCCTTTAGTTTTCTTATGTTTGACTGTGTGTTGGCATGGATTTCTTTGGATTTATCCTTTCTGGAACTTATTCTGCTATTTGAATCTGTTGGCTTATGTCTTTTGCCAAGATTGGGAAGTTTTCAGACATTGTTTCTTTGAACACTTTTTCAG
Organism: Hipposideros armiger; assembly: GCF_001890085.2. Classification (NCBI taxonomy): domain Eukaryota; kingdom Metazoa; phylum Chordata; class Mammalia; order Chiroptera; family Hipposideridae; genus Hipposideros; species Hipposideros armiger. The sequence continues at coordinate 6,283,679 of NW_017731368.1, forward strand.
TCCCACCCTCTTTCTCCTCTCTAGCATCTAGACTGGAACATATGAGGCAAAAAGAAAACCGAGTAAACTCACAGCTCAGTCATTCCTCAGGTCCGAAGGTCCCTCGCCAGTCTGCCTTCTTCTCTGCACCTCTCAGAATCTTATGTTATTTTATATATAAGGTCCGTGAGTTTTAGTTGTATTTCGTGGGAGCAGAAAAAAGTACTTGAACTCCACCTTTCCAGAAGCAGAAGTACCCAGTTCATTCTTTTTTGAGCAGAGGTCAGATCTCTTATTCAAGTACAGACTGTCTCATAATAGCTCATAACCTGAATTCACAAACATCAAATGCCTACAGTGTGCAAAGCTCTTATACCAGGCAGTGTGGAGAACACAAAGGTGGGCCGTAAGCCTCTCCCTATTTGTATTATTATGATTTTTTCATCGTTTGGAATACAAAGTGCATTTTCACAAAGGGAGAAGTGTTGATTCTGTTCTTAGACTCTTCCACAGCAAGGTGTAAAATCCTTCCACCCCCCCCCCCCCAGCTGCCTTTCTGTGCACTGACACATTCACACATACACAGAAACACAAGGAGCAGCTGACATCACAGTGTCACCTTCATTTAAGCATCGTACACATTTTAAAATATTTAAAAATGGATGTGGGTTTCTCTAGTTTGCAGTACTAATAACTTGATAGAACTGAAAAACAGTTTGTATTTATCTTCCATCCTGTTGTTTGAGGAGAAACAGGTTCAATCACCAAAAGGATAAAAGGGATGAGAGCCTGGATGGGATTTTTGGGTCCTCTAAAGAGTGGTAGAACTGGTTCTCATGATTACGATCACTTGGAAAGGTCACTGTTTTCCTTTTTATTTGTTTAACATGAAACCTGGCACATAGTAGATGCTCCGTAAAGACCGCCCTAGAGAGGATATCTGGGGGTTGGCAGTTGGAATAAATGCAAACTGCTTTCCCTTAGAAGGACATAGCTCAGCCTCCAAAAAAAAGTATCTTTCTTATTTTGTGTTGGGGGTGTTTGTTCTGTCTGTGACTCTTGATATTTTATTGATTTATTGTCTTTTATTTATTTTTTTTTAGCAAGTACTGTCCTTAGAAACCTCTTTATTACAAGCATTCTTCAACACTTCTCTACGCGCATTGCACAATGGCTATAGCTAATACAGCACTGTTCTCAAGGTAGCAAGCAAGTTGAAGTTCGTGTTTAGACCCTAAGCCCGGGTCTCGAGTTGACCTCGTAGTCTTCCCCTGTCTCTGTCAGGGCTTTGTGCCCTATAACTCTTAAAATTATTTTTTTCTAAGTTAAATATTTCAAATATTCATGAAAGTATCGAAGATAATGTTATTAACCTCCATATATCCATCCCCCGATGCCCTTTGTGGTGCTAGAGGTCTTAGCGTTGGCCAGGCATCTGGGGTGCAGCCCACAGGATCTCCTGGCAGTTGGCCTGGCCCCGCCAAGGGTGCTGGGAACAATGGGGCAGCTGTATCTTTTCCGGGGCTTTTCACACTTGAACTCCTCAATGGAAAGCTTGGGGAAATGGGACAAACAGGACTGTGGAGGGTCTGTTGGCTAGTGAGCTAATTAATTTTTCTTTTTGCCTGCTCTGTGTTTTTTTTACCACTGCAGTTTCTGCATGTGTAAAATAGGACTAATCATTCATTCATTCATCTATTTAGGATATGGGCTTTATTCTTAGAAGTTGCACTTAGGCAGTGGAAACGATAAATCAGTAAAAGAGAGAACAAAAGAGTACAATAGATTCTCTGGGAATTTAGGGGCGGGAGAAGTGCAGGTCCAGGAGGTCTCATGGAAAGGGTGGACTGGAGACTTCTCGATGTGGATTTGGACAGGAGATCAGAGGGTGGCAGAAACAGGCGACGTATGCACAGAGGCCCAGAGGTGACAAGAGCAGTGTGTGCCCCAGGGGCTCCGCTTTCTACTGCTCACAGGAACTGAGATGCCTAATAAGCTTACATCCCTAGAGGTTTTTGGAAGACAAGTACCCAAGTGTACGAACCTATTAACATCCTATCAAGCAGAGGAACTGATAAAAAAGGAACTGAAACGGGATGGGTGTGCCTATGGTAGGGAAAGACCCGTTAAAGTTGTAATGGCCACCTCACTCACCCCAGGTTGCAGGCTGCCGCGTGCAGATGTGCGCGCCACGTACCAGCACCTGGGGGGTTCCCAGAGGGGGGCTAAAACCCAGCCAGGCTCTGCCAGCAGAACTGGTCCAGGCAGCTTCTACCCCCGGGAGCACCTTGTTCTAATTTGCCAAAGGTACTGTGAGGGCTCAGAATCTGTTTACTTTTGTTTCTTAATGGTGTTCACATATCAAGGCCGAATATTTAGTGTCTTACTGTAATATAATTTGGTAAATGGCGTCTTGGGCCATCTGTAGGAGCTCAGTCAGTATTTTAAAGACTGGCTCTGGATCCAAAATTCAGGGGGGACATATGTATACTCTCTCAGTTCCATTTTTGCCTTCTGTTCCCCTTGCTACCTGCTTTAGGTTAGATGCTTAGAATCCCTCACACGGCGGGTGAGGATATGGCGGGTGAACTGCTCAGCCCCTGCCTTCCTGAGTGACCTGAAATGCACAGCTCGCTGGAGCCATCCCTGCTGCTTCAGTGTCAGGCGCTTCCTGTCCCTCTGGGGCTATCTTACTACCTGTGTCCTGCTACCCACTGTCACTGCTGTTGCTCCTGAGCCCTTCTGGGCCTGCTTCTGTGCTTCTCTTTCTTTCTTCCTCATCCTGGTTGGTTTAATTTTGGAAAAGGAGATATCCATGAGAGAGAAGGAAAAGGAGGATTTCAGGTAAAGAAGAGAAGATAATGAAGGGAGGAAAATTGGGAGTGACAATAGCTGTAGAGATGGGGGGGGCGGAAATAGTAATAAAAGCAACATTTGCAATTATAATGGGGGTGAGGTTGAAACAACCCAGCGTGCACTCGCAGGCAGGGCATCTCTGGCACCATCACCTGGCCCTCAGTAACAAGGTGACCTTGCTTCCCTCAGGTGTCCTCATGACTTCTCTCGCGGACCATGTCCATGATCCTTTTTGCCTGTGTGGTAAGGGTGAGGGATGGACTGCCCCTCTCGGCCTCCACTGACTTTTACCACACCCAAGATTTTCTGGAATGCAGGAGACGGCTCAAGACTTTAGCCTTGCGTCTGGCCCAGTATCCAGGTCGCGGTTCTGCACAAGGATGTGACTTCAATATACAGTAAGCAAGCATGTTTGCTTTCCCAGAACATCGGCAAGATTTGGGTGGCTTTTAACCATATGGTGAGGTAACGTTATGCTGATCACGTTGTGTGTTAAAAGTAGATCTAACATCAGACTGTGGTCTGAGGTCGTGTGCATTTAGAGTCGGGGGGCCCCCAGCATTGCTGCTCGAATTCTCGGATTTGTTGGTGGAGTGTCTGTGAGCATTGGGTTCAACCAGTTTTATGCCTTTAGTTTGGTAGTTTTTTTCTGCACTAGATGTAGGGGTGGAAAAAAGGTGAGGGGGGGGGAGAGAGACCAGATTTAAATGGAAGGAAAAAGAATGAGAATGAGAAAGCCAAGAAAAATAAGAAAAAAGACTTGACTTATAGTTATTGCCTTTAGGTTTTGCTTTTAAAAATGTTTTCACTTTAAAAAAATGTTTTTAATTAAAAAAATTTCGTGATGTGACAGGAGCAGGGCAGTGAAAAATGAGCACACATAAGTCCCTCTTCTCAAGAAATTTAGAGTCTAATGAGGGAACGAGAAATATGTAACTATACATAATAAAATGGGGAAAATTCTCCAGTGAAAGTGAGAGTCAAGTGGTTACAATAATCACAGTAATAATAGCAACTGTTATTGTTTCCTGTGTGCCAGGCACTATTCTCAGTGCTTTCTGAGGTGTATGAGGTAGTCAGTCAGCAGTATTACACTTGTGTAGAGGAGGAAATGGAGGTTAAATGACTTACCCAAGGTTATAGTGTTAGTGGTAGAGTCGGGATTTGAATGCAGGCAACCAGGCACCAAGGCCTGTTCCTCATGTTTCATTATTTCTTATTCTAGGGCTCAGAGCAAAAAGCCATTCTACAGAGGGATCAGGAGCAAGGCAGGTTTTGAAATATCAAAATGGCTTGCTGTAGATTTTACATCATTGTTAGTATTTAGGCCTTCACTTACCAAGTCCCAAGGCCCTTTTGCTCCCCTTGAATAGCACATTTTTAGTGGACCTGATAAGGTGGGGTCCTTTTAAGGGAATTCAGTCTCAGAATCAGAAAAACAAAAGGAAAAGTCCAGGCCTGCCTCCGGGCTCGGTGGTGGTGCCAGGGGAATAGGGACGTGGCCTGAAGGGGGTGCCAGATGGCAGGCACATGCAGCTGTCACCCTGTGGTGTGGGCTGTGGGCTCTCAGGGGCAAACACTGAGCTGCATCTTCCATGTCTGCGACTCCTTTCTCTGGGTGCCGGAAGCCACCTTCCTCATTAGCTGTGACTATCTAACATGCTATGGGAACTTTGTACTGGACCTCAAATAGGAAGCCTTTTCTCTGTTAAGAAAAAAGCAAAACAAAAACGTCTGTAACTTCAAATGAGATTCTGGGTCCTTTGGATTTTTTGAAAAGTGGAATGAAAATGTTCTGCTCATTTGTATTTTGAATGAAATAGTCACCATTATTTTCACAGCGGAAACAGGCTTTTTTTCCCCTTACAGGTGAACAGTACCATAGCTTACTTTATAGTTACGAGAGTTGAATTATTTTCCTAGGGTCACCCTAACAAAGTACCACAAACTGCCTTAAAACAACAGAAATGTATTCTGTCACAGTTCTGGAGGCCAGAAGTCTGAGATGAGGGTGTCAGCAGGGCCGTGCTACCTGAGGCTCTGGAAGCATCTGCCGCGCCTCTCTACTGCCTTCTGGTGGTTGCCCGCAGTCCTTGTCAGTCCAGGTCTTCTGGAGGGAGCGCCTCGGTTCCATGGGCTGCTGCCTTCTGTCTCTGTGACCGTATTTCACACCAGTCATTGGATGGAGGCCCACCTTAATCCATTATGACTTCATGTTATTTTGATTACATCTGCAAAGACTGTTTCCAAATAATGTCATATTCACTGGCACTGGGAGCTGGGACTTCAACTTATCTTTTGAGGGGATGCAATTCAGCCCACAAAATAGAAACACTTCCATCCTAGAGGGACTTAGGCCCCACTGTAAAATTTCTTATATAAGGAGGTCATCTTTTTTTAAAAATCGAAAATGTTTTTATAGAGAGACTTCCAATTACACAAAGATGGTAGATTAATATAACCTAAAAACCCTCCTGGCAGAAACACCCAGAAATGTGGAGAGAGAGAGAGAGAGAGAGAGAGGTGTGTGTGTGTGTGTGTGTGTGTGTGTGTGTGTGTGTGTGTGTGTGTATGTGTGTGTGTGTGTATATATATATATCTATACATACATATATATGTATATATGTATATATATGTGTGTGTGTGTGTGTGTATAGATAGATAGATAGATAGATAGATAGATATACACATATATACATTCTTTTAAATGTGTAGCTGAGCTTGAAAGAAAGAAATCTCAAGGTGCCAGAAATGAAGGGGGAGTAGAATATTAAGGTGGTAAGTGTGTGTGAGCTGACGCTGAGGCCCCTGGTAACCAATCATAGTAAACTCAGGGCTTGTGTTTCAGAACCCTTGAAAGGACAGGCCTTTGGTGTTGGATGAGGTGTTGGAGTACGACCCATGCGTAAAGGAAGGGTTCTTGTCAGGCTACAACCCTAGTGGAATGATAGGTGAGAAAGAGTCTGCCCACCAACACAGGGGTAACGTGTGTCCACTTGGCTTTGGATGGGAAGGAAAAATCTCACCTAGGAAACAAACCCTGCTCCTGTGCCTTGTGTAGGATTGGAGCTTGAGGTTATATATACTTTATATGCCTCACGGTCAAGGAATTTCCAAGACAAAGTTCAAATATCAGCGTTGGTTCCGGACTGATGACAGTCCTGGAGCAGCTGGCCAAGCCCAAGGCAGAGCCCTCTGAGAGAAGTGTGCCACCTCCCAGACCTCGAGGGATTCTTACAGGAGGAAAGGCTCGACAGTGATGGGCACTCAGCAGAAATGATACAACACTACAGGAGATATTCCACAATGAGTGGGGGTCAGGAGGCACCTCAGCTCGGAGAACCAGAGTCCCTGGAACTTGAAATGATAGCGTGACAGCCTGAAAAGGAGTAGAAGAGGAAGAAAAACCCTGCATTGATTTTATGAGATCAGAATAACCTTAATGCCACAACCAGATGAAGACAGGAAAAATATAGGCCAGCCTTACTTTGTATAGACACGAAAGTGTGAAATCAAATGTTAGCAAACTAAATCCAGCAGTATGAATATGTAGAAACTCACAGCCACGAAGGTTTTATTTCAGGATGATTTAATGTTGGAAATCTATTGACGTAGATTAAAGAGGAGAACGTTTCCTCAAGAGATGTAGGGAAGCCCGAGGCTGCTTCTCCCTAATGGAACAGGCATCCTCACGCCTGAGTAAATAGGAGTGATCACACACTGTCACTGGCAAATGCTGCTTTCTTTGCACTTTAGAGGAAGTGTAAGAAAGGCACAGTCCCAGGGAGATCTAGGCAAAGAGACAATGTCTGTGTAACAAGCAGCTCCAAGGCTGTTCAAGGCCAAGCAAGTCCAGAGTTGAGGCAAGGTTGCATCTGGATGGGAATCCATGGGTCTGTTCCCTGGTCATGTAGCTGTCACCCTTTTGTTTCAGTTTTTCTTCTTCCGGGGATGTGGCCTGCATGGCGATCTGCTCCCGCCGGTGTCCAGCAGCCATGGCCTTCTGCTTCCTGGAGACCGTGTGGTGGGAATTCACAGCTTCCTATGACACCACCTGCATTGGCCTAGCCTCCAGGCCGTACGCCTTTCTCGAATTTGGTTTGTAGCCCTCTTTGTATTTACGCTTCTCTCTTACAGCATTGTATGTGTAGAATTATAGTTTAGACTTGGCTTTGACCATCAAGGAAAATCATTGGAGGTGCAATACCATGTCACTGGAGAACAGCCTTGTATCGCACGATTTCACACTGATGGAAGTGGCCCGGAAAGCTTTGAGGTTTAACACTCTGGCTTGTCATCTCTCCAGAGCCGGGACAGTGGAGGGTGGTGAAAGCTGTATAAGGTTACCCCTGGAGGAGGGGTCAGCCAACTGTGGCCCCTGGCCAGCACCCATTTCCACGTGCGTTCCTCTGCGTGTTGCCTGTGGCTGTTCTTGCCCAGCAGAGTCGAGTAGTTGTGACAGAGACCGCTTGGGGCCCATAAGCCTAAAATACTAACTCCCTCGCCCTTTAAGAAAATTTGCCGACCCCTGCTCCAGAGCTGTACTACTCAAAGGATGGTATGTGGGTTTGTTCTTCCATCACGAGGTAAGTACAGAAAGTGACAATAAGTGTTCAGAAATCCTTACAGTCATTTGACATCCCTGCGGTATTTTTGTGTTGTATTTTATCAAAGTATCAGTCGGCAAGAGTTTAGAATAAGAAGGTCCTTCACTGAGAGGTCGAGACGCACTGCTCTGGGAGGGGAAGGCGCTTTTCTAGGTGCTGCCAGAGAGGCCTTGCAGAGGCTCAGCGGCTTGGGGACCCAGCATGATAATTCGACTGGATATACTCTTTTTCTCTGGTGTGATCCAAGTCATTTTGAACCCTTGGGAGCACAGGTGGACTTGGAGGACACGCTGCGGTCTCTAAACAGCTATGGTCCCTGTGATGCTTTTGAACCAGGGCCTGGCAGCATTTGGTACTACGTTTCCGGGGCAGGACCAGCCTCCGGAAGTGTTGCCTGCCGCTTACGCTTCCTGGCAACTACTGCCACAGCCCTCCTGGTCCCTCCTGTGGTCCACTGGCCAGCGCCTCAGGGATCACAGGCCCAGCGGCCACTTTTGGTGTCACCTGAAGGTGCTGGTGTGCAGGCGCCAGCCTGGTAGACCTGTGACATAGACCGAGAGTCCTGCCTCCGAGCCTTCCTGTGGGGCCCCAGTCAGACTGCTGCTCTTGCTCTCATCCCACTTCTTCCTGTGAGAGGGCGTGCTGTCCCCAGCCAGGTCTCAGCTGCAGCACCCCGCGGCTGCCATTTGCTCCATACCTGAGGGACCTGTGCTCTCTCCCCTCATTAGTGCATGTGCCTTCCTTCTAAAGTGGTGTGCTCGGCCTTACAGGACGCCCTTCCCCAGCAGCCTGATTCCTCATTATTGATTAAGAGGAGAATGTGAGAAGAAGTGCACTGATACTAGAATTATATGATTTTGCTTTGCCCATGTGTATAAAACTTCACATCAAATACTTATTAAAACTTGGCAATGGATTAATACTAACATAAATGAAAGAATTAAAACCAACACCTTTCAAGTATATGATCCTAGTTTGCACAGCATACTCATGTTCAT
>NW_017731368.1:6293043-6316600 GCF_001890085.2 Hipposideros armiger
CTATCATCTATCTTTTTTCCTTTGACAATGAATCCTTATCTTATCTCATTACTTAGTGAAACTGCAAATTTTCACTGAGAGACCCCTGCCCTCCTTGATGGAGGCGGGGGGGGCGGTGGGATGAGTGTGGGCAGGGACCAGAGCCAGGGCTGCTAGTGTGCTCTCTCTCTCTGGCTCTCTGTGACACCTGGGGACATCCCTCTATCCCTGTGGGTTTCCAAATCCTTATCTGAATAATGAGGTGTTAATGAACTTGATCACAGTGCCCCCACATTCTGTGACTTAATCCGGCATTAGCCACTCAATGCCTAGCACAAACAAAGCGTGATTTTTGGCATCCCTTGTTTACACAATTAATTGGTACACAATTAAACCAATTTTTAATTAAAATGGATATTTACATTGTAAGAATTTCGTGATGGTGTAGAGCTGAATTCCTCTCTGAAAGATAGACCTGTCTATACTATAACGATCTAATTATTTTAACTGTTTTATTCTAAACCCATTGCTTGAATTTTAAAAGTGGCGTATTAAAAATGTACATGTTTGTTGCTTAACTTTGTGTTTTGATTTAACCTGTTTCAACCAATAAGTTCCTGGATTGGCTTTTATGCTAGTCAGTAAATTGTTGTAATTTGTCAGGAATGAGCTTAACTCATTCCTGTGAGTTAAGGAATGGACTTAACGTGGAAGGAAGACTGGGGGTAGTTGAACCCCAGGCTTCTCCTTTCCCACGTCTGAAGGTGGGGTAGCTTTGTAATATATGTTTTGTTTTTTTACCACTTAGACAACAGGAGCAAATCCAGAAAGTGTCACCTTGCCTGTCTTTCTAGGACATTTTACATTTAGTGTAGTTTGACCCACGTTATTGTCCTGAGGCTAGAGTCTTTCAGGTGGCACGTTCTGTTCTGACAGGAACTTAGAATTGCTCAGTGGAAACTGACACACTAGTAGGCATCAGTCGGGTTGCGGTTTGTGTGTGTGTGTGTGTGTGTGTGTGTGTGTGTGTGTGTGAGAGAGAGAGAGAGAGAGAGAGAGAGAGAGAGAGAGAGAAATGTAAAGACAAGAAAGGATGACTTAAAAAGAGCATAGCAAGAAAATGGGTGAGATACCATTTAATTCTATGAACCAGAATCAATTATCTTTCATTGTTATCTTTAATTAGAGAATGATCATTTTGTTCTGATTAGAGTTCCAGAAACAGCTTGTAGCTTAAATTATCAGTGTTTCCCTCCTATTCCCAATAATTTTTGAATTTTACAAATTAACATTTGCTGTGACTTGCTCTAGAAGCACATATGACACTGAATATTGTCCTTGTCAGAAAAAGAGTGGAGCATTTTACAAGCTGAGGGTTGAAGTAATTGACAATTAATTTACAAATATGACCACAAATTGCTTTAAATCAGGATTTCTCAACCCTATTGACATTTTGTACTGGATAATTCTTTGTTGTGGGGGCCAACGTGTGCATTGTAGGATGTTTAGAGGCACTCATGGCCGCTACCCAGTAGATGCCGGGAGCACCCTGGCCCCAGTTGTGACAAACCGAAATGTCTCTAGACGTTGCCACATGTCCGTTGAGGGGCCATATTGCCTCTGGCTGAGGATCACTGCTTTAAATGGAAAGGAAATCGAACACTTGAAAAACCTGTGCTTGCTGAGAAAAGGGTCACTTTCTGGAAGGAACTCACCTCGGATTCCCAGATCCATTCTTTCCTTCACGTCTTGCCTTCCCACCCGCCCACTCCGCTCTAACTACAGCTGCTTTTTAAATTAACATTTGTGTGTTTAGCATAACTTAGCATTAGTTGAGGTCTAGTTAATGTCTTTGTTTATTTTTCTTTCATATAGACATTTCGTTACTAGACACTTATTAGTTTTTTTTTTATTGTGAAGCTCCCAATTTCCGAATGGAACCAGTGACAGCCCTGGGTATCCTGTCCCTTATTCTCAATATCATGTGTGCTGCTCTGAATCTCATTCGTGGAATCCACCTCGCAGAACATTCTTTACAGGTAACCTTTTCTTTACAGTTTAAATTGAAGGACGCGTGGTGGAAGCAACTGATGGGGACACATTTTATTCTGACGTTGTTATGTACGAAGGTCTTCACGTTCAAATAAACTTTGTAGTTCTAATTTTGTTTTTTTGTAGTAAGTTGAACAAATAGGAAACTTGCCCTTTTGCGTCTGTTTTCCTTAGAAGCCAGAGGGGCCCGGTGGGATATTGTTGAGAAATGGACCCTTGCTCCAAGGACATCTGGCCACCCTGAGGCCCCATAGCCCTCAGAAGTCACTGCAGAGCTGGGTTATTCACCCAGGGCAGAGGCTGGATTGTAGGCATTAAGGTTCAAGCTCGTTTTTTCCCTGGGAAAGTTGCCTCATAGTCTGATTTGTATCATGCAGACAGATACCACCTTCTCTGTGTCTTTGTCAAAAACTGTATCACTAGGAAGTTGATTTTCCAGCCTGCTCCTCTCAGAGCATCTTTCTGTTTCAATGCTTTTTAAATATTGGGTTTTCTTTAAATTTTAAAGTATTTCAATCACTTAAAGAAAAATACAGAACCATCCTGAGCATAAAGAGATAGATATTACTTTTAAAGAGAACTATGATGCTCACACCCATGTTCGTGGTGACTGAAGTCTGCAGCACGTCTGGTCTTTAATCTCAGGAGACTGGTGTAGACGGACCTGTTGAGGCAGAGCAGTGACAGCCCATCACCACACCCTGTCTTTGGCCAGTGTGTGGTGTGGTTCCTACTCGTGTTGATTACGATTTCGGGTACTTACCAAGTGTCTATACACATACAGATGTCTGGCCAGTGAGATGGTTAAGACACAGTCCCTGCCTTGTGTGGTGGCATCACTGAGGAGGTGGCAGTACCTGGGCATGGGAGGAATTAGGGAAAGCTTACAGATGGGTAGGATTTCGAGAGGTAGCTGGGTTGTGGGGGTTTAGCACAGATGGGTGGAGACAGCAGGGCCCCTGGGGTGTCTGGGCATCGGAAGCGATTTCATATCAACCCCCGTTCTGCTATATAAACAGGGACGTGTGTCTCAACCAGCCAGGGATGTTGTACTGTCCACCGTACTAGACCGATGGAGGTGTCAAGTGCTTCGTGTCCTAGTGTTTCATCTAAATAGTCTTTTTCTTGTGTTCCTCAATTCATTTTAGGTTGCCCATGAGGAAATTGGAAATATTCTGGCTTTTCTTATTCCTTTTGTAGCCTGCATTTTCCAGGTAGGTGAAAACGTGCATATTTTGGTGAGTGGATTAAGCCCATGGCCTTCTTTTGTTCTTTTAGAACCAGCGACAAGTTTCTAGACCTTCTTTTTGTGCCACGAAGGCCTTGGTTCAGTACCAAGTCCCTAGTGGTAGGACTAAGCCCACCCTGCCCAGTCCTCTCACTTTGGGGGCTCAGAAAGGGAAAGCCACTTGCCCTAGGCCACAGCACCTGTGACAGTGGCGGAACAGAAACCAGGAATTTGGAACTGACTCCCAAGAATGGGGGAGGAGTTTGCAGCAGGGATTGGGTTGGGCCTGACTCCTGTGAGGCAGGGTCTTGTCTTATCGTCGGGCAGCCCAAGTACAGGAAAGTCCTTCTGCAGAAGTCACATCTATGTATATGTGATTTTTAAACTGAGGATTAGGTAAAGAATTGTTTTTAGTGGTAATACCATCTGACTCAAATCTGTTCTTAGGAAATGAAACAAAAATTATAACAGTAGCTACAGAGTGTTGATGATTATTCAGTTATTTTCAAATAAGCTGCAGACATAAGGGGTGGGGTAAAAAGGAGGTTTGTATCCCCTATCGGCAGAGTTAACTCTGTTCAGAGCCTGGCTCTGATTTTCTTTCCTCGTCCCACATGGGCTAGGATGTTAGTACTTTCTCTGCATGCGTAAGCTTTTTTTTTTTTTTTTTTAATTAAAATTTCTGTTCTCAAGGCACATCCTCTCCCTTCCATATACATTTGAGAATGGTCTGTTTTTAAGAATTACAAGAATTGCATGATTGTGCAAAAAACCCCCAAGATTGAAAATGCGCTCATTTTTTAGGAACAAGCCTCCAAAACCAGTTGCCAGTGGGAGTTTCCTGGAGCTGCATGTCAGGGCTGCAGGGGACCTCACAGTTCCACCTGTGTTCCTGCAAGTGCTTTCTTACTGGATGACTCTTTTGGTGGGAACTTGCTCCCCAACACTAGCTGAGCCTTTGTTGGATTGCTCTGTGTTTTGAGAATGTGCTTTTTAATTGTTTAAACATGGAATCAAAAAGGCATTTTTACCTTTTGTAGAATAAGAATGGCCTCTTTTTTCTGTGAGAGCCCTACACAAAATATCAGTCACTGTCCCCACTGTGAGACCTTGCCCTATCTCCGAGATGCTTTCCAAGACACCAGTAGAGAGGTGTCTAGGGAACAGCGGTCCCCTGTGTCGTTGTAACTCTGAAAAACGAAAATAGCAAAAGCCCAGCTTCTCACTGGCTTTCTCACCTGTCATGACGCCCTGAAGGAAAAATCCATTTGGAGGCCAGTCAGTGTGGTGAGGGTGCTCCGGCCTGGCTTTCTGCCCCTTACCCTTCCTTCTTTCTTTCCCATCTCTTCTTTCTCTGCAGCCTGCAGCTGGGGCATTTCTGTCTGTATTTCCTAAACCTCTTTCACGAGGGCCGTGTTCTCATTCCTCCTGTGGCACCTACTTTTCACTCTTCTTCTTTCCCAAATCTCCGCTTTCATCCAGGGATTAACAGTGACTTAACCAGCGAGTCCAACCTGCATGGTAATGAATTCCGTGTGATCAGCCAGTGGGCGTGGGCTGGCACTGTGCACGGCAGGTGTGAGAGGTGAATCTCGCATCTGTTCTACCTCGCAGCCATTTGCTGTCTCTGAAGGGACTTCCCTTTCTGGTGTCATTTCAGTGTTACCTGTACCTGTTCTACAGTCCAGCCAGGACGACGAAGGTGGTGCTGATGCTGCTCTTCATTTGCCTGGGCAACGTGTACCTGCACGGGCTGAGGAACCTCTGGCAGATCCTCTTCCACGTAGGAGTGGCTTTTCTGTCTTCACATCAGATACTGACGAGGCAGCTTCAGGAGAAGCAGTCCGACTGTGGCGTGTGAGGGTGGCTTCGTGTGAGGATTGGATCCTTCCATCTTCTTCTGAGGGTCATCTGTGTTTCTCTTTTGGCTTCTCGACCTCACCTCAGGTTTCCATGCTTGAAGTTCATTTCGACCAAACTGGACTGAAACCGAGACTTGGGGACTTGGAACAGGTGCAGTTGAGGGTATGCGGTCGCTTGATCCCCAGTCGCTGTTCTGTGCTGAGTGTTTCTGCAGGATCTCCAGTTTGGCACACATCCTTAGGATGGCAGACGCTGGGGGCTCGTTCAGAAAGGCATTATTGGCAGATCAGAACTATTTTGGTCTTTTAAATTGAATGATGCAATAAACCACTAGATTCGATAATACTAGTTTTAGTAATTGGCAGTTGTCTGAAACCACTTTGAAATCCATATCAGCTTTTCAGTACAAGTGTGACTTGGTTAGTTTTTTTAGAGGGTCAGTACAGGGTAAATTGAAAACTTCAAAATATGGTTCGTAAATATAAGCAAGGTAAATTTTGTTTACATTTTTTGATAACTTAGGCTCAATACGATACCTTGAGAATATTTAAATATATTTTGGATATGAATTGAGCTTGTCTTCATTTAGGGTAAGGACAGACTTAAGCTGAGAAAATGGCTAAGAAAGCTGAGTTTATTTAATTTATATATGACCTTTGATAGTGGTGGGACTGTATGGGTACAGAAATGTTTTGTATTTATTTGCAGGGTATATCTGAATATTTTAAAAATTGAGTAACCAATTCTACTGGATTGTAGGCTTATAAGCATGAGCAGAAATGAGTATTTCAGGATTCCTTACATTGGGCCACAGACTGGAGTAGGTGAGTCACGTGGACTCACAGTGTCACTTTACAGACACAGGTGGAGGAGGCTGCTGTCATCAGCCTTGTACATGGCAGCCAAGTGCCTGTCATTTTAATGATGGTGAATACTTGACCCCATGTACCTGTTCCCAGAAGACGTCCCAAATTAATCATTCCTCTACACCTTTCCCAATCGTCTTAATGAGATCAATGGCCTCATTTTTTATGAACAAGCGTTAAGTAGGTATTAACTTTTTTAAAGCTTTATAAGATATAATTAACCCTGTGCCCTGAAAAGTTATTTTTCTTTCTTTCATTGTCAAAATATTGATTGATCATAGTTTCCCAAAATGTGGACGTGAATCCGATCCCTGAGGTCTCTGGAAATTGCAGCCTAGGTTGTCCGGTTCCATTCAGGAGGCCATTTCGGGGAACAATCCATTTTGGATTGTTCTGGAATCCGAATAGTTAGACATTCTAGAAGTTTGGAATCCAAATACCTCAGTCACAATTGCATGGTATACTTGGGGTTGAATTATGTAGTCTTGAAAAATTAACAAGTCCTAGTTTGATAGTTTGTAAAAGTTGAAAACCATTGATTGCAAGAGTTTTTGAGCATGGGAGGAAAGCAAGAAGATTGTTTCGGGGAATTCAGTTGTGCTTGGTTATTACTGGTGGTGTATTGTTACTGAGCTACCTTGGTGTCACTTTAAGAAAAACAAGTCATGTGACTGGGTACTGTTGGGTAAATGTTGCCACAGTCATTTTATTTTCTTATAATAGAATTTTCTATTTTTAATCAAGTAAAATACCTGAATATGAAAGTTCTATTGGCAACATCCTCAGATGGAAATTTCCAAATTGTCTCTCTGTTGACTTTGCATCTGCATAGTTTTCTGCATCCGCAGCAGGTGAATGTTCAGGCTTTCTGGGAGGTAATTTCGAAGAGATGGTAAAATATAATGGGAAGCCATTGGAGGGGGAGACAGTCCTTTTACAGTAGAAGCACAAAAAAGCTTTAAAAGTTGGTAAGAGCAACTTACAAACAATTGTTTCCTTTTCAAGCCCATGTGCTATTGGTGTTGCCGTGTAGCCATGTACCCCAGATGCTCTGGGGGTCTGAGCCTGTGACCCACATTCAGCAAGAAGTGAAGAACAGCCCTTGAAGAGGACCCCCTCCTGGGGAATGCTTTCTGCGCTGTCCACACTTGGTTGTATGTGGTCTTAATCAGCTTTACCATCTACTTGGGGTTTGAGATTTACTTTTGCAAACAAAAGGGAAAAGATGCACTAGGCAAGCAGGACAAAATCACAGCCACATAAACATTGTTTAATGAACTGAAATCCAGCAGAAAGAGGCCTCAGCTCACTGGAGGAAGAAATGAGTGATAGGGAAGGCGTTCTGGAGACTTTTTCCGAGGGGAATCCCGGGCTCAGCGTTGACTTGGTCCAGGCCTGGAGGTTTGTGGCCTCTTGTTGTCACCCTCAGTGCCAGAAAGCTAGCTCCCCATCGCAGGAGTTGTCCGCACCCACCACGGATGCATTGCCGAGCCAGCACCAGAGTTTCCCCAGTGCTGAAATGCTCGCTGCCCAACCCACCTCACAGGGCTAGATCTGGGAATAGATGAAATCAAAACCGTGAAAGTGCCTTCTGGTACCAGGTGCTGCAAGACCTGGAGCATCGGAGCGTGTCATGTCCCATCTCGTGGACCAGTGCTCGTGAGCAGGGCCCCCCGCCCCCAAGTACGCTAGTGAAGGAGACGCACACTCGGGCTCCTTGTCTCTAGGCTACTAGTATGTGACGTACGTGAGGAGGACCTTTCCTGGGGTTCTTTGTCCTGGATGGGGTCAGCCAGGGCCTATTTAGGGTGGTGTTCCCTCCCTGTACTAGAGGCCCCACTGCCTGCAGCAGGAATGGGACCATCGTCGCCTCCTGGCTTGGCTTCCCAGGCTTGTCCCCCATTATCTGTGAACTCTGTTGTCAGGCATTGTGAATCAAGGCCCAACGCTTCAAAGTTCCTTACAGGGTGGGAACCGCGGTGGCGCCAGCAGTGCTGAGATGAAAACATTCAGTGGCCGTTTCTATCAGCCTCACCTTGAGCTCCTGTTCTCCTACACGCCCCGTTCTGGTCTCCCCTGCCTCTTTCCACCTCTGCCCCACACACTCCAACCCTGGGAACAGAGGCTGGAACTGCAATGTCTGGGGGGGGTGGGAAAGCCACTTTAATTGTGTCCGTAGGGTGGGTACAGGAGCTTCAGAGAGTGGCCAGATGGCACTGAGGCCCAGCCGTCGCCCCCTGTGCCAGGAGCTTCAGCACACACCTGGCAGGCGGGTCCGGGGGAAGTGGCACTTTGGTGGTCAGCACGGCTCAGCTTCAAAGATGGCAGCCAGCAGGCAGGCTGTTTGGGGTGCCGGAAGCAGAGGCTGGGTGGGGAGCGGAGCTGGGGGTCCCCTGTCTGCTGGAAGGTAGCAGCTGCCCCTTGGCATGGGGGCTGCCATTTGCCGTTCCTCGAAGGAGTCGGCCGTTCATTGTGACATGTGGGACAGGTGGCCCCAGAGAACCTGCTGCCTGTACAGGGCAGCACAGGTGAGGGCCAGCAGGGATGGGAGTGTTGACGGCGACCAGACGGTGTCCCCGCTCTGAGGTTGCTCATTCCAGTTGTTCCGACAGAGTCCTGCCCAGGTACAGGGAGGCTCCACCTGTGCGCGGGGAGTGTTCATCATGGTGGAGGAAGCCAGAGCGGATGTGCCCTTGAGAGAGGAAGGGGCGGGGAGTGCACTGCTCAGCTGGCTGGGAGGCCTGGGTTGGCTCTAATGCTCCGCCCGGCACCGCCCATCCGCCCCAGTGTCCTCATCTGAGAAACGGGGACAGCATCCCTGTCATGCTGTCATGAGAACAAGAGCCTGGTGGGGGGGATACTGGGTGAACCCGCTGTTCGTGTGCAGGGGGAAGGCTGTGAGCGCACCCGCTGCGCCGAGGTTCTGTGAGCTCAGGCAGCACAGCACAGCCATGTCTTCTGGCCTTGATGAGAAAGGGCATCTGATGATACTGCGGTGTCAATTGCCTCATCCTTTCACGCCAGAAAGGCCGTGGCCTCTCTTCCTCCTGCCTCCTGCCTCCAGGCACAGAGCCCTCGGCTCCATCGGCTTTGGGTCCTCCTGGACCCAGGGAGGTCGGTTCTGCTGGTTGGGTTGGAGGCCTACCCTACGGGGCCAGGGACCAACCCTCAAGGTCTGTCCCTTCTCGGAGCAGTGACGTCAGACTCTGTTGTTGGGGAAATGTCACTGGCAGGGAACCTGTGGAAAATGGCTTGTTAGTAGAATCTGGGAATGGCCGGATATGGAAACATCTGGCTGTGTGTACCGATCGCAGAGCTAGCTGTTCCCCTCAAGCGCCTTTTATTTAGGGTAAAATTATCAAATCCATTCTGTTCCTCTAATCTGTGCTTGGCACATATGACCTTTTAACCCTTATACGTATACGATTCTGGGGTTGCTCTAAAAATAGTATTTAACGAGTTATTCATATGACCCCCAGGATTCTGTTTTGTTTAATGGACTTTCCTCCTAACAGGATTAGATTGGGGCCGATTTAGCCAGGGCGAAACCATTTATTTCACATATTCATTTTGAGTGCTTGCTGTCCGTGTTATACAAGCTTCTTACTGTTTTTATGTATTAACAAAGATCTATTTTGAGTAAATGCTGGGTACGTTTTAACAAACTTCCACACAGTGGTGAAGCCTACATTTGTATCGATGTATGTCAGGAATGTTGCTTAGCCATTTATATACTGTGTATATGTAAATTAAATGGAGTGGCTTCAGAAGTGGGAGGAGAATAAATCTAAGGTGCTGATTAACTTGTGTGTTTGTATTTGTGTGAAAAATTCTGAATTAGGGGTCCACCTTCCTGGGTCTGGCATAATGGAGGGCAAAGTGTTGGGAGAAGTGAAATTCAGGTCCTCTTGTCCAATGAGGTCTAGACAGGTGCACGTCTCAAAAGGTCTTCAGCATTAGTCCCCAGACTCTGGAATGCAATCGTGGGTCCAGGGAAGACCTTGGCAAAACCAAAATCACAGCCTCAGGGCTGCCCTGGGGGCTGGGAGGCCTGCCTTCCATGCAGGCTCTGTTCTTGCCGGCTGTGTGCCCCTGGGCAGGCCCTTTCCCTGCTCTGGGCTCCAGGCTTCTGTCTGTCCTCTGAGCATGATGAAGTTAATATCTCCCAGGACCAGCCCCATCACGAGATGGCCACCAGGAGGCGCAGCTGCCAGCCACATCACTGGGTCGGGGGCCCTTTTGCAGAGGTCATTCCTGTAGCAGCTGATAGAATTCCCAGAAAGGAAACAAACGCACCAATCTCCCCTGATCATGCTCTAAACACACTGGGGAATACACACGCTGAGCTTCTCTCCGCCATCTGTCCTGCATGAAATCTGGAGGAAAGCAAAGGCTTGCAAAATAAATATCGGAGTTATTGAGTTCTGGGATTTGGGAGTTGGCAGAGCCTTTACTTTACGTACCATCTGGTTCTGCCCCGTTGTGGCTCAGGTTGGGGAAGCCGAGGCCTGCCCTAGGGAGCCAGTGACAGTGAGGCCCAGAACTCCTTCCTGTAGGCTGGGAACAGGGTACTGTCTATCACTTGGCAGCACCCACAAATAATGAAAAGGGATCTTGGTCCATAAAGGGTGCCTTTTCTGTGTCAGGAGGGCTGGGTGCCAGTTCAGGTTGATGAATTGCCTTCCTTTTTCTCGGGCTCTAACCCTGATGAAGTGCTGCCTGACAGCTACCAAGCATCCTTGGCAGTGCCAGTGGGAGAGTGAGGCTCAGAGAGGAAGGGGCCCGCCTGAGTGCGCCTGGCAGGGAGGCGCTGCCTGGCTCTGCTGCGTCAGCCCTGAGACGACGCTGGGTCGGATATGCAAGGCAAATCCTATCAAGTTCATCGAAGAACATGAAGGAGACTGTCTTTGTGACCTGGGATGGAAAAGTGCTTCTTAAGCAAAATATGTCACAGGCACAACCCTTAAGGGACAATGATTGATGAATTTGATTACATACAAGTAAGGATTTCATGGGCAAAGTTAAATACTAGGAGATAATTACAATGACTTAGCCCAATAAGGGATTAATACACAAGCGATGCCCGTATGCCCGCAAGAAAGACGACAGTTTCAGTAGAAAAACGAGAAGACAATGTGCAGAACAGAAAACACCAGAATCTCATAAGCATATGAAGATGTTTAAAATCATTAGAAATAGAGAGAAAAACATAACAGTAAGGTAGCACCTTACACCTATCAATTTGGCAAAGCTTAGAAAGCTGGGTGGCACCAGGTGTTGGAGGGAGTATGGGGGATACAGGACTTTGTGCACAGCCAATCTGAAGAGCAAGGCCACCGGTAGGTGCTGAGTTATGCCACCCCCCATTCATACGTTGAACCCCAGTACCTCACAATGTGACTGTATTTGGAGATAGGATCTTTAAAGGGGTAACCAAGGTCAAATGAGGTCATATGGGTGGGCCCAAATCCAATATGGCCTGTGTACTTATGAGAAGAGGTTAGAACACAGATGCATCAGAGAAAGGACCACTGGAAGTCCGGGGGGAAAAGGCGGCCGTCTGCAAGCCACAAAAGAGAGGCCTCAGAAAAAGCCCGCCTTGCCGACACCTTGCTCTCCAACTTCCAGCCTCCAGAACTGTGAGAAAATACATGTCTGTTCTTTAATCCACCCAGGCTGTGGTCCTTTGTTATGACGGCCTTAGCCAACTAATACAGGTACCTACCCAAAGCGTGTGCACGCACCTCAGGATGTGGAAACTTCTCTCCGGGGTTTATGTCCTTGGGAAATTCTTACGCAGATCCTTCAGGGGACATGTAAGAAGATAAATGTTTACTGAAGCATCATGCGTGTTGGCAGAAAGCAACCTGTGTGTCCGTCATGGACACACACACTGTGCAGGCTCAGCATGGGCACCACGCAGCAGGCAGATTTACATTAACATAGCAGTGTGGGTGGCTCTTCAAAACATAGAACTGAGGGGGGAAAAAATAACATGATTAAAAATATATGCACACAAAATGATAACATTCTAAAAGATATTTTTTTTTTTTAAGATTTTTATTGGGGAATTGGGGGATGGGAACAGTGCTGGGGAATCGGGGAAAGGGGAACAGACAAGTTGCTGTCGTTTTGCTCCTCAGTCTAGTTGTGGAGGATGTTTCACTGGCCCAAGTTGGCACCATCATTGCGCTCCTCTCTGGCGAGGCAGATCAGTCGCCGGCTTCTGGACGGCCGCTCACTGCGGCTGCTGGCCGCTCACGCTGGCTGCTGGCCACACACGGTAGCCCATGGCAATCCACTGCCACAGGGACTGCAGCCCACGCCGTCGCCAGCGACTCACGGCAGCCCAGCTCCAGGGGGAGCTGTTGTTCAGCATCTTAGCTGTGGAGGGCAGTGTCACTGGCCCTCATATGTGGGATCCGAACCGGGGCCCTCTGGCATCCCAAGCGAGTTCTTAACCATCGCGCCACTCGGCCGGCCCCTCTAAAAGATATTTTAAAAGATACATTTGAATGGTTGCCTACAAGGGGCCAGGAGCATGGGCGTTAGTTAGATATAGAGATAATAAGGAATTTTAAAAAGGGTCAGCAGTCAGGTCTGAGAGCCCCAGGAGAACCAGGGGGGCCTGCGTTGCCCCTGGAGATCTTGCCCTGGGTGTGCCCAACCCTGACTGGACTTGATGAGGCCAAGAAGGCCTGCCCTTGGAGGCTCTGGGACCCACATGCTGCCAGAGTGAACCTCCAGGGGGTGAGTGGGCTGGGAACTGAAGCCAAGGCCATGATGGTCAGGCAGGGCGTCTGGAACCCATGGGGTGGGGAGAGCAGGGAGGAGGGGACTCCAGAGGGAAAAGCGAGTGGGTGGGAGCTGGCTCTGGCCACTGGGGACTCGCTCCTTCCAAGACCCAGGCTGTCTGACCAGCGGTTTCCTGGCAGAGAGACTCTTTCCCACGTGAGACACTCAGCTGAAGGGCTGTCACAGGGACAAGGAACACAGCTGCGGGGGACAGAGGTGCCCCCAACGCAAGGCCTTCCTCTGCCCTAGAAATAGCCTGTTCTGGCCCCAGAACCGGGAGTGTGAGCCTGGGGAAGTGAAGCGAAGGGGCCTGGGGGTGGGAGGGGTGAAGGTGACCAGGACCGCCATTGCCCTGAGGGGGCGTGGTTCCGGGCATATTTTCTGAGGCCCCGGGGATCAGAGCAGGGGCCAGGGGCAAGGAACACAGGGCCAACTAGGGCTGAACGTCCTTACGGAGCTGTCTCGCGGGGCGTGGGAGACAGCCAGCACCCCGCCCTGAAGGTGTACAAGCAGAGCGAAGACGGGTTGGGTGGGACCTTGGAACACGCTGTCCCCATCCCGAAGACATTGTCTCGGCCGGGATGCTGGTGTCTGCGGGGACATCTGCCTATCTCCTCATGTGCCTCCTGTTGTGTCCACCCCGCGGGGCGGGCCAGTCGCAGGAAATGGCCTGTGCCAGCCCCCATGTGAAGAGTAAATATTAGTCTTTTCAAGAGCTGCCTGTTCTCTGTCACTCGGCACTGAGGACGCTGAGCCCGGAGACGTGTATGTGGGGGGAAACCTCTTGGTCCCCACTCCCAGATGGAGTCAGGGGGCGCAGGTCACTGCTGGAACAGAGGGCCCAAGAAACAGGCTCACCATGTCCAGGCAGGCATCCCCTGTCCTGAGCACGGGAGTCCCTCCCAAGGGAGACTCTGATGGCTCTGGGGCCTCAAACCCCCAGCGTGTAGCTGTCCTCACATGCTGTCCAGGCTACTGTTGCAGAGGCAGGGGCTTCATGTTTGACCTGGCTCTCAAGGTCTCTGAGGTGTATGCTTTAAAACCCTCTGATTATCGGGAAAGGGGAATGACCTGCTCCTGTCCCACGGTCACCCCTTTGGGGACTCCTTTGACTACCCCCTGCCCCCCCCCCCAGCTAACAGAGCACCGCCTTGGTCTAGCCTCTTGTCCTGCTTGCTTGCTTCTATAATTTCTCTCGTTGATTATCTGGCTCCTGCATTAGACGGTCAGCTCCATGAGGACAGGGCCTCGGTCACCACAGGGCAGGGCACTGCTGTGTCCTCAGTCCGGGCACTGTGCACACAGCAAGTGCTCGGTAACTTTTTGCTGAATGAATGTAATGATGTTAATACTTTGTAAATATTAAGTCAATATAATTCTCATCTCCTCATCCCTGAAATTATATTCCTCTGAAGCTACTCCACCACAATGACCCTGGGGAAGGGCGGGGTGGGTGAATGCCATCTCAGGCAGGGGAAGGGGAGATGGAGAAGGGAGGAAAGCTCACCGTCAGCTGGTGAGCGGTGAGAAAAAGAAGGGGACGAATCTTTCATGTGTTCTGGTCTCATCCTCTGGGATGCACTCTTGAGGGGATAAAAACTGAAAGCTGAAAATAGAGGCGGCATGTGGAAGGCAGTCTCCTGGCAGCCTGTGCCCCTTAGGTGGCCCTGCTGGATAAAAATGGTGGCGCTCCAGGTTTGATGGCAAGAAGGTTCGAGCGAGCACCACCAAGCCTCCCTCAGCTCCCAGAGGCCTGGAGAGGATCTAGGAGTTCCTGCGTGCTCCACAGGGCACGAGTAAGGTGGCAGAGTTGGAACTGGTGGGCCTGTCACAGTGCTGCCATGGCCAGTGGTGAGGTGAGCCCATCACCCAAGGCTGAATGGAGACGTGGTGAGACTGGAGGGGTCTGAGGGCCAGAGCAAGCCAAAGTGAGGCTGGGTCAGCTCTTCAGCTGTAGGGGCCAGCAGGTGCCCATGAAAACTTTATCGCAACAGGCAGCACCCGGACCTGGTGTGAGGCTCCCTTTCTCTGCCACCAGGAGGCCACCTGTGTTGGACCCTCTGCCTTATGTCCTATTGACCTACCTTTGCCAGTTCCTACAGGAATAACTGGACAGTCCCTCGCCTCAGCTGGACCACACAGCTATCGCTTTGCGCCTCAGGGCTTCTCTGAAGTCATGGTGTGGGAAAGTCATGGCTGAAAGAACTGGCTTGTCACTCATGCATGCCAAACCTGGAAGTATGAGGCATTGGCATGGGCAGAACTTGAGCAATAGACGGTGGGAGCTGGTGGTTAACGCTGCCCTGTCCCCTGAGAGGATGATTCTGAGTGTCCTGCCCACTCCATAGAGGGTCCCACAGGAAATGAGTTCCCGTTGCCACAGCAGTGACCAGCTCAATAACCCCTTTATTTTGGCTCTCCCCACTTCCCTGTTTCATGCTTCTTTGTTCCCCATTCATATTTCCTGGTCACAGGCCTTTGTTTCAGGCTCTGCTTTCTGGGGACTCAGGTTACCAGGCCACCTGAGCCTGCATGCTAGAAATTATCTGTGGCACTCGGCGTCCTCATCCACAATCCCCTGTGTTGCAGGGGCTGGAAGGCGAAAGCCTCCCCTTCCCAGAAGCCCTTGCTGCTGGGGGTCTGGATACAACCTGGGCTCTGCCAGAGGGAAGCACCACGGGAGAGAGTTGGAAGGCAGAGAGAAGGTGGGGGCCATTCTTCCTGCCGAGTGGTGGCTGATGGGTGGGATTGGGCAGACATGAGTTTTTGCAGCAGCAGGACACGGTGTTCCTTCCACTTTATTGTCACCAGCTTAATAAATGTGCAACTAAGACATTGGCAATAATTTCCTGCAAAGTGGCAGCTGGGTGGTGTGATCATGAAGTGTAGAAGTATGCCCTAACTTCCATTCTTCTAGGTCTTTCTACATAAAATTTCCTACGTTACTCGTACATTTCTTTCTGTACAAAATACCTCAAGTGTTTTCTATTTTCTGCACTGAACCATGGCTGATTTGGCTTCCTCACCCCCACCAAATACTACACCACCAGGCTCAGGCAGAGGGAATCTAAAAGGCCACCCATTCACCCAAAAAGACTGCAAAAAAACACAATAAAACTGGGAGTCAGACACTGTTGATTGCCTACTCAACAGTCACTTCCCCTTTGTCTTTATCAGATCAATGTCCCTTCTGGAAACCTGGTCTCTCTTGTAGCCAGGGCATGCGGTATGTGACCTGTTCCTGGACAAGGAGCCTGGAGAGAGCGTGCAGAGAGTGGGTTCTGGGATAGATTGTCTTCTCTGATAAAGGGAGACACACAGGAAACTGTCTCCTCCCTGCCAGTGGATGGGGTTCTGTGAGAACATGATGGGTGGGGCAGCAACAGCCATCTTGCAATCATGAGGGCATAAGTCTGTGGACAAAATTCAACATACTGAGTATGGCAGAGTGGACAGATGAAAAAATACCTCGGTCTATGAGGACATCGTTGAGCTGCTGAACTAACCCTGGAGCTGCCTACTTCTAGTAGACATCACCCTGGCAGAACCCTTTTCTGAGCCACATAGAAGCCAGTTCAGCTCTTCAGAGTTGTTTCCATGTTGACATGCTGGGACAGAGATGCTGGGACCTCTGGGAGCTGGGCTGGGACTAGGGTGAGGCACTCGGCTGGGGTGTAAAATTGAAGGAGGTGGCAAAAAACTCAGTAATCAGGATAAATGATATTTAAAAAAAATCAAAGTGGATGCAGAAACACACAATTAACAAAATACCAATTTTTTCTAAATAAAGAGATTCAAGAATCGCTGTTGCCAACTAGGTCTGCTCTACTTGTTTTTCCACAGAGGGCACACCCCATGACTCTCACCTATGCCATCCAGATAAGGGAGCAGAGCTCTGGGATTTTGAAAACTGCACTCAAGGCTGGGCTGTGCCAATGACTTCCCTTCTTTGGACTTTGGCTACCTCATCTGTCCTGCATCGGGGCCGGGGCATTGTCAGGCTGGCCTCCTGACCCGTCCTCCTCAGCCCCACGGCCTGCCGAGTTTACTGTCCCTGCTCCTGGGAGGCTGTGTCTCCAGGGCCATCCACTGCTGGCTATTAATATCTCAGCCATCCCTGGCTTGATCGGGGTGTTTAATGACTGCCAGCTGTGGCTCCGGCCCCCTCCCCTGGGAGAGATAAGAGCAGTTCCTGTTCCCACATGGGGGGAGGTAGGGGGAGGAAAACAGGCACTGGGTGAGTGGTGGGAATGGAGGGGCTGACACTACACCCCGCCCCGCCCCGCCCCGCCCTGGTTCAGCATACCAGAAGGGGGTGCCTGGGGAAACAGGCTCCCTGTGTGCCCCTCCCGACAGGGGCTGCCCTGGTCTCCCCACCCACTGCCTGGGCCCTGTTGCTTTAGGTTCTGAATCCAACGGCCTGGGGGCTTTCCCACAGATGTCCCACAAACATCCAGTGTGTCCCCAGCCAGGCCACCATCTCCCAGTCTTCACCACCCCCACCTGGATGATAGACTGGCAGCTTTGCCCAGGCCTGCCTCTGAGGCCCTACTTAGCAGCCAGAGTGGGGGGGCCTGTCCCAAACCCACCCTCAACCCTTGGCTTTATTTAAGAAGCCTCCACTGGGTTCCTGCTGCAAAGGGCCCCTAGCACCTGTTACCTGGATTCAGGTGTCCCTGGCACCTATCATGCTCTTTTGGCGCCCAGAGACCCCCGCCTAGACCTCAGAGACTATCCCGTTGTCACCTCACCTGGGAAGCTGCTCCCTATCCATTCTGCTGGCAGACTGGCCGCCCTCCTTGGGCAGCCTGTGCCCTGGAGTGGCAGGAATTGTCCACACGGTGGCTTCCGTCATTGACACGATGGTGGCCTTCTGCGCCAGGGTAGTGGGGGGCTCCTTGCCCTTGTCTTCCCAGGAGGTGACCACTTGAGTTAACTGGCCTTTGCCCTCAGGGGCTGGGGTCAGAGCTCAGTCAAAGGCCAGGGCCTAGCCTGTGGGCCAGCCAGCCTGGCTCTACCTGGGGCCACAGCTGGGCCTGGAGCAGGAATCACTCTGTGCCGCAGACGTCAGGGCTCTGGATCTGAGGGCCAGGCTCTGGGCCCCCTTTAATCCTTGGGGTCACCAGTCCTGTGGCCTCACCACCTCTTCCTTCTTGTACCTCACTCTGAAATGGAGCTGAGGAGAGGGGCCTGTCCTCTGTGTCACCAGGCCTCCCGGGGTGTGGGTGGGGGCCTGTACCCAGGTGTTTGGGGCCCTAAGGCCAACCTTGGTGAAACCCTTGAGGGACCCACCAGGTGGCGATAGAGATGAGCTGGTCTGGCCTGACAAGTGCCCTGCAAGGCAGGAGGGAGGGACCCTGGAACTAGAGAGAAGAGGGGGTGCAGGAAAAATTATTTTTGTGGTCACCCCCACTCCACCTTTACTTCACTGGCAGCCTGGGATGTCTGCCTGTGGCCTCTGCTGCCGCCGTCCTGAGACAGTGTTTCAGCGTCTCCCTGTTCCTGAATACCCACCACTGGGCTTCTCACCTCCTGCCACGTCTCAGGGCGGGGTCCCACCTGTGTCCTCCCTTTTGCTGCCCCTGTCTGGGGTCTCTCTGTGTTTCATTCACTTTCCACCCTCCTGGCTGCTGCTCTCCTTGGGGCTCTCCTCATTACCCTGAAATCACGACTCACTAAAGGTGGGATTTCAGGCCCTGTGGGATGCACTGGCTCCAGCTTAGTCTGGGGGCCCCTCCTGGTCCCCACACCCCACAGGCAGCCTGGGGGCTTCCTGATCTGGATGGAGGGGTATGCCCTTTCCTCGGCAAACACTTTGCTTCTAGGATGTGTCGGCTCCTCCCATTCTGTTTTCCCTCCTCTTCTACTAGCCTGCGCGCACCCCTCAGTTCTCTGACCTTGGTCTCTGCACAGCCCCCCATCCCTGTGTATCCCTTGGCCCTCAGACTTGGAGCTGCTCTCTTCCCCCTGAGCCCAGAGGACAGAGCAAGTGGCAGAGGGCCTCTCTGGTCAGCCTCCTCCTTAGCCAGGAATTAAGCTGAAACCATCCAATACCCTCCCTTGCTGTGCAAGTGGAGAAACTGAGGCCCGGAGAGGGACAGGGACCTGCTCATGATCTCCGAGAAAGTCTGAAGCAGAATCAGGACTAAAAGACTAGGGCTGGGTCTTCCTGACCTTACTGAGAAGTGTGGGGGTGGACAAGGTTTCTGGAGGGACACAGGCATGGAGCAGGGAGTGGGAAGTAAAGAAACCAGGGAAAGTGAGTGACATGCTCCCGCTGAGTGGGAGGAGCCTGTCCTCCACCTCTCATCCCCCATGCCTTGTAGTAGAAATGTGAGACTCTCAGGGAAGAACGGTGCTCCAAACGCCCAGCCCAGCTCTTCCCCAGAGCACTTCATTGGTGGTCACCACTGTTGACCTAGGCAGGGGGAGGGGACAGAGGGTGCTGAGAATTCTCTCTCCAGCAGGCCAGGGAGTGCCTGAAGTCAAAGCTAGGGGCACTGTCTCCTCGTCTGTCTTACAGGTGACCATGTACAGGGCAGGCATGGAGCGTGAATCTAGATGGAGCGAGGTTGCCTGTCCTGAGTATGCTGGACCGCTGATCAAAGGGTACTGGCCTGGGGCTTCCCCAGCTCTGGGTTCACTGT
Organism: Hipposideros armiger; assembly: GCF_001890085.2. Classification (NCBI taxonomy): domain Eukaryota; kingdom Metazoa; phylum Chordata; class Mammalia; order Chiroptera; family Hipposideridae; genus Hipposideros; species Hipposideros armiger. The sequence continues at coordinate 6,312,474 of NW_017731368.1, forward strand.
CACTCTTATCCTGGCCTGACCACCCCTGACTTGGGCCTCTGCAGGGTGCTGGGCTGTACTGTCCTTGATGGGTCCTGGGATAGTACTGAGTAGCACGAAGCTTTGAAGAAGCCTTGCAGGCAGATCAGAGCCTTTGCCAGCCCATTCTGGCCTCACTTTACGAGCTTGGCATCCCTCTCCCGCTCCTGCAGCAAGACTACCTCCTTGCAAGTTTGCAGGAAGTGGACCGAGGAGGTCAGCTCAGGCCAACGGCTCTGGAGAAATCTCTTCCTGGCTGATGTCATCTACTTCACCCTACCACCTCTGTGTCTAAACCTATTAGTCATATTGTCTTCGCTCACTCACTTGTTTTGGTGACATTTGTTCTGTCCTTGATCTTCCTCCTCTTGGCTGAACCCTGGCAATGGCAACATGTTCTCATCCCCCGTGTTATCCTTGTCTGCGGGAATGACTGTCGCCTGTGAATTGCTTACACTTAACCATTTTGGGGGCCGAGCGCAGCTCTGTCACTTGTTTTTCTACTGATCCAAGCATAGAAATGTCTCTTCTTGGCTAGATTTAGAGGGTGGGAGGACACAATGAAGACCTTGTTTAACTTCTTCACACTCGGAAGAGAGAAGATACCCCCTCAATGAGATGTCAGTTGAAGGCTCTTAGAACTGTGCTCCTCACATGGAAATCCGGGATTCCCATCCAAAGCCAGAGGGGCGGTGGCATCTGGCCTCAGTGACATTTTTGACCGCCTCCCCTCCAATTGGGAAGAGATGGCCACAAGTTGGAAGCTAGTCCCCATTTTAGGCCACGTGGGAACATCAACCATCAAGAAAACCAAGCCAATCCCACCACACATTTATTGTTGCCACGTGTGTTTGCTGCCCTGAGGGGAACTTCTGGCTGGGGTGTGGGCAGGAGGCCACGTGGCCACAGGGGTGCAGGGCAGGCACAGGATGCCACAACCAGCAGGCTCTTGTTCAGATGACACATGGGCCAGAGGACTCCAGCCACACTCCAGGGAGGGTTGGGGGGGAATGGCGTTGCAGGGACAGTGGTGATAACAATATTAGTGGTGATACAAATAACCAAGAGGATCCAGCATGTTACAAGATACAAAAGGTAGCAGTTAAAAGTCTGTGCTTTCACTTTCCCATCAGCCAGATCTGAGTTCAAATCCTGCTGTGTGACAAGGCGAGGTACCTACTCTCAGTTTCCTTATCTGTGAAATAGGGGCAGGAGTTCCCACCTTGCTGGGTTGATGTGAGGTTAAAGTGCCCATGAGTGTACATCTCTGAGCCTGGTTCTAACAGTTGGCACATAGGTGGGCAGCCTATAGCCCATGGAGATGGGTAGGGCTGGTGGCAGTCTCCATTGAATTGTTCCAGCCATCCTGGGACCACTCCACGTCAGCGGGGACTATGAAGATATAGCTGTGCTCCGCGGACTAGAACTCCATGTCACAACCGCAATCTGCCTGAGGCCAAGAAACTCATTCACCTTGAGGAGCTGGCAACTAAGAGGAGGACACTGGGGGAGGGGACTGCATCCTCTGAGAGATGCTTGAATGGCAATGCTTAACCCAAAGGAACTTGACAGCAAGGGTAGAACTTCAGGCACTGTCGAGGTGGTGGCAGCGGGTGACTTTTAGGGGCATGACCTTTGTCAGTCTAATTCCCACAAGCCTTGCTTAGGGGTGGGCGGTTACCTTCCGCAGATAGGTCACGAGGGGGCGGAGTCACTTGACAGTATGCGAATTTCTTGTCTTTGATTGGCCAAGGGGGCATTTGGAGGCGGAGCCTGACGACTGAGCTCCACCCCACATCTTCCAGGGTAAGAGCTCTCAGGGCTCCTGCTTGCAGAGAAGCACCTGCCGGTCTATGCACGCTCCTCTGCACAGGGAGGCTCAAAAGCTGCGTTCTCCAGGGGCGGAGAGCCAGGACAGCCTCCGAGCCCAGGGCCGGGGCTGGCCTCGCCGGGGCAGGCCTCTGCCCCCGATGCCGCCCAGGCTGGTGGGGCTGCCCTGGGTCCCTGGCGATCAGACCAGAAAGTCTTCGGCCTGGAAGCTGGAGGAGCGGCGCCCGCTGGGGCTGCCGCGGGTCAGCATGGAGACCTGTGTGCTGCATGTGACCCCGTTGCTGCCTCCTGACGAGTACTGGTATTTGGAACCCCGGCCCAAGATGCCCTTCAGGTTGCTGCGCCTCCACTTCCGCCTCAGCTCCGCCTGCACCTGGGAGAAGGGAGGGTGGTCAAACCTCCGCCACTGCTGATGGGGCTGCTCTCGATTTAGGGTGCTGAGCCAGCCAGTCATATCCTTTTGGGGCGTCTAAATTGAGAGACCCGGATGCTCCCTTGGGGGGTGCAGAGTTGGGTGGGCACAGGGGCCAGGGTCAAGCCAAGGCCTTGGAGTAAGGGGAGGTGAGAGGCAGAGAGGATCAGAGAATACAGTCCAGGGATGGAGAGAGATACCGCCTGAGGGCAGCTGTAGCCTCATTTTTCTGACCCCCACCCACCAGCTCACTTGAGCTCATCCAGGTAGATTTCTGTGCTTTGTCACCAGGGCTTCACCATCACTCAACCTTCACTCGCTGTCCCACGGGTCTGCACTCACTCTGCATACAGACACTTCACATAGGCACTTCTCAAACTGATTAGCACGTGAACCCCCTGCGGGGATTCTAAGTCAGCAGGTCTGGGCTGGGCCCAGAAATCAGCATTTTAAACAAGGTCCTAGGTGCCACCACCAATTTACTAGTCTGAGGATCAAACTCGGAATAGCAAGGTTTAACCTGTTCCTAATCTGCACATTTCCCATCAGTGTTCCTGAATCCTGGGTCTACCGTGTTCTGTTCCCTGGCCCCCAAGGTCTGGGAGGGGCTTACCTACCTCACCATTGAGGAAGCAGTAGAGGATGGCCACCACAAAACCCTGGGGAGGAAGGGAGCAGAAGAGATGAGGTAGTCAGACCCCAGGAGCCTCCAGCCCTATTCCACCCCTGGCCCCGGCCTCCCAAGTTCCCCTGGTTAAGCAAAGGGCTAAGCACACAGCAAGTGTTCAATCAATACTTGTTAAAAAGACTGGAATCCAGTGGCAAGGGGCCAACGCTTCAAGCTGAATTCCCTTAAATCCCGGAGAGAAGAGTTCAGCCTTAAGTCAGCAGTTCTTACCTGGAAAGACCCCACGACGAGCTCAAAGACTATTTTCACGTCAGCCTTAAAATTGATGGGGAAGAAGGCAAACACGGTGTAGTGTATTCCAAACAGGGGGATCAGCAGAAGGGTGGACTTGGCCAGCTTCCTGGAGACAGGGAGGGGCAGGCCGTGGGTAGGTGTCCACACATGTGGACATGATAGGGCCTGGCACGGGGACCACTGGGGCACAGAAGATGTGAGTACGGACTGCTGGCTCCTGTAACTATTGCGCCCACATCTGGTCCTGTTCCATATCTGCAGTGCTTAGCCTCTCACGCCCTCCGGCCCTCCCAGAATAGAGGCCCCTCTATTCTCACCCTTCTGGGGGAGAGAATAAAAGAAGGCCAGTGCTGAAACCTGAGGATGATGCCTAATCACGGTATTTCAGGCTCTGGGGCAGCTAAGGGGAGATGTTCTCAGGCAGCAGGAGATGCTGGTTCCCCCTCTCCTGGTCTCAGTTTCTGCAAACTGTACAATGGGGGTAAATGTATGCTCGACACGGTCAAATTACAGAAACTGGGCCCACTGTAAACTTAGAAGTGCTTTGGGTGCTACAAAGTGCAATGCATCCACGAGAGACCAATTCGCTGCTGGGAATGAGGACATTTGGGAAGGGAGTCTTTGTAATTGGGGTCCCGACCACATATGCCCAAAGGCACTTAGGAGAATGGTTGGCACTCGAGTTTGTGCCTGGTCACCAGGGATGACCCGGGGCCAAGTAGTACAGTCTTTGGCTTCTCTGCTGCACTCGCTTCTTCAGGAGCTGCCACCTTTTCTGGGATTTCAGCCCTCTCAACCAGCCCCCCCCCACCCACCATGAGCTCCCCACACCGATACACACACTTCCAGCGTGCCCCTCCTTCGGCTGCCTTGTGGGCTTGGCAGGGTGCACATTCACTCTGAATGACTGGCCCTTTTCCTACGGAGCAGGCAGGGCTCATCCTG
>NW_017731368.1:6318355-6320626 GCF_001890085.2 Hipposideros armiger
CTGTCTTCTTCCCTGGGGCCCTGATGCCCCCCCTTTCTTACCCCGCCCCTAGCTCTTCCCCCTTCGGGCAAGTCATCTGGGAATTCTACTTCCTATCCCTAAGGACTAGGCCTCCCAATCCATCTTCTGGACTCTAGAGGAAAAACGGGTGGGGGAAGAGACAGGGACGATCCCACGTTAGGCATTGGGAAACCTAGATTTCAGTTCTGACCTAGATGTGAATTTCCTGCGTGACTTAAGTTCACTACCCCGTCTGGGCCTCAGTTTCCTCATCTCTAGCAGTGGGAGGAGGCCTTACCAAGATGGAGGTGAGGATGGGGGCCTTTAGGATCCACCACAATAATGAGGAATTGATGACGTCCCAGCATCTGGGTAGGGTATGGTAGGGGAGAATGACAGAAGTTGTCCTCAGCCACAGAGAGAGTCAGCAGTTCTCCAGTTGTCCCCAGCTCTGCCCCCAAACCCTTTAGAGACCATGGGCCAGAGTCTGTTGCTCCCAAGCCCCCCACCCCCTCATCCCCCTCAGGGGATCCTGCCCCAAGTGACGGCAGCCAGGAGGAGGGGGCAGGGTGACGGCTCACCCACGATCCTCAACATAGATCCTGGTGATAATCCACACCATGATGAATATGCTGGGCAACCCTGTCAGGGCCAAAGGAGCGAGGAAGGGAGGAGAAGGCATGGAAGGCAGGGAGAGAGGGCACCAGGGACAGATTAGGGAGAAAGAACCAGAGAGAGGGAGGGAGAGAGAAAAGGGTGGGTTACCAGGTCCGCCCTGTATGGCTGCATAGGTTGCTCACTGCTCCACTGAGGGGTGAAACGGTGCCTAAGGGGCTGTGTCCACCTAGAGGGAGAGTCTTTCTAACTTTGGCAGAGGCACTTTATACACTAGCAGTGGCCTGTGTGTTTCAAGAAGCTGCAAGGATGATCATAGAATCTATGGGTCCCACAGCTCAACCCTGGTACAGCTGCAGCCTGAGGGCACCTGCCCTGGGTCACACATTTGGGGGATTTTTATCAACCCTTGGCCAAGAACTTTGCAGGCAAGACCTACAGCCCAGCAAGACCTAAGACTGCAGGCTGGGTTGGCACCCACCCCCTGGTGAGCTCTTTGGGCCTTATCCCCTCTATCCCCAGCCTGAGCCCTCCCCGGTACCATACCCCAGCCGATGAGTATGTACCCCCAGAAGTACTTCCGCTCGGAGAAGGAGGCCGCAAGCAGGGTGTGCAGGTAGAGGCCCTCCACCAGCAGCCAGAAGAAGTTGGCCATGACGCAGTACTGGAATAAGACCATGGCTGCCTTACAGCCCACCTGCAGGGGGAGGATAAGAGAGGCGGCTCAGTGGGGCTAGCCGGGGTCCCTGCCTGCCCACATCTCTGTCTGGGGTGATGAACACAGCTGCTGTACAGCCAGCTTAATCTTTGTTATTTTTGCATTATGCCCTTAAAAATGTATTCAGTGGTTTTTCAATTATCCCTGATTTTAGATCATCTCATGCTTTGGAATAAGCTTGTGATTTTAATTATCCATCCATCAATTTATTCATCTTCTTATGTATGTATCTACCCACCCACCTATCCATCCAATCATCCACCTACCTACCTCTCCATTTATCCATTTATTTACCCACCCACCCACTAGACATCTATCTATACCATCCATCATCTATTCATCTTCCCATCTATCAATTCATCCACACACTCACCTGTCTATCTCTCCACTCATCTACCTGTCCACCTACTAGACATCCACTACCAACCCACACACCTAGCCTTCTATCCATTCACTCATCTATCTACCTGTCCATCCATCCATCTACTTATCCACCCATCCACCCCTCTACCCATTATCTGGCCAATTTGTCTTACTTCATCCATCCATCCTTCCACTTACGCAGCCATCCATCTACCTTCCCATCCACTTAAACCACCGCCCCACCCCCACTACCTATTCACTCAACTTATTCCAATTAGGATTGAAAGTGGCTGGAAGAGGTATGAGGGAGAATTCTTGCCTGCATTTGCAAGAGTCCCTTTAATATATGGGATGTGGGCTGTGGACCGTGGACTGTGGACTGTGGACTGTGGAGTGGGGCCCAGATGGAAGTGTTGAGAGATGGGGGGAAGTAGGTGGGGAAGGAGAAATGAAGAAAAAGAGGAGAGGGGAGGGATGGCCGTTCCTCCTGGGGGCCAGAGGAGCTAGGGGAAGAATGGGTTCCCCAGGCAGGTGAGGACAATGGAGTCAAGGAGACCCATGAGTAGGACAATCAG
>NW_017731368.1:6322294-6324394 GCF_001890085.2 Hipposideros armiger
AGGTCAAAGGGGCCTCGGACCCCTACCCCAGCCAACACTGCCCAGTGCACGGAGTGAGGGCCGGGCAGAGGGAGCATGTGGCCTCCAAGTGAGGGCACCGCCCCAAAGCGGGGCCCTGTCCCAGGTATCCCATCCCCAGGGGCAGCCTGGCCTCCAAGTGCCTCAGCTTCCAGGTGCACAAGCCCCACCCTCTGGTACCCTGTCCCCAGGTGCAAGGCCATCTTGTGGGGGACTAGACTATGGCAGGTGGGACACTGAGCCACCTGCTGTCGCTAGGGGAGGCTGGCCTGGCTGGGAGGCTGGGGCAGGGACTCTGTGCTGGGGGTGGGGTGGGGCGGCGGGGTTAACAGAGGAGGTGGGCAGAGCATGTCTCAGCGAGACTGGGCTCAAACATGGGAGTGACCTGGCTAGGTTTTCTCTGAGGCTTATTCCTGGGGCTGGACCTTACCTGAACAGGCTCAAGATGGCCATGGCAACCAGAAGGGTGGCGAGGGACAGGCTGTAGCCAATGGTGTAGCCAGTCTTCACAGAACTGTAGTACATTTTCAGCTGCTGCTAGAGGGAGGTGGGTGAGGATCTTGGGTGGGGGTGGGGAGAACTCACCTAAGGGTATCGGCAGGGGTGGGGCGTCCTACACACCCTGCTTGCCCATCCCTGCCTTGGCAGATGAGGCGGCTGTGCTGCCCCCTTCAGGCCCGAGGCCTCCTGACCCCCCCAGTTTCCAAGATGGGACAGAACTGCTTTCCAGGGTGAGGTTGAATTCATTCCCTCTCTCTGCTCCTTCAGGGGGAATGTCAGTGAGGGAAAAAGCAAAAACTGCACACGTTTCATTTGTCCATTCATTCTTCTATCATGTGTCCGTGTGGGGTGAGAGGCACACAGCGGGTGGAGGAGGTAAGGAAGACACTGTGGGGGTGCTTTCCCATTTGGGGGGATCTCAGGGGCTGAGTCAGCAGGATGAGGGCAGTCTGGCCTTTGTGGGAGGCAGCACAAGCTGGATCCCAAAGGCTTCTTGTTGTCACCCTCTTGATGTCACACACACACACACACACACACACACACGCGCACGCAGAGCCAGGGTCGCTGGGCAGACCCCTCCTTTCTCTTTGCCTCACCCGCCCCCAACCCCTAGTAGAGGCAAGTGGTTAAGAGGGATTCAGGGGATTTAGATCTTGACAATCTGGTGAGCCCCACGACCTCTGAGGAAATCGCTGCCCTCTTGGGAGGAGTGAAAGCCCTGCCTCAGACATATGCACACGTGTGTTCACACACCAAAGCAATGAGGGCTCCTAGCTGACTACAATTACACTCTAGCCTCCCCATCAGTATCCCTGCCTGGCTTCTGGCCCCACATCCTTACAGTGACCACCTATGCTTCACCTGCTCCTGGGTAGATCCCTGTCCTGGGACTGAGGAGAATGGTCCTAGTCCTGTCCCAGCTCCTGACTGGCTGTTGGTTCCTTCTAGGATCTGCACCTCGGTTTCCCCTCTGCACACAATAGGGAGGATGGTATCTGCCTGCCTTGCCATCTGCAGGGCTGGAGCAAGGCTCCCAGGAGGCAGTGGGGTGGCCTGGCTGGGGATGAGCCCCCGGAAATACAGGCCTGGAGAGGGAAGAGGCACGGGGAGGGCAGACCCCCGGAGTCCCGGCTCCCACACAGGTGGCAGCCTCATGCCCTGGTGGGAGAAAATGGAAGGAGCCCAGCATGCCAAGGCACTCTGATGGAGCTGGTGGGGTGCACTGATGCCCACCTCATCCAAACCTGATTCCTTGTCATCGAAGCCACAGGCATCAGGGTAGGGGCCAGGCTCCAGCTGTGTCCAGCCCTCATCAGTACAGCTTCGGCTCACGTTGCGGTCTGGGTGGAGGGCAGGGGTGAAGAGGGGAGGGTGAGGCCGGGAGCGGGGAGGGTCCATGGAGTAGGTATGGGGCCTGGCTGACTTGGGGCTCCGTCCGACTCCCACCAACTCTGTTGTGTCCAACTCCAGCTGCCCAACCTGGACCCCAAGGCGTCACAGGGGAACCTGGGGCAGGGAGAAACCCCTCCAGGACTTCCAGGGGACCCTCGGACACAGATGACAGTCAGAGCAAGCATTCCT